>NC_136525.1:28926685-28991685 GCF_053919585.1 Euprymna scolopes
GATTTTTTCTCCAAAAGTTGCATATGTGCAGGAAGCAAGACATAGACACATTATTACAAAGTCATCATGCGAGCAAATTAGACCTTCATTTTCCCCAAAAGGAAATTATGAAAGACAAATTAGTTCTATTATAAGTTTATATTATTACCTCTAATAAAAACTTAAAATACATGGTTCTGTAACTTGTATCAAGTTGTTACATTGTGTAATACATCTCCAACATATCTTTTTGAATTGTGAAATTTAAAAGACTTAGTTGCTAATTAGCTTTTTTTACAATTTTTGTTTAATCAATGCAGTAAATGCTGAGCTATTTTGCTAGTTGTGATTCATAATTAAAATTATAATTCATGTATTTATTTTTCTTTCAATGTATTTCATATAAATATATCAATTTTAATTGAATATTTTATAAAAAATAGTGAAATTTCAAAGTCAGTGTTGTGAAAAATGCTATGAAAATGAAGGATTTTTCAACATTTTTCTACACGATTTTTAAAATTAAATGCTCAATTTTCTGTTCAAGATAGGAATCTAATTTTTGGTATATGTTCTTATCACATCAAATCCCAACTATCATCACCAGTGCCATGTTGATTTTCTTAAAAAAGTTGCAAATCGACCTGCTCTACTCGTAGGGCAGTCCATCGAGTCCTGGTGATCTATTTTAGGTGACCTGCTTCATAGCAGCTACGACCTCACACTCTGTAACCCGACCATCACAACTAGCCACTTGGGGTGCCTCAAGGCGGAGTGAGCCAGCCAAATAGTTGCCAAACTCCTGGATGCAGAGTGTGGACAGCTGCACGAAACAATCTTCAAAGTGCACTCGAAACCGCTCGCAAATCTCCCAAGCCAACACTAAGGAGTGTCCTTCTGGGCTCTGAATCTTACGAATATAATTATCCGATTTGCGCCCGAGCGAAGGACTCGTTCTGATTTGTCCACATTTATAGCTTCGTTGGGCATCTTTTTAATTCTAGCTCTAACTACCTGGCCCTGATATTGCTCGCTAGCCAAGTGACTCAGGTCCGCCTTAGCTAGGCCTATCTCTAGGGAATACCCCCCTGCCACCGCCCGGGATAGTCTCTCCTCTTGCTGCTTCTCTGCCTTGGCCCTATCTAGGGTGAGGCGTTGGCCATATTTGACAGAATTCTCATACTAGATTTGGCGTTTACCCACCACCTACTCCCAGTAACCGCCCCCACTAATCCCTTCTTGATGTGTTCAGTTAGCTTTTCCCGAAAGTCATCTATCTTCAGTAAGGAGGTATTTAACTTCCACTACCCGGCTAACTTGGGGTTCCTATCTAAATCTAATCTGGCCACAAGTAGTTTGTGGTCAGAATCACCTAACCAGTGGAACGTGGGACAAGATATGTATTCTATATTGCCTCTTCTAACTAATAACCGATCCAAGTAAGTACTTGAAACGGAAGGCCTGCTAGAGAGCCACATCCACATCTCCCGCCCCGGATGATCCACCCGATACCTGTCTACCAGATCGCATCTAGCCATCAGTCCGACAGACTGGTTTCACACTCATCCATCCCTCTAGTCCCGCCCACTTTATCTACCCTGGGATCAAGGATGGCATTCCAATCACCCACTAGGACTAACCGTTCCGAACCCCCGAGAAACACCTTCAACCGCCCGAAAATGAAAACCCGCTCCTGTACGCAATTGGGCGCATACACCACGATGACTCAAAATGCTCTATTTGCCATGGCAACATCGGCCACGATCAGTCTACCATCAGTATCCGCGTGAACAACGCTAACCGTTGCAGAACGTTGCGCCTAACTAACAAAGAAACCCCTACTTTGACTATCACCATATGCTGAAAAGACATCATAATGCCCCTCCAGCACCTGATCATCGTCAACGGAATTGTAGTGAGTTTCCTGTAACATAACCACATCTATGTTCATGGATATGAGGTCCCTCAGTACCCTAGCGGCTTTGCTTCGGCACCTCATGCCCCTTACGTTCAAGCTAGCAAGGGTCAAGGACGTGGCCATTGTGCCTATTCATTGTCAACCACCGGCCTAAAGTCTTTAGTTCCCAGGATGCCGCAAGATTGGGCGAGGTTGCCCGAAAGCAACTCGGACGTTACTCGTCCGTCCCACGCAATACCCCCCGACATCCAATGGGAACGTTAATTTAAGGGCCCTATAGAAACAAGGGTGGACGTATATAGGAACCCTCCCTTCACATCTAGGTGCCAGCTGATTGAGGGAGTCGTGCCCGTCTTCCACCAGTTTAATCCTTTGGAACGCCCCTTCGCCTCCTCAATCATATTCCACATGGCCTTCATGCGATCAACTTTTGTGTGGTGCACAAAGGTCATGATTAAGAGGGCGCAGGTCTTTTTTCCTTCAACTTTGTCCAGGTTTCTCAGCAGCTTAAGTAGACCCCTATGACGCTGCGTGATGTAACTATCAGCATGAAGGGGTCTACGTCGCATATCCGGTCCCCTGGAAGATAGGGGAGCTTCTTCGTGTTTTCCCTCCGTATTGAAGAAGGAGAGGCAGCTCTTATGTTGCAGGGTGTCTTCGGCCTCTCCCAGGACAAGGATCTAGCAACCACTGGTGGGGAATCAAAAAGGGGTGGGGATTTTGGTTCAGCCGAAGGGGTTTATGTTGGGGTTCATGGGGGATGGAGAACGGGATCCAGCCTCCTTGGTCTTTTTGGATTTTTGTTTTCTTTTTGATTGCTTTCGGCCTTGGCACTCTGCCACAAAAGCCTGACTGCTGCCATCATTTCTCTCTGCTTTCTCCTACTCCCTTTCAGATTCTGATGAGGAGACCGGATTTTTCCTTTTCTGGGCGCTGAGTCCTTCTTTCTCTGGTTTACTGGTAGAAGGTTTCTCACATAGCGACCCTGTGGGAACGGACCGACTTTGTACGTAAAGGGGCTGCTCTCTTGTGGAGGGGGGCTTCACCGCTTTTGAGGACACTACTTTGCTTCAGCCGTCGGATGTTGTAGATGCTGGAGCGCCCCCTCCGGCTGGCTTCTCAGGGGCTGCTGGTACCACACTTGTTGGTCTGGGTGTCGCTGGTTGATGGTTCCGCTTGGGACAATCTGACCATATGGCCTTGCTGTTGGCAATGTCAACAATGTGATCTTCGCCCCTCGATGATGATGCTCATAGACCATGTGTCGCACCTGAGCAGGGGGGGAATCTTCTGAATGCCCTCCCGGTCGAGGCGAATTTTAATAGAGTAGTCCCTTACCATTAGATTACGGGGACCACGGACTGGGAGAACAGATTCCACGTCACCATACTGACTCATAACAGCCCCAAGCTGTTTTGAGTCTATGTAACATGGTACTCCTAGTATAGATACACTTGTGCGTGTCTTACTCAGGTACTCCAGCTTGAAGCGTAAATGTTTCCACCTCAAGTCGGAATGGAAGAGTTTCAGTGCGTCACCGTCGGTTGGCAGCAGCAGGTCCCACATGGCGTAGCTACAACGACAAATGTACGTCGCAGGGATCTTGATATCCCCGAGAATCTCCGCCATGTGTTCCTTGTTTACGCCGGTCGATGAGTTTTTATTGAAGTCTATGGTGACTAATGATATTATTCTTTTCGCTAGTCTATCCACAGCTCCTGGCAGGGCTTTTATTACATTACCGTTGGTCAACTCCTTATATGTTGAGTCAAACAATCGACGGTAATCTTCTGATGCTAGCTGGGTTTTGGGACCCCATTCTTTTGCTATTGCCAAGGGCATCTGCATCTCTGCAGGGTCCTCTGCCCTAGTGGAATTGTTGAACATGTGGAGTCCAGTGCCTGTGAACTCCCCGGCAGTGATGGCCAATCTGCCGGGTTTTCCTTTGGGGTCGAGGGCTTAGGAGCAGTCTTCCTACTTGATATGGTACCAACGGCCCTACTCTTTTGTTCAGTTTGAGCGGCTCCCATCTTCCTGGGACGAGACTTCCTTCCCACTCCATGGATTCTGTGGGACTGGTTCTCGTCCTCGCTGCAACACAAGTCTTCCTTAAGTGTGCGGCTCAAGTCAGAATCCATCATGACTAACAAGTCCATGGCCTGTTCCTGATTGCTTGGCACTGCGCCCTATGACGCCTGATCCAGCCCGGTGGTTCTCAAAATGGAGAAATCGGCAGAGGTGGATGGTTTCATTCCCGACCCTAGTAGTTCAGTCCTCCTATGGGCGGGAGGGCTGACAGTATAAGCCCTCTTCCTTTGTCGATCCCAGTGAGCCGGATCACCTCTCCCAGCTGGCCTAAACCTACCACTGTCAGGGACAGCAGTGTCGTCAATTGTCCAGGAGCCACCGCCTAGTGTGACAAACTTCTCTACAGTGACAGTGCAGGGGCTAGCACCGGGTCTAGTGTGGGGGCAGCACCGACCATACCTGATGGTCTATCGACTGGGCCTGAACTGGTGGCTGTGTCAGGGACACGGCCATCAGAACCCTGGCTAGGCAAAGGAGTGGAGCCCGGACCGCGTGGCGGTGGTGGGACTTTCTCAGGGCCTGATCCGGCCCCCAGATTGGGCTGAGGCCCCCTCTGGGAACGGGACCCTGGATTAGGCATTTCTACACTGGAGCCCGGACCAGCTACCCTTCCCCTCTGCGTCTTCTCCCTGGCTCAGACCAGCCGATTTGGCCTGGCTGAGGATTATATTGGATTTGACTTCAACCACCTCAGACGCAGACCGGCCAGCTGCTTAAGTCGAGTCTGGGAATAAAGACAAACCTGTAAAAAAATAGAAAATGAAAAGCAGTTAAAGGGCTAAACAGAAAAGACAGGAAACCGGTCTTTTCTATTTAAATATTTATTCAAAAAGAATATTCCAAACTTTACATAATTTTTACAATAAAAATAATATAAAATGTGAAAATAAATCTTTCTAAATGTGGCATGAAGCCAAAAAGAGTGTGTGTGGGGGGGGGAAATGGGTGTCGGGGGTCGTCCACTTGGTCTTTTCCCTATAACTAGTTGCAGTCACCACAATACCGCATGCACTCTAGGGGTTGGATCTACTTTAAGCTCCAGATAACATGAACAATATTTACAAGATTTTTTTTTTTTTTTTTACAATTACTTTTTTTTTTTTTTTTACAATTACTTTTTTTTTTTTTTTTTTACAATTACTTTTTTTTTTTTTAAAATGATTTTATTTACAATGAAACAATGAAGGTGATGCGTATGATATATGAAGGATGAAATGGTGATGCGTATGATATATGCGGGTGATAGACAGGTGTAATGAGAGCCTTAAAACACCCCAAAATAAAGAAAAATAACAGTAATAAAAAATAAATGAACCAAATAAAACGTTAAGCGATGAATGTGTTAATGAGGACCCACCCTTACCTATTTAATTTTGAAATGCTTCCTGTTTCCAGTATAAGCTGAAAACAAGGGAGCACTTGGGACAGGTTTGGACTAAAATAAATTTATCAGAACTGGGCTCCTTTGGAGGTATTCTAACACCTAAAATAAAATTTGGGGACATGGAGCTCATTTATACCAACTAGCTAAGGGACTGATCCACTATGGGATAGTCTTGATCTGGTCTGGGGATTGCTTTTACGGTCGGCGTGTGCCATGTCTAGGCAGGGAACACGTACTCAAGCCTGTTTCGCATGAACGCACACCACCTCCTACTAAACTGTGAGCGAGATAATCTCCTTCTATCGCATCTGGTTTGGATTTTAAGTTGATGTTTAAAATACAAAATCAGATCCCGATGAGAAGGCGGCTCTCCTCCACGCCCTACCTCTATGCGTGAAACCCACACTACTAGTATAGCTACGGCCAAGGTCGCTAGGAACACCATTCGTTCCTCCCTAGGTCACAAGGGATCTGCTTTATATACTACGGGTGCTAAATCCAGGAGTCACCTGATCGGGGACGATGCGAGCTGTGACCTCGCCTACATAATCCCAGAATTCACGGAGCTTGGAACAAGTATAAAAAATGCATGTTCTACAGTTTCTAAGCTATCTTCCTCACACTGTGGACAAAAAGGACTAATATGACGACAGTACAATCTAAAAATAAGCTTAAACCAGGATTAGGGACAAACAAATTCAACTTGCCTCCTCCCTTGAGGCTCTCATTCACAAATATCCGTGGGCTTAGAACTAACTTAGCTGATGTTGAAGCATTTCTCTTAACAAATACCCCGGATATCTTAGCACTAAGTGAGACTAACCTACACTCCTCCATTCCCTCTAACCACTTTAACATGCCTGGATATCTCCCACTCTGCCGTAAGGACTCTGACAGACATATGCACGGACTTGGAGTTTACATTCGTAATACCCTTCCCTTGACTAGAGAAACAAACCTAGAAACAGATGATCAAGCCTTTATGTGCTTTAGACTAAACATGCAACACAATATTAGCTACTATCATTTTCTCTACCGCTCTCCCTCGACTCAGGACTGCTCCATAATAAACAAAGTATCTGACAGCATAGACACGGCACTGTCCCTCGACACTAGCGCACAAATACATGTGTTTGGTGACTTTAATGTCCACCACAAAAACTGGCTTGGATTCTCTACTCACACAGATGCAGCGGGCAGCACAACCCATAGCTTTGCTATATCTCACTCCCTATCACAAATTGTTACGTTTCCAACCCGTTTCCCTGACCAGGAAGAACAACACGCATCATTTCTAGATCTGTTTTTGACCACAGTTCCTAATGACTGCATAACGAAGGCCCACAGCCCACTCGGGAACGCTGATCATGCAGTGATAATGGTTGAAATCGCCCTAAACTCTAGACCCAAAACTGAAGAGCCAGTGCTCAAAACAACGAGATATTATAATAAGGGTGACTGGGAAGCCATCAGGGAACTAATTAGAGATGCTCCATGGAAAAATATTTTCTCTCTCCCTGCTGAACAATGTGCAAACGAGACCACTGACTGGTTCAAAACTGCAATCGAAGCGCATGTTCCCATGCGGAAATTTTATAGTAAGCCCCACTCTCCCCAATGGTTTACATCGACTTGTGCAACTGCCATTACTCAAAAGCAGCATGCATACCGTAGGTTTAACCGACATAAGTCCAGTTCAAACAGACTGAAGTATATAGAAGCTAGAAATAACGTTAAGAAAGAAATAGCGACAGCTAAGAGAGAATTTACGGAAACCACTAAAAAGCGCATCGAAGCACAAAAACTAGGAACTCGAGACTTCTGGAAAATCTACAACAGTGTAGTAAATAATGGGCAATCAACAATTCCCCCACTAACCAACAATCATGAGGTTGTCTCCTCAGCAACCGACAAGGCTAACATGCTTGCCAGTCGGTTTGCCTCAAACTCCACACTGGACCCTTCCAACCACCCCCTACCTGACTTTCCTATGCGGACAGACGCCACACTAGACGATCTGAAAACCACCCCTGCTCAGGTGCATGCTATCATAAAAAACCTTGACACCTCAAAAGCATGTGGACCCGATCTTATCCCAGCTGTGCAATTAAAAAAGTGCTCAGCCGAAGTAGCTCCAGTTCTCTCCAAACTCTACAACAAATGTCTTAATGAAGCTTGCTTTCCGGGCTGTTGGAAAACTGCTTCTGTTGTACCAGTATTCAAGAATTCTGGCGAAAGGACAGACCCATTAAATTATCGCCCCATTAGCCTCCTCCCACTTTTTGCCAAAATATTTGAGACCATAATTAACCATGCTCTAGTCCATCATCTTACAGATGCTAAACTACTGACTGACAAACAATATGGATTTAGACAAGCCCGTTCCACAGCAGACATCCTCACTGTGATCTCTGAACGTATATGCCATTCACTGGACAAAGCGGGGGAAGGCAGAGCGGTAGCTCTAGATATATCTAAGGCTTTTGACAGGGTATGGCATGAGGGTCTCCTCAGTAAAATCAGATCATACGGTATCACTGGTAGAATACTTAACATAATTAAATCCTTCTTAGATAAGAGAAAAATCCAGGTAGTCCTCAACGGTCGCACATCTAAACAATATGATATCAATGCGGGAGTGCCCCAGGGTTCTATCCTTGGACCTCTATTGTTCCTGATATTCATAAATGACCTCCCCGACAACATTGCCTCTGAGATGGGTATATATGCTGATGACACTATACTCTATGGCAGACACGACAGGAAGACGAATGAACACATTTCTAAAGAAATGGCCGAAACACTAGAGGAAGACCTCCAATCTGTAGTGGAATGGGGACAAAAGTGGTTGGTCGCGTTCAATGCTGCCAAGACTAAACTAGTTTCATTCAATAATTACAAGAAACCCTCTCTACCACCCATAGCAATGGCCAACGACTCTTTATCTGAGAGTCCATCTTTCAAACTCCTTGGCCTAACGTTCACAGGAAACATGAGTTGGAACAATTACACTGAAGGCATTGCCAGGGCCGCTGCAAGAAAGGTAGGCTCTCTCTACCGTGCTAGAAAACTACTAACACCCGAAAGTATCCTGTACCTCTATAAGGCCACCATTCGCCCATGTATGGAGTATTGCTGCCACATCTGGGCTGGTGCATCTGCTACTAGTCTCTCGCTCCTTGACAAGGTTCAAAAGAGAGTCGCAAACCTGATAGGCCCTGAACTGGCATCTAAGCTTCAGCCTCTGTCCCATCGACGAAATGTTGCATCCCTCTGCCTTTTCTACAAGTATTTTAGTGGTGAATGCTCTGACGAACTGCAATCACTTGTGCCCCCACGACGCGAGCACCCTCGACAAACCCGACAGGCTACTAGATCCCACCCCCACACTGTAGAGGTCCCTAGATGTAAAAGATCTTTTTACTCCAATAGTTTCTTCCCCAGAACCACTAGACTCTGGAATTCCATTCCAGGTCCCTGCTTCCCCAACAGTACTGACGTGCAGAAGTTCAAGTGTAACGTGAACCGACACCTTGCTGCCCAAATCCCTACATAGTACCCCAGTAGTTGTTGCCCCTGATAGTAGCCCCCTACACCAAAGTGGCAATTTGCCTTGTTTGGGGTGAAAATGTAATAAAAAAAAAAACAAAAAAAAACAAAACGTCCTACCAATTCTGAACAGCGTGTCATTGAGGGGTAAAGCGTTTCTAACCAATCGCCAGGTCAGGGAAAATTCTGAATTGTTAAGATATCCCCAGCCTGGTGCCCAATTCCATAGAGAGTGGACCTCCCCCTCCGACAGCTGCAGCCACTCCTCAAGCGGGTCCGAAGCGGTCCCCACCACTAAACCCCGATACAATGCCCTTCTAGGCCGTGCAAGGTCAAGGGACCCTGGCATCGCACTAAGCGCATTTCGGCATTCGTTAATAAATTTTGATTGCCCTCTACGTCTTCTCTGGCATTCAATTAAGTGATTGGGGATAAGGTTGGAAAATGCTTCACCAACCATGGGACCCCAATCAAAATCCTCAAATCAGAGTTCTACCCAGGAACGTCAACCTTTCGGCATTTTTATAACTTGCCAGGTTAGGCACCCCCAGGCCCCCATCTACAAAATGTTGAGTACAGACCTGTCTACAGACAAGTGGCCGTTGCTCATTCCACAACAGTGAAAAAAGCGCACGCGTTAAGGCCGCCATACGGACCGCAGGCAGAGGAAGTACAGCTAGCTGGTAAAGGATCAGTGGAAACACGTAAGTAGCACATCCCTCCGCTCTACCTTTAAGGGACAATCCCCTTCAAAACCACACCCTCACAGACGCTTCGACCTTGTTCTGTACCTCCGACCAGTTCTTATCTAGACAGAGACTGGGTCCAAACCAAACACCAAGGATCCGGACCGGTCCATCCGTCCAGACAAATGCGCTAGGCAGAGCATTCGATCCCCGCCAGTGGCCAACCTCAGGCCATTGGATTAGCTGAGATTGACTACAGCCCCTGTAAATTTTCATAACACTTGAGAGCCTTAATCACCGTAATAATATCAATGATGCTCAAAACAAATACGGTGACATCATCGGCAAATGCAGAAACCCTGGCTTGCGCACCGCTAGGAAGAGCAATACCGTGCAGGGCCAGTCCAGCCACCCTAGACTTCAATGTCCTAAGGAATGGTTCCAACGCAAGGGCATATAACATGTGCGACAGTGGACACTCCTGTCGCACCGACCGAGAAACCGTAAACGGCGCCGACCGCACCCCGTTGACCTGCACAACTGCTGTTGGCCGAGCATACAAAATGGAGATCCATCTGCAGAAGCCGGACCCAAAGCCGGCGGTCTCTAAAACAGCCATCAGGAAACGATGATCAACCCTATCAAACGCCTTGGACTAAATTGATCAGCGCGGCTTCAGTGTCGTCTTCTAGGTTTTCTAGGACTGTACGAATCAAATGCAAATTGTTTTGAATCGATCTCCCCTTCACAGCGTAATTCTGATCCGGTTTGATCAAGTCAGTGATAACAACCTGCAGACAATCCGCCAGAACTCGGGTCAGGATTTTCAAATCCGTATTCAACAACATGATGGGCCTAAAATCATCCAACCCCCCAACATGTGTTTCCTTCTTCTTCAGAAGTGTGACCACGCCTTTGGTAATCTGACATGGGATGGATCCCGTGTCAAACCAGAACAAAGATCTAGCAACCGCTGGGGGGGGAGGGGAATCAAAAAGGGGTGGGGATTTTGGTTCAGCCAATGGTGTTTGGGTTGGGATTTTGGGTGATTTTTTTTTTTTTTTTTTTTTTTTACACAGTGATCACCACTTATCAAGGCCCGGAAGCCACTCAGGGATAAGGGTTATTGCAAGTACATCACGTTAGTGAGGAGATTTTATGAAGTGTTTAATTAGGGGGGCGGTTCATTAGGAATTTGTTAACATTAGACTTGAAGAAATCCAAGTTGTAGTCCGGAGGGAAGCAGGCAGACGGAACAGAGTTCCACAGGCGTGCAGTTCTAAGAAAGAAGCTTTGCTCATGAAATCCGCATTTTGATTTAGGCACAGATATAGAGTGGGGGAAATTTTTCACAGTGGATTCAGCTAGACGGGTGATTTTCGTGAAAGTTTGGCGAGGGGGGACCAGGGATTGGAGTTCAGACGAGCACCTGTCATGAAAATAACGATAAAACAAGGATAGGCTCGCAACGTCTCTTCTGTGGGAGAGGGGTTGCAGGGTAGAGAAAAGGGCATCCCCCACTAAACCACGAAGTCTATTTTGTACTCTGTCAAGGCATGATAGGCTGTTTTTGGCAGCTCCTGCCCAGATATGGCAACAGTATTCCATCCTTGGCCGTACTTGGCTTTTATATAGATAGAGAATTGAATCAGTAGTGAGATATCTTCTGGAGCGGTAGAAGGATCCCACCATCTTTCCTGCGACCTTGGCAACAGACTTGATGTACGTGTTCCATTTCAGATCAGGAGTAAAGGTCAAACCCAGAAGCTTGTCAAAACACGGGGCCTCACCCAGACGAGAGCCATCCATCACAATTGAGTCCAGCTGGGGATCAGAGCGTTGATGATGTAAGGATAGGAGTTTGGTTTTAGATGCATTAAAGGTAACTAGCCACATCTTCCCCCACTGAACCACGCGCTCGAGATCAGAGGAGAGAGAATCAGAGAGAACTTCGTCATTTACAGCCTTTGATGTGTTGCCGTAGATGGTCGTGTCATCAGCATAGATGTCAACGAATGATTTAAGTATGTGTTTAGGGAGGTCATTGATGTAGATCAGGAAGAGAGTTGGGCCGAGGATTGACCCCTGAGGGACTCCAGCATTTATATTGCAGGCCTCCGATTTTTGTCCATCTACCACTACTCTTATGAGCCTATCGGAGAGAAATGATTTAATGATTGAGAAAACATTTCCAGTTATACCGTAGCTGGAAATCTTGTGAAGTAGGCCGTTATGCCATACTTTGTCAAAGGCCTTTGATATGTCAAGAGCAATTGCCCTAGAAAGGAAGCCTTTGTCAAGAGATTCACTAATCCTGTGGGATATAACCATCAGCACATCTGCGGTAGATCTTGCAGAGCGGAAACCATATTGTGTGTCACTAAGAAGGTTGTTTCTGCTGAGGTGGTTGACTATTTCTCTATTTAATATTGATTCCAGTAACTTACTCATAACACAGAGAAGACTTATTGGTCTGTATTGAGAGGGAGATGACTTATCACCTGAATTCTTGAATACAGGGCAAACTGATGAGGTCTTCCAGGGGGTCGGAAAGCACTTCTCCTTAAGGCAGCGCTTAAATAGTTTCGTAAGTATGGGAGCAAGTTCTGGTTGAAGCTTTTTTAACACTATAATTGGGATGCCATCAGGACCAGTTGCTTTACTGGAATCTAGGTTTTTTATTAGCTTGGCGACCTCATGCACGGATATTTGTATGTTACCTAGCTTGTTCTGTGTTATAGGAGGAAATATGGGGAGTTGATGGCCTTCGTCGCATAGGGTAGAATTAGCTGCAAAGTTCTTTGCAAATAGTTTGGCCTTGTCTGACGCTGACGAGATAACCTCTGGTCCATTGATAATGGTTGGGATAGAACGCACACTTCTGTTCAGGATCCTATTTGTTATTTGCCAAAACTGGTGGGAACCAAGCCGCTGATCAGCTACCTTGGATTTAACAGACTGGGCATATAGCTCTCTTGCATTTTTTATTACTCTTTTACAGTGGTTGCTGGCAGTCCTGAAAGCAGCTTTAGTCTCAGTGCATCTATTACGTTGGTAGTTATGGAAAAAGTGATTTCTGTGCGCGATAGCAGCAGCACATTCTGGGGAGAACCATGGCTGGCTGTTAGGTTTTTGTTGGAATTTTTTTGATGGTATGAATTGGTAATTGGTGATTGAACCGTAGAGACAGTATTCTCTACATTCATGGGGGATGGGGAACGGGACCCAGCCTCCTTGGTCTTTTTCGCTTTTTGCTTCCTTTTGGTTGTTTGGCCTTGACACTCTGCCACAAAAGTCTCACTGCTGCCGTTATTTTTCTCCGCTTGTTTTTCCTTCTCCTGCTCCTCTTCTGATTTCTCTTTAGGCCGCTCACAGCATCGATTTTTGTTTTACTGGTGGAAGAACTCGTAGACGACACTGCGGGAACTGGCCAACCTTGTACCTCAGGGGGCTGCTCTCTTGTGGAGGGGGTCTTTGCGGTCTTCCCATTTTTTCTGACCACAGTACTCCAGCCATCAGGTGTTGTTGCTGTGCCCCCTCTGGCTGGCTTCTCAGGGGCTGCTGGTGTCACACCCTTTGGCTTTTCTCCTGCCTACTGTTGATTGATCCGCTTGGAGCAATCCCTCACCGTATGTCCTATCTTTGTGGTTTCCTCCCTCAATGATGACACTCATCGTCCAAGTGTCACTTCTGAGCAGGGCAGGGATTTTCTGAAAGCCCTCCCGGTCTAGACGCATTTTGATTGAATAGTCCCCTACCATAAGGCTATGAGGGCCACGTGCCGGGAGGACAGCTTTGACGTGCCCATACTGCCTCATTATAGCTCCTAGTTGCATAGAGTCAAGAAACCAGGGGACGCCTAAAATGTAAATATTTGTTTGCCTCCTGCTCAGATATTCTGGCTTGAAGCGCAGATTTTTCCACTTCAAGTCGGACTTGGACAATTTAATCGCATCATCGTCGGTCAGCAGCAGCAGGTCCCACATGGCATAGCTGCGACGACAAATGTACGTCACAGGTATTTTGAGGTCCCCCAGCACCTCCGCCATGATATCTTTTGAAACCCCTGTCAGACCTTTTTTCTTTCAGTCCGTGGTTATCACAGACTATCCTTTTTGATAGTTTTCCGATGACTCCTGGCAGGGGTTTAATAATATTAATGTGGAATTGATATTTGACCTAATTCACTTCTTAGTTAATTCATCAAGTTTTTCGTTCGTATTGCATCACGTTCATTTTTTAAATTGTTTCTTTTTAGACGATTTTTTTTTATAGTTTTAACATTGTTTGTTTTTATAATATTTAAACGGGGTTATGACTCCGCTTTGTTTTCATTTTGCCACCCCCCCAACCACACACGCCTCTAAAAACCAGGGCAACGCTGGGCACGCCCCCCCCCCCGCTAGTATATATATATATATATATATATATATATATATATATATATATATATATATATATATATATACATACATATATATATATAGTGGCGTAACGTCAGTTTTTGCTGCCTCTTCCCCCGCTGGCATATTATTACCTGTTCCCTCCCTCGCATGCATATAATTACCTGTTTTCCCCCCTCCCACTGGCATATGATTACCTCTTTTGCCCCCAACTGCTGGCATATGATTACCTCTTTCGCCCCCCCCCCTACTGCTGGCATATGACAACCTGTTAAAACCTTCAAAATTCACAAAGCCCTCAAAATATTTATTTTCATTGAACACACAATTCCCTTCAGATTAATGTTTACACAATTCCTCCTTTTTTAAAAATGTTAATTTAATTTAACAATTTCTTTTCAATAATTTGAATAATAATAAGTATGTATACATTAATCTGAAGGGAATTATGTAAACGTTAATATGTAACAAAAGAAACCGAATACTGTTTTTCAAAACAAAAACGTATGCTTCAAATTATTAAAAAAATGTTAAATTAATTTGCTACACAAACAAATATAATAAATTTAAATGAGAACATTTGGACACCAGAAAATGTTATGAAATGATAAAATCATTTTTATTTACTTTTTTGTTGTTAAAGTCCGAATTTTTGCCAAATACAATGGCTGTATCAAAAAGAGGATAGCCCGATGTAGTTTTCTTTTCTTTTTCTTCATAATGTTATAATTAAGCGGTCGAGTCTCTTGAAGAGAAAAAAAAAAAAACGTCATAGTGTGTAATCGCTCGATTTAAGCGCAAAATTTAAGAAATGGAAAGTTTTTAGAAAACTTTTTTTCATAAATTTAAATGAGAACATTTGAAACATGAAAATCATTTTTATTTACTTTTTTATTGTTGTTATTTCCGAATTTTTACAAAAAACATGGCTATATCAAGGAGAGGTTACTCCGATGGAGTTTTCTTTTCTTTTTCTTCATAGTGTTATCGAGCTTCCCGAAGAGAAAAAAAAATCTTGTATCCATGCTTATGGAAATCTGTGTGTCTAATCGCTTGGTTTAAGCGCAAAATTTAAGAAATTTGTTGTTGTTAACAATGTTTCAATCATTTTAAAAATAGTTTAAATTATTTTTTTAAATAAATGTATTTATGAATTGAAAATACGGCAATAAATTTATTTTTTTTGTGAGAAGTTAGTTGAACATTTACAAACATACTTTTCGCGCTTTTTTCGGTAAAGTTATCAATAACTCTATCAAAATTCACTCTGTCGACAAGTTCCCTCTCTATGGAGAGGATTGCCAAGTCTGTAAGCCTTGTCTGGCTCAATTTTGATCAATGTAGTTTTTATGAGCTTCAGTTTCGAGAAAGACCGCTCACAGCTTGCAACGCTAATAGCTCAGGTAAGGAAAATTGCGCAGCAAGATTACAATATTAAGAACGGAATCCCCAAGGTGGTATCTCTGTATAAAGTTCAAAAGTTCAAGAGGTCTGTTGATTTTATCTTTTGCTGAAGCTTTCACAAATACTGTAATCTGTTCCTTTCGGCAAATAATTTATCTTTATCTATATCATCGTCAACTTCACTAAGCTTACAATCATAACTATCATCAAGCAGATTTGACTGTGTAAGAAAAGCGTATTTACTTGCAAGATTGTGAACTTATTGAAATCTGCAAGATATATCTTTAGTCAACCTGTCTATGACAGACAGCATTTCCCGTCTCAACTCAGTATGAATCCCAGTGTTGCATCAGTCAATCGTTCACCACCCATTCGTTTCTTTTTGCGGATACGATGCTCCATGCTTATCCCCATTTCAGAGCAGAGTTTTTTGACTCGTCTATTGCGGTATCCACCATCTTTTCTCTATTCTGAAGAAGGCAATTTCTCAACGCTGTCAGCCTGACAGAACTTTGTTGCAGATCGAGCCCCTTTTCTTGAAAATACTTCTGGGCATCATTGATTTCTGGGAGAATAGTTGTCCAAAGACTTAAAAATAAAAGAAACGGAAACGACAATACCGAGTTGAGAATTAAAGATGCATCTGATCTTGTGGTTGCATTTTCTCCTTCTTCTGTGAGCTGTTCCAGGACAATGACGACTTCCAATAATTTTTTTACCACAACATTTACAGCATCTAATCGACTACTCCATCTTGTTTCCACAGCCCGCTTGATACTTAGACCGGTCAATTGAAGCAAGACGTCCCAGCGATTTGTAGATGCAGAAAACAGCGAGAATATCCGGTTCAGTATGAAAAAAAAAAAACATGTAACAGAGTGAACCGCTACAGAAGCGGCATGTAGATGCAGAAAAGAACGAGAATATCCGGTTCAGTATGAAAAAAAAAAACATGTAACAGAGTGAACCGCTACAGAAGCGGCATGTAGATGCAGAAAAGAACGAGAATATCCGGTTCAGTATGAAAAAAAAAACATGTAACAGAGTGAACCGCTACAGAAGCGGCATGTAGATGCAGAAAAGAACGAGAATATCCGGTTCAGTATGAAAAAAAAAACATGTAACAGAGTGAACCGCTACAGAAGCGGCATGTAGATGCAGAAAAGAACGAGAATATCCGGTTCAGTATGAAAAAAAAAAAACATGTAACAGAGTGAACCGCTACAGAAGCGGCATGTAGATGCAGAAAAGAACGAGAATATCCGGTTCAGTATGAAAAAAAAAAAACATGTAACAGAGTGAACCGCTACAGAAGCGGCATGTAGATGCAGAAAAGAACGAGAATATCCGGTTCAGTATGAAAAAAAAAAAACATGTAACAGAGTGAACCGCTACAGAAGCGGCATGTAGATGC
Organism: Euprymna scolopes; assembly: GCF_053919585.1. NCBI lineage: Eukaryota > Metazoa > Mollusca > Cephalopoda > Sepiida > Sepiolidae > Euprymna > Euprymna scolopes. The sequence goes on from NC_136525.1 coordinate 28,943,511, forward strand.
AGAAAAGAACGAGAATATCCGGTTCAGTATGAAAAAAAAAACATGTAACAGAGTGAACCGCTACAGAAGCGGCATGTAGATGCAGAAAAGAACGAGAATATCCGGTTCAGTATGAAAAAAAAAACATGTAACAGAGTGAACCGCTAGAGAAACGGCATGTAGATGCAGAAAAGAACGAGAATATCCGGTTCAGTATGAAAAAAAAAAACATGTAACAGAGTGAACCGCTAGAGAAGCGGCATGTAGATGCAGAAAAGAACGAGAATATCCGGTTCAGTATGAAAAAAAAAAACATGTAACAAAGTGAACCGCTACAGAAGCGGCATGTAGATGCAGAAAAGAACGAGAATATCCGGTTCAGTATGAAAAAAAAAAAACATGTAACAGAGTGAACCGCTACAGAAGCGGCATGTAGATGCAGAAAAGAACGAGAATATCCGGTTCAGTATGAAAAAAAAAAACATGTAACAGAGTGAACCGCTAGAGAAACGGCATGTAGATGCAGAAAAGAACGAGAATATCCGGTTCAGTATGAAAAAAAAAAAAACATGTAACAGAGTGAACCGCTACAGAAGCGGCATGTAGATGCAGAAAAGAACGAGAATATCCGGTTCAGTATGAAAAAAAACATGTAACAGAGTGAACCGCTACAGAAGCGGCATGTAGATGCAGAAAAGAACGAGAATATCCGGTTCAGTATGAAAAAAAAAACATGTAACAGAGTGAACCGCTACAGAAGCGGCATGTAGATGCAGAAAAGAACGAGAATATCCGGTTCAGTATGAAAAAAAAAAAAACATGTAACAGAGTGAACCGCTACAGAAGCGGCATGTAGATGCAGAAAAGAACGAGAATATCCGGTTCAGTATGAAAAAAAAAACATGTAACAGAGTGAACCGCTACAGAAGCGGCATGTAGATGCAGAAAAGAACGAGAATATCCGGTTCAGTATGAAAAAAAAAAACATGTAACAGAGTGAACCGCTACAGAAGCGGCATGTAGATGCAGAAAACAACGAGAATATCTGGTTCAGTATGAAAAAAAAAAAACATGTAACAGAGTGAACCGCTACAGAAGCGGCATGTAGATGCAGAAAAGAACGAGAATATCCGGTTCAGTATGAAAAAAAAAAACATGTAACAGAGTGAACCGCTACAGAAGCGGCATGTAGATGCAGAAAACAACGAGAATATCTGGTTCAGTATGAAAAAAAAAAACATGTAACAGAGTGAACCGCTACAGAAGCGGCATGTAGATGCAGAAAACAACGAGAATATCCGGTTCAGTATGAAAAAAAAAAACATGTAACAGAGTGAACCGCTACAGAAGCGGCATGTAGATGCAGAAAACAACGAGAATATCTGGTTCAGTATGAAAAAAAAAAACATGTAACAGAGTGAACCGCTACAGAAGCGGCATGTAGATGCAGAAAAGAACGAGAATATCCGGTTCAGTATGAAAAAAAAAAACATGTAACAGAGTGAACCGCTAGAGAAGCGGCATGTAGATGCAGAAAAGAACGAGAATATCCGGTTCAGTATGAAAAAAAAAAACATGTAACAAAGTGAACCGCTACAGAAGCGGCATGTAGATGCAGAAAAGAACGAGAATATCCGGTTCAGTATGAAAAAAAAAAACATGTAACAGAGTGAACCGCTAGAGAAGCGGCATGTAGATGCAGAAAAGAACGAGAATATCCGGTTCAGTATGAAAAAAAAAACATGTAACAGAGTGAACCGCTACAGAAGCGGCATGTAGATGCAGAAAAGAACGAGAATATCCGGTTCAGTATGAAAAAAAAAAACATGTAACAGAGTGAACCGCTACAGAAGCGGCATGTAGATGCAGAAAAGAACGAGAATATCCGGTTCAGTATGAAAAAAAAAAACATGTAACAGAGTGAACCGCTACAGAAGCGGCATGTAGATGCAGAAAAGAACGAGAATATCCGGTTCAGTATGAAAAAAAAAACATGTAACAAAGTGAACCGCTACAGAAGCGGCATGTAGATGCAGAAAAGAACGAGAATATCCGGTTCAGTATGAAAAAAAAAACATGTAACAGAGTGAACCGCTACAGAAGCGGCATGTAGATGCAGAAAAGAACGAGAATATCCGGTTCAGTATGAAAAAAAAAAACATGTAACAGAGTGAACCGCTACAGAAGCGGCATGTAGATGCAGAAAAGAACGAGAATATCCGGTTCAGTATGGAAAAACATGTAACAGAGTGAACCGCTACAGAAGCGGCATGTAGATGCAGAAAAGAACGAGAATATCCGGTTCATGAAAAAAAAAACATGTAACAGAGTGAACCGCTACAGAAGCGGCATGTAGATGCAGAAAAGAACGAGAATATCCGGTTCAGTATGAAAAAAAAAACATGTAACAGAGTGAACCGCTACAGAAGCGGCATGTACACAAGCCAGATTTAATGAATGGTTAATGCATGGCACAAACAGAGCTTTTGGGTTGATTTCGGAGATTCGTTTCTGTACACCTGATCGGTGGCCTGATTGTAAAAGTAAGCGTGGTTGTGTATAGAAGCAATAACATCGAGACGACTAGTAAATTCTTGAAACCTTTGGGTGGTTTGTTGCCACCGAAAGACATGGACATTTTGCCAACATTAAAATGTAAGTGTATTTCTAAAAATCTATTCTAAATACTTTTAAACTGTTTTATAGATTAAAAAAAAGAATTACTATTTTTACAACTTTTTATTATTTTTTCATATTTAAACTTTTATTATATAAAAACTTACAAGTAGTAGTAGTAGTAGTAGTATATTGAGTCTCTCGGTTAGGTTACTCTTATAAAATAAGATTCTATTTTTAGGCGATTACGCGTTAACGAATCAAAACAATTATTTAAGAATTTAGGGTGGAGATCTGCTTCAGTATTAATTGGACGTAAAATGATTTTTCATTTCAGAAACATTTTAGAACTAAAATTATTATTTTTCTTATGAAAATAAATTCTGTAAGCTTTTCTGGGGTGGGGTGAGGGGTCTAAGCGTATAGGCATAGTTTTACAACACTGCCAGTCAGATTACGGGTTAGTGAACATTTCTACAATATTAGAGTAGCCTGGAAATGATGATTATTCATCATTTTAGGTTAAATTAATGTACGAAAGTTTAAATTTAAAAATAATTGTTTACGCTTTTTTCCGGCAAGATTTTCAAGGTGTCTACATGCAATTGCATAAAACAAAATGAAAGTCGAATAAAACAAAAGGAAAATATCAGTTTTAGCCAAGGGTGTTAGTCTAAAATTCTCACAAGATTAGTAAAAAGTATTTCTATTATAATTATCTGTATCTTGCTTTTTTTTTTTTTCATTTTTTACAAATCAATCTACGACATATCTATAACATTGTCAGTAGTAATAACCGGGCGAATATAGGGTAAACGCATAAACATTGTTTGGTAGAGAGAACGTATAGAATAGTTAAGAATACATTCACATCCGTTTTTAAGTTAATAATTCTAGCGTTATAATCAGGATTCGGTTCTGGAAGAGACAGGGGAAAAATAGCTTCTCCCATCATGCTCTGCCTTCCCAGGATGCCCTTCGCGTATACAAATGCGCTGGCCATCCTTTCCTTCTTCTTTCCCAAAGAGCGATGCAGATACGCCGATACGTTTCTTTTTTTTTTCTTCTTCTTTTCTAACCATATACCCCACAGAATTGTTTTCTATATAGTAACTATGTTATTTAGAAACTGATGTTTAAAATGGAGAAGGGACTTTGTTAACTATTCTGTTCTTATACCGTTTTATTTTGCATAACAATCGTTAATTATTTTCAATTGTTTATGAAATATTCAAATAGCATTTTGCCAAATCGGCTTTGTTTTAAAAGAGAAGTGCATCTTTAGTTGTTTCATTATTTTCAATTAATTAAAAGGAAAACATACAAGAAAAATATTTAGACCACCTCCCATATATTTAATATATGTCCCTCCCACCACACACTAAGTGCATTTTCTGTTTGCGAAAATATATGCAGACATGAGAAGGTTTTAGAGTAATTCGAAACAAAAGAAAAAGACAAAAACAAATCATTAATTAAATATTTAGAAATTTAAAAAGAATCGAAATCGGAATCGGGAATCGTATCGGAATCGGGAATTTAAGACAGAATCGGTAATTGAATCGGAATCGGGAAAAAATTTGGAAGCGTCCCATCACTAATATACACACACACACACGCGCGCATATATATGCATATATATGTATACATATACACACACACACACACACACACACACACACACACACACACACATATATATATAACTACTTAATTTACTCACATAAAATTAATGCACGAAAGTATAGATTTATGCGTAAACTTTAAGTATTTACTTCAAAAGTGCTCAATATATAGGTAGAGCTAGTTAGTAATTTATAAAATACTAGCGGGGGTACCCGGCGTTGCCCGAGTGTTTGTTTCCGGGACGGGGGGGGAGTTTTAAAAAATGTTATGGTAGGTAAGTAGGAAGGATCAAACCCGGAGTCATGAGTAAAAGTAGGAAAATAAAGTGTGAAAAAAAAAAACAAAAAAAAAAAAACATCTGCAACGTTAACAGTTCGGCCACCAAGAAAAGTCCATTCCAGTTGTTTAGGAAAAAAAAAACAAAAAAAAAACGACTACGGTAGATCGGCGCGAACGTGAAAATATAATGTGAATTGTCCAGCACGCTAACCACTACGCCACAGAGCACTGCAGTTTAGTTTAGTGATTTTAAATAACTTCACATAAAAGAACTACGAAGCCAAACCGGTGTTCTCTTCTCAACTGTTCCTTGTGAACGATCCTCAAACGGTGTTAAGTGGTGGCAGGGGGAGGAGGAATTTATTAGAGAGAAAATATTTTACCACTTCCATTGATTTTAACCGATTTTGGCCGTGACTTCTCAGCAGAAAAAGTATAGAAATCTAAGATTATCGAGGAATTTGAGAAATAATAAGCCTATAACACACCTCAGATATTGTTCTGCCGTTTGTGCATATTATATTTGCATGAAATATCTTGATTTTTAATCCTATTAATATCAAAATCAGACGGGAAAAAATGAGTTCCTTTTATTTATATATAGAGAGAGAAGATATATGGCGATTAAGCTACACTGAATATTCTGCGCATAAGCCTGAAGAGTCCTAGAGGGGATGAAACGCGAATATTCAGTGTAGCTTAATCGCCATATATATTTTATAAATTACTATATATATATATATATATATATATATATATATATATATATATATATATATATATATATATGGTATGTATGTATGTATGTATGTATGTATGTATGTATGCATGCATGTATATATGCATATATACACCTAGGGGATCGGACGAAAGGACATCAGAAACCGGACAAAAGCCACTACCTAATTAAAGCAAAAACAGATAAAATCCCAAATGAAACATTCAAAACACTTTTTATATATTTTTTAATTTAATAAAATTTAGGATATTAGACACCGGAGAACTAATTTTGGCAAGGTATGAAAATTAATCATATACAGAATAAATGTCAATTGAGTTTAAAATCATTCTTAAAGACGATATAGTTTTAAATAGGATTCAAGTACCTCTCACAGAAATATACATATTTTTAAATATTTACTCTTGTTTGAAAGCAAGTAAATCGATTTTTCTAAGTTAGGTACGTGTTCTAAGATTTTTCTTGTATTATCTTTTACAATTATTATATTAATAAAAAAAAGTAAAAATTAAAATCCTATTACCAGAATAAATTAGTCATAATAAATTTCGGTTTAATTAGTGATTATAAAATTTTGTTAATAGTTTGAAAAAAATTAATTACTCCATGATTGTTCGAAACTTGACAGAAATTAGGCTGTATTTAAACTATCGAATAGAAAGCCACTTAAATAGTATTTGAGGTGTAGCGATTAGTTCCCATTTAAAATTATATTCCCTGATAAAATGTGTTTGCAGTCGATTTTTATTCTGTACTTGCTTAATGTTTCTACAATTCCAAAATTACGTAATTTTCTGTTGCAAATTTTCCGTTGTATCATTTAATTATCATTGATGTTTGAAAGTATTTTTCTTGGCAAAAATGTTTTGTTTAATTTTTCAACATTTTTTGGAACATGTAAATCAACTGCTTTCTTTGAAAAGTTGCCTAGAGACTTAATGCAACTTTTTTAAAACTCATATTTTTATGTCATTATCATTTTAGATTTAGTCATAATTTAAAAACAATAAATATTTATAATTAGTACCAATAATGAAAATTTAAATTAAAAAGTTTAAATAATCGGTTTTTGAATCGTAAATTAGGGACACATTTTTCCGATTCCGATACCTTCAAAAGTTCCGCTTTTTTACAACATTTTCAGTATAAAATTTAAACATTTTTGTTAGCTTTTATTTATTTTATTTATTTTTCATATTTTCTATTTTTATCCTCACTAAATGCCGCCCCTTGGTATGTGCCGCTCGTAAAATAGAGACACATTTTTCCGATTCCAATATCCCCCAAAGTTCCGGTTTTTTAAAAACTGTTCAGTATAAAATTTCAAATATTTTGTTAGCTTTATTTATTTTTTATTTATTTTTTCTATTTTCTATTTTCCCCTCTCAAAATGCCGCCCCCTGACATTCGCCGGTTTGTAAAATAGGGAGATATTTTTCTGATTCCGATACCTCCAAAAGTTCTGATTTTTTACAAACTTTTTCGGTATAAAATTTCAAATTTTTTGTTAGCTTTCATGTATTTTAATTTATTTATTTTTACCCTCTCAAAATACCAACCCCCGGGACGTGGCATACTTATATATATATATATATATATATATATATATATATATATATATATATATATATATATATATATATATATATAATTTTTTACAGAATAACTGTTACTTGTTCAGCAGCATTGCTTCGAATAAAGCCTTCATCAGATGATGACTCTCACGATACCACTAGATTTTGTCGGATTGTTGCCATTCTGTGGAATTGCGATATCCACGATGATGCAGATAGAACCTTGTCTTGCATTTTCTTTGTTTTGTCTTGTTTGACGGACAAAGACCAATATTGTTAACGAACGTGGAAGTTGAGTTCGCAATATAACCTCTTTTCGATAGAAAATACAACGGTTTTCCAGCCATGTCTGATACATTGTCCTTGTAAGAATAATAAAATATATTTAAAGAACACAGCACAAAACAACAAGAAAGTTCTCTTTAACAATAACAATTTGAAATATTTATTGGTAGCAGGGTTGTGTGTGTGTGCGCGCGCGCGTGTGTGTGTTGGCAGAATTAATTGGAATCGGAAAAATCTTAGTCCTACTACAAATTTTCCTATTTTTTCTTGACATTAAAAAAAAATGAAAATTTACAATTTTTTATTTTTATTGAAAAAATATGGTAAACAAAGTGTTAACCTGCCTATCCTCTTTGTAATTATTTTCACACATATGTGCTAAAGCTTTAGATGACGCATCTAAGAGTGTTCACAATTTAATATTAAAAGATTTTTATGCGGGACAATTTTTTTTTTATGGCGACCCCTTAGCTTTGGTCTGATATATATTTTCTGAAATAATTAACGTTATACTGTATGTTTTCTGTTTTAGCTCAAATGCAAAACACACAACGAGTTTATTAAAATCTTGGATACAATTCACAAAGCGAACATATCTATGATCACATTCAATAAGAAACATAAACTGTCAGGTTGGAGATTTTTGTGGATTTAATTTTAACATAAAATGATTTCCCTTCCTTGGATCATTCAAACTTTTAGCGCAGTTAAATTCCAATTTTATTTTTTGATGAAATAACATAGTTCTAATACCTTATTTTTAACAAAAAAATAATGATTGCGAAAAGCACTCAATTAAGAATGCAATATTTATAAAGTATGAGAAAAATGATTAAAAATAAAACAATTGATCAAATATTAAATGAGCTCCTTATTCCGACACATTCAAGCAGTTTACCCAAAAATGTATTTTTCAACAAACAATAAATTCCTACATTATTATTATTATTATTAATGTTATTATTATTGTTAATTATTATTGTTATTATTATTGTTATTATTATTGCTATTATTATTGTTATTATTATTGTTATTATTATTGTTATTATTATTATAATTGTTATTATTATTGATATATTATTGCTGTTATTATTATTGTTATTATTATTTTGGTTATTATTATTATTATTATTATTGTTATTATTATTGTTATTATTATTATTATTGTTGTTGTTGTTATTATTATCGTTATTGTTATTATTATTATTGTTATTATTATTATTATTATTATTATTGTTATTATTATTATTATTATTATTTTTATTATTATTATTATTCAATTAACTTCACAGTGTTGTGATGTTTTACACTTTTTTTCCCATCAAAAGCGGGTTCTTACACCAAAGTTAGGATAGTCAAAGAGTCAATTAGATGCAAAGCACCTGGCGTAGGATGTTTGCTGAGCCAAGCAGAACTGACTTCTGAAGTACGGTGATGTGGTGTTCCAAGGAGTTCAGCTGTTTCATCAGAAATTGAGCCAAGCGCACCTATGATTAATGGCACGATGGAAGTTTCTTATTCCACAATTTAGCAATCTCCACCTTCAGTTTCTAATATTTCCGGAGTTTCTCATTCTTTTTGTCTGCTAAATTGATGTCATTTGGACAAACCACATCAATAATTTGGCATTTTCTGGTATTTTTTGTTCACAACTACAATATCCGGTTTCCTATGAGTTATCTCTAAGTCACACTGAATCATGAAATCCCAGAAAATCTTAACGTTCTCATTTTCCACTACCCCTTCTGGGTGACGTTAGTACCATTTTTCCGTCACTTGAATACCAAACTTTTGACACAAACTCCAGTGCAGATTTGTACAAACTTTGTCATGGCGACATTTGTACTCTTTCTGAGCAAGTATACAATACACACTAACAATGTGTGACAATATTTCAAGAGATATCCATCACAACCTGCACTTATCAGAACAGTCCTTCCCATAGATGTTTTTATTTATCGCATTTGTATTTAGTGCCTGTTCTTGAGCAGCAAATATAAGATAGTCTGTTTCTCTTTTCAAGTCACCTTTTGACAGAAAATTCCACGTTTCCTGACATTTTTGTGTCTTAGTATCTTACTCAAACTGACCATGAAGTTTCATTCTTACCAACTCAGTCACATTTTCTGCTTCAATTCTTTCCTTGTATTTTGGCTTATCTTTCAATGAATCTTTATCTAGCTCTTCCTCTTTCGCCACTACTGCGAGTAATGTTTTATAACTGTTAGCCAATCAGTGGTGAACACTTCCAAGCTCTTTTCGATACATTTTTCAATCTCAATCAGCCCCCTTTCTCCTTTCTTTCTTGAGATATACAGCCTTAGCACATTAGAATTCGGGTGAAGTGCTGCATACTTGACCAACAGTTTCCGTGTGTCTATATCCAGCGTCTTCATTTCCTCCTGTGTCCATCCTACAAAAGCTGCACTGTATTGAATTACAGCAACTGCCCATGAATTGATGGCTGCGAACAATTCCTACAAATCGTTTTAGATTTCAGTAGCAAAAATTTGAGTTTCCTCATATACACATCTTTCGTCTTCTCTTTTATTTCATTGCAAAGCATCGTATCAAGTTCAAGCACACTCAGATACTTGTAGCCTTCTGCATCAGGTTCTCCTAGTCTTTTACCATTTGACAAAATGATGCCTTTTATGGCCCCTCCCTCCCCTCTCTTCCCTCTCTCCCCATCTCTCCCCTCTCTCCCCATCTTTCCCCTCTCTTCCCTCCCTTCCCTCTCTCCCCTCTCTCCCCTCCCTTCCCTCTCTCCCCTCCCTTCCCTCTCTCCCCTCTCTCCCCTCTCTCTCCATCTCTCCCCTCTCTCCCCTCTCTCCCCTCGTTCCAAACTCCATATTTATGTCTTCACTCAACTGCGGAACAGTTTGAACTAGGGGGTCAATTTCCTTTTCTGTTTTGCCAAACAATTTCAGATCACCCATGAATAACATGTGGCTGATCTTCAGTCCGTTCTTCTCCAGTTGGTTTCCCATTTTTGTTTCTCTTACTACATGAGTCAAGTACAGAAACAGTGATTCTCTCATCAAGTATAGGGTATGTAATTGATTTGTTTATTTTTTATTTACATTTAAGTAAGTTTAAATGTGTGCATCACTGCATCATCGTCATCGAGGCGACTTGACGTTTGTAACAGTTTCACCGTTTGAATTCATATCAATGGACAGACAACGATTCTCTCGTCAAGTATATTGTATGTGATTGATTTGTTCATTTTTATTAACGTGTAAATATGTTTAAATGCGTGCATCGTTGTTATCGTTGTGGTCGTTGTGGATACTTGGTGCTTGTATCGATTTTGGGTAGAAAGAGCTAGTCTTAGCCGACAATCTTTCTAGGGCTCTTGTCTCAATAAAAGCACTGCAATTTGTCAACATGCCAGGCTTAAAACGTTTCTCCATCAGTGAAATATTTCACTGATGGAATCTCGAACCATGTTTATCACTCACATCAGTAAAATTCTCTGCAAAATTCTCGAAAATGACAATTTTGCAATAAACTGTACCTAATTCGACAAAAAGACGACCAGAAATGGCTTTTACATGCTATTGTGTATATACAAGTCTTCTGTTTTTTTTTCGGGTGTTGCACAGTGTAATGAGCAAACGATATGTTTACTCATTTTTGAATGATTGCCTTTGTGTCATCCTTTCATTGGTCGATTTAAGTTTTAAAATGTAAATTCTGACAGACGGAAAAAATGTAAATTCTGACAGACGGGAATTTGAAGATTTGAGCGGCTTTTCATCAGATGAGAAATTGGATTTGACTCGTCTACAATTTTCTTAGTTATAAGAATTGTATTCATGCAAAATAATCTTTTCTCTTTTATAACTTGATATGAGAATGTCAAGAAGATATTTGAAGGCACTTTATTTGATCATACTTTTAAAATATAGAGAAGTTGAGACATCTATCTCTTTTCGTTTTACATAAAATTTAACATTTAAAGTTATTTTTGTACTGTAGATATTTTTGTGAAATATAAGACACTTAAAATTATTTTCGAGGAAAAGATCCGACAACTATGTTGACTGACAGTCATTTAACTTTTTGTGAAGTTATAGAAACTTTAAATTAATTTCTTGGCAAATATCCGAGAATTGAAAAAGATTTGTGACGCAAAGTCAATTCAAGTCATATTTGAAAAACCCAAAATAATAATTGTTGTATTCAAAGGAAAAAAAGTTATAAAAAATGTTATTATTTAACGAAAATAAAATTTGGAAAACGGAATCCAAATGTCCCCTAAATTTATTGAAAATATCGGAGAATAATCCGAATTTTGTATTTTAGTTTCTACGATTAATTATTTAAAAAATGTCATTGAAGTTAACATTCATTTATCCAAACAATAAATAAATAAAAAGAAAGAAAGAAAGAACGTATATATACATATCTTCATATATTTTATTTAACGTTTGCAGCTCAGAAATTCTTATTTCTTTACTAAAAAATAAAAGAAAAAATTCTAAAAAATATCTTATTAGATTTAGATTATGGCCCCTACCTAAGGTATTGACGACAGCCACTGGCTGTAACTACCCCGTAAGGCAGTGGAGACCCGACACTACTTTCTTCCTTCCTTTCTTTCTAAAGTACGCTTTGCGAATAAACCTTTCCCTTGTTAAGTTGAAGAAGTTGTTTGTCATTTGTTCATATAATTGTGTTATTTTATTTTATTAGGGAAATTCCCTAAAATGGTGACTCCGTCGTGATAACACATTTCCGAACAGACACTTCTTTCGCGTTTTAACAGGGCAAGGCGCGCATTTTAAAAACCAGCACATGGTTTCCGACCACCCACATAAACAGACAACGGATTCGGGAGAGCACGTTTAAAAAAAAAAAAGACGTTATTTCCCTCTCTTCCTTATTGTTTTTTTTTCCGTTATATATATATATATATATATATATATATATATATATATATATATATATATATATATATATATATATATATTATAAACTAAGGAGCATACAAAAAAAACCCATATCATCCTCGTCAAACACGTAAACGAAAACTAAAGCCGAAACATTTTCAAAGACACGTGTCACACACAAAAAAAGCTGAAAATATTTTAACAGAAACGCATTTCATTTCAAATACATCCCACATTTTCACGGATAATGATAAAACGTTTCAACCGGATACGTTTCCTTGAAACAAAACAAAACAAAGAAAAAACACCTTTTTCTTTCACAACGGCTACACATAAAAAAAAAAAACAAAACGCCAACCTACAAAAAGAGGTGACACTTTCTTGGTGTTCGAAAAATTCTTATACCAAGCTTGAACTGATTCTAATGCTATCTTTGTTCTACTTTGAACATTTCTGCCGTTTTAACGCGCACCGCGCATAAGAAAAAACTCAACAAAAAAAAAAGAAAAGAAAATGTAAGTACTTAAAGAGTTCATTTATCTTCAGGTTCACACACATTTACAAAAAACAAAACAAAAAAAAAAACCATATTGTCCACATTTTTTTTTCACGGCTCTTCCTTATATAGTTTTTTTTTTTTAGCTTTATTTCATGGTAATTTTGTTTCTTTCTTCTCCTCCCCCGTTAGCCTGTTAATTTTTTTTTGTATTGTTTCTGTTTAAAGATTTTCTCCATATTTCTCCTTTCTTCTCCACATGGTCCATATTCGGCGTCCTTTCAGATTTCGGATAGATTATATATATTTTTTTAATATTTTGTATCTACTTTCGGTAGTGACGATGACAACGTTGCCTGCCTTCGCCGGTGACGTTCGGGTTTGGTTTGCTCAACTCGAGTCTTATTTTGCGACGAACAACGTGTCAGAGCAAACGAAGCTGCACATTTTATTCAGTACCTTCCCCGCGTCATTGACTCCTGCAGTCAAAGACTTAATAACGGACACCCCGTTAAACTCCACTTATGATAGCATTAAACGGGAGGTGCTACTACGGACGTCCGTGTCGGCGGAAAAGCGTTTCAAACGCTGGTCCATTACGAGCACTTAGGTGACCGCAGGCCGATGGAACTACTCCATAGAATGAGGGAACAGGCAGAGGACGTCCCTCCTGACAGTGCCTTAATTAAGCAGTTATTTTTCTCAAGGCTGCCGGCGCATACTTGCGCCAATGTTAGAAAAACACACCGTCGATGTAGTAGCAGCATCGGCGGACAAGGTCATAGACTTTGTGAGGGGGCCTACCACCGTGGCGATTCCACAACAGCCTGCTCAGGTACCCGCGGGCACCACAAATTTAAGACAGGGTGCTACATCGGTGGCTATACTAACGGCCATCGAACGCCTCACTAGAGAGGTGGGCAAGCTCAATATGGGCAGGTCACATTCACCCAGACGCCGCTACAAAAGCCGCTCATCTTCCCTGCACCACCGTCGCCGTGCAAACATGCCGGGACTATGTTTTTATCATAGTCGCTATGGCACTGAAGCATGGAACTGTAAAATGCCCTGCACTTTTAACAACCAGGGAAACTAAATTGTGGAAAGACGAGCACGGCAAACTTTCTACAAAATGCAAATAACCGTGCCTATTTCGTCACTGACGTAAAATCTCAAGCACGTTGCTTGGTAGACACTGGCGCTGCTTGTAGCATATGGCCACTTAGGCTACTTAAAGAAAGGCCACCAGTGTCATTGATAACACTGCAAGCGGTGAACCATTCGCCTATTCCCACGTATGGTCAAATTTCACGTTCTTTGGACTTGAATTTACGGAGAGACTTTACGTGGGTTTTCACCGTAGCAGATCTACCGTACCCCATACTAGGTGCGGATTACTTGCATAATTTTAATTTAATGGTCGACATGCGCAGACGCCGGCTGATAGATGCTAGCACGGAACTTTCCGTCCCTGGCTCATTATCTAATGCCCCATCTATCAGCCCGGTATTTTTCATTGCCGCTGCAAATAACCCATACCACGAGGTGCTGCACTCCTACCCGGAGTTAACCAATTTAAATTTTGTGGTGAGCAAACCCACGCACACCACAAAACATCACATTGAGACCACAGGTGCTCCTGTGTTCTCACGCCCTCGTCGCCTTCCTGTGGATAAACTTAAAGCAGCGAAGGCAGAATTTAACCATATGCTACAGTTGGGAATTATATGCCCCTCGTCCAGTCCTTGGGCTTCCCCTCTGCATATGGTCCCAAAACGAGACGGAGATTGGCGTCCGACTGGGGACTATAGACGACTCAATGCCATGACGGTACCTGATCGTTACCCAATCCCGCATATTCAGGACTTTGCTTCTTCTCTGCATGGTTGTAAGACCTTCTCTAAGCTAGATCTGGTTAAGGCTTACCATCAGATCCCGGTGAATCCGGCCGACATACCCAAAACTGGGGTTACAACTCCATTTGGAGCGTTTGAATTTCTTACTATGCCTTTCGGCCTACTTAATGCTGCCAGTACTTTTCAGCGCTTTATGGATGAAGTAGTGCGTGATTTAGATTTTGTCTATAACTATATAGACGACATTCTCGTGGCTAGTGCCTCACCTCAGGAACACGTCACTCACCTCCGCCTACTTTTTGAACGGTTTCAGCAATACCAAGTGAGGATTAATCCTGGTAAATGCGTTTTTGGTGTTACGTCACTAGTTTTCCTGGGCCACATTATCAGCCCAGGCGGTATATCTCCGTTGCCGGAAAAGGTGAAGGCTCTACAAGACCTTCAACCGCCCACTTCACTTTGCCAACTTAGGCACTTCCTTGGTCTGTTGAATTACTACAGACGCTTTATCCCGCACTGTGCGGATCTCTTAGCTCCTCTTTCCGACCTGTTATGTAACAGGAAGAAGAAAAACGAGCAGATCTCACTTAATGAGATCCAACTTAGAGCATTTGCTGAAGTGAAAAATAAACTAGCGACGACATCTTTGCAGGCACATCCTGTACCCGATGCCCAGTTTTCACTGGTCGTTGATGCATCGGGCACAGCTGTAGGTGCAGTGCTGCAACAGCAGCACCAACAACAGTTACAACCTCTTGCATACTTTTCGCGACAGCTGAAACCGGCCGAACAACGTTACAGTGAGTTTGGCCGCGAACTACTGGCAGTGTACCTCGCAGTGAAACACTTCCAACATTCACTTGAGGGCCGACAATTTGTGATCTACACCGATCACTGCCCGCTTACATACGCACTGCGTGCTAAGCCGGACAAATATTCTCCCCGCGAAACACGTCATTTGGACTTTGTTTCGCAGTTTACTAGCGATATCCGACATATCGCGGGTGAGCAGAACGCAGCAGCAGACGCATTGTCTCGCCTGCCCATCAATTCTCTGTCCTCACCATCGGATATCGATTTGCAACAGATGGCCTTAGACCAGCCAAGTCTGGGCACGTTGGATCCATCGTCACCTGAATTCGCGACTTGCAAATTCGCATTTCTGCCCGTGCCTACTTCTGACACGCCGATTATCTGTGACATCTCAACGGATTCACCTCGACCATTTGTTCCAATGACCTACCGTAGAGTTGTTTTCGACACTCTACACAACCTGGCACACCCCAGACGCAAAGCCACAGTAAAGCTGATTACAGCTAGATTTTTCTGGCCTAACATGAGGCGTGACGTCACTGCTTGGTCACGTTCCTGTGTATCCTGCCAAAAGTCAAAGGTGCACGAGCATATACGCGCACCCCTTCGAACATTCAGCACCCCAGACGCTCGGTTTAGCCATGTTCACATTGACTTGGTTGGACCATGGCCGGTCAGTCAGGGATTCACTTATCTCCTGACCTGCATTGACTGTTTCACACGGTGGCCAGAAGCCATCCCACTTAGTGACATTTCGGCTGAATCTGTAGCGCGAGCCCTTATATCAGGCTGGATATCGCGTTATGGAGTTCCCACTACGATCACCACTGATCGTGGTGCACAATTCGAATCCCACCTATCCCGGGAACTGTCCAAGATCCTCGGGATCATTCGCATTCGGACAACAAGCTACCACCCTGCTTCGAATGGGATGATAGAACGCTTCCATCGCCAATTGAAAGCTGCATTACGCACTTACCCCGATCAACAGCGATGGAGCGAGTACATACTGGTCATCCTTCTTGGCTGTCGGGCATCAATCAAGGAGGACCTGGGATATTCCGTAGCCGAACTGGTCTATGGAGCACCTCTATCATTGCCAGGTCAGATGCTGACCCTGATAGAGGATATCTCAACTGACACAGCTCTGTATGTCAACAGACTACGAGCTTATCTCAGTAAGCTACCGCCGATGCACCCTAGGGAACAGACCATTAAATCTTTGGTTCCGAAGGACATAGCGACATGGACTCACATGTTCCTTAGAAAGGACGCA
The DNA here is from genome assembly GCF_053919585.1 of Euprymna scolopes. NCBI lineage: Eukaryota > Metazoa > Mollusca > Cephalopoda > Sepiida > Sepiolidae > Euprymna > Euprymna scolopes. Next base: position 28,959,948 of record NC_136525.1, read on the forward strand.
GTAAAAGCCCCCCTAACTCCACCTTACACTGGCCCTTATCGCGTGCTTTCACACACTGATAAAACTTTTATCCTAGATATTAGTGGTAAAAAAGAGACAGTATCAGTAGATAGGGTAAAAAGAGCCTTTCTGGACACATTAACACCTGAGCCACACATTCCTCCAACATACACACAGCATCATCATACACCTGAGGTAAATGTTCCACATGAGAACAATTATGTGACCACTACACGTAGTGGTCGACGGGTACATTGGCCGAAGAGACTATGCAAAACAGTGTATTTCTGTTGAAAAAGAACATTTTTTCTTCTCTCCTTTTCAGAACAGAACGTTTTGTGCAAATATTCCAACTTTTCACAGAAAAGTAAGAACATTTTTTTTTCTGCAAGAAAATAACCTAAAGAAACGGACATTTTTTATTGTATTTTTCTTTCTGCTATTTGTTATGCTACCTTTCTCTCTGTCGGCTTTCAGCCTAAGCAGGGGGTTATGTAGCAGACACAAATAGACCCCTTTTCTTCTCACGCATTCGCTTCCTCTGAGTGAGTGATGCGACCTTAGACTGTCCAATCTGAGGACTTGCACATGAATACGAATTAACCCCTAGGGACCAGACAGCTTTCGGTCCCAGAAGAAAACTCTCGCTCTTACGCTACCCGCCTTGGACGGTGCTAGACGTCTCTGTTCGCTTCGCTGCCCCTACCTAAGGTATTGACGACAGCCACTGGCTGTAACTACCTCGTAAGGCAGTGGAGACCCGACACTACTTTCTTCCTTCCTTTCTTTCTAAAGTACGCTTTGCGAATAAACCTTTCCCTTGTTAAGTTGAAGAAGTTGTTTGTCATTTGTTCATATAATTGTGTTATTTTATTTTATTAGGGAAATTCCCTAAAAGTTTCGTTGTTTAGTTTTACAGAATATCAACCCTTTTCAGATTATTTTTGCATTAAATAAAAATAACGATAAATGTTTAATTCATTTTAGGTCAGGAAATCAGTATCTTCAGACAGCAGCAAGAAAAATCAAAGAAATAAAACGCAATAAAATTGAAATAACGTTTACAACCTCAAAATTTCTCGCGTTTCGAGTGACCATACTTTATCATAATTTTGTGGAAAAAAGAAAAAAAGAAAAATACCGAGCTTGACAAATTGACCGACTGATAAAAAGGTTCCTCGACAATATGCGAGCTCGCTTTACAAAACCCATTAATCAGAACGAGGCAAAAAATATGGCTGACATGTCCACATTTCCAAGAAATTCACCGGAAAGAAGATGTTGTTACGGTAAGTTACAGACATCCGAATCCGTCTCGCTTTATTTTTTTACTCGCCTTTGGGTCGACAAAACATGAGGTCGAAATAAGAGTACCAACAGAAATTGAGTTATGTCGAACTTTTTTCTTATATTTTACCTGTTCTTCTTAGTTTTCTTATTTTCGCACTCAAGCCAGGAGACACCCAAAGACGAATGTATGAAAAAATAATTTCCAGTGCCTTATTAATTCTTACTTATTGCGCTGTTGTTGATACCTCAATTGTTTTTGTTACAACAAACAGGCGCTTTTTACTAAAAAAGAGAAAAAAAAAAGAGAGAAAAAAAAAACAACAACATAAAATTGCAAATCTGAAATCCCACAAAACTTAACCATCAGCACAAATACAAACGAATCAAATTTACGAGAAGGTACCACAGACGAAGGGTTTCCTAGTGACTGGGCCCAGCAACAGCAGGAACACGGAATATCTGCAATATTTTGGAAAATGACGTAAAAAAAAAAAAATAAATAAATAAATAAAATAAATTAAAAAATAAATAAATAAATAAAATAAAATTATCGCCAAAACCGGACAAAATTCGAGTTTATTTTTTAACCTTAACCTTTTTAGTAGTTCTTCTTGTCCGGTACAAAAGCTGTATAAATACAATAAATAATTAAAAAAATAAACGAAAAAACAATTTGAAAGAAGATCGACGACCGTCGTTTTATGGATAATGTTTTTTATGGATAATGTTTTTATGGATAATGTTTTTATGGATGTTTTTTTTATGGATAATGTTTTGTTAAAATCTTTAGTTTATTCATGTAAAAAATACAAAAAAGAAACAAAAAAAAAAAACAATAACGAGAAAAACATGTCATTGATTTACTCCGCCAAAACAACAACAACAACAACAATAATAATAATAATAAGCGTACGAGGACTGTTTTTCTTTATTTTACCTGTCAAAATTCCGCCTTGTTTTGATTCGGTATTTTCCGGTTGTTTACGTATTTCTGCAACAGCAAAAGTCGATTACGTCCCGTTTAAGATCGTTTACAACGCTCAACGTTCATATATCAGAAAGAGTTACGGTAACAATTCAAATTATTCACTCTTAGGAACAAAATGTAGTATCTGTTCTTATGCTACACTTCACCATTTCTGTTCTTGAAAGAGAAATCCTCTTAGACTGAGGCAAATTTTATTTTTGTTTCAATCCAGAATGATCCTTTTTGGGAGCTGGATTTTCCCCACATTAAAAAACTGACCTTGTGTTTAATTCTACTCTTGTTGGGAGGTAGGTAAATACGAACTTCATTTACAAATCTGTAAATGGAGTTAATAATTTAAATTGTTACCATGACTTTTTTGTCTTTGGTCAATTTATGCGAAACAAAACTAAACGAGGCTATTTAAAATCAACTCTTAACAAAAAAGTCCAAATCCCAAATGAAAATGGTTTAAATTAGCAGGTCGCCCGGCATTGCCCGGTTGTAAAATACGTTTAAAAATGATATTTTGATTTTAATACAGATTTTGTATTTACTATTATACTAGCCTGTGTGCCCGGCGTCGTTGCGCGTGTGTTTGGAGGTGTGTGTAGAGCAAAAAAAAAAAAAAATGTGGTAATAGGCAGGGAGACTCGAACCCGTACCGTGAAGGATGAAAACAACATGAAGAAAAAAAAAAAAAAAAAAAAAAAATGTGGTAATAGGCAGGGAGACTCGAACCCGTACCGTGAAGGATGAAAACAACATGAAGAAAACAAAAAAAACAAAAACAAAAAAACAAACAAAAAAACGTCCAAACCGGAAGTGGCGAAAGTTTAAATTAAAGCTAGTCAATTGAAAAGAGGGAATGACTTTCGAAAATATCGGCGAAAAAAGCGACCCATCCTTGTAGAAAAGTGCCCAGTTGAGGGTGGAGGAATTAATGTTTTTTGCTGATTTTTCGATATTTGTTGTCTGAAGGGTCGATTTCCAAACGATACCAATCTGTTAAAATCCGTCGCCTCTGTCGAAAGTTTTAGGCATACATACATATATACATACATACACTTTAACAGAGAAGTGAGATTTATATTATAGACTAGCGGGGCTACCCGGCATTACTCCGGACCGTATAAACAATGAGAAAATTGAATTTGATTTTGTAATATATATGTTATTCTTAGGAGAGAGGAATTTTTAATGTTGATGTATCATTTGCTATTTCGAGCAAAAGAATATTTTACCTACCTAAGACGGGTATTACATGTATGAAATAATTGTATCTTACCTAGAGTAGGTAATTTACAGCATGTATATGAAATAATTTTACCTTTGCAAGGACGGGTAATATACAACACATTTATCTCATCAAATCCCAAGCGATGCCAGGTATTTTGCTAATATATATTCTCACCTATTTCATTCAATCCTGGGCAATGCTGGGTGTTCTGCTAGTATATATCTCAGTCAATCTCATTAAATCCTGGGCGATGCAAGGTATTCTGTTAGTATATTTTTCAATCCATCTAATTAAATCCAAGAATCCCCTTTCTCTTATTAAAAAAATAACTTTGAGACATTGTCTGGCAGGTTATTTCAGTACAAACACACGAATCAAATAATTCACATTTCATCATTTTTCATAATTCTTGTATATGTTACTAATTTGGACAATAATTTTTCATGATTTAAACGACATAATCGCCCCATCTTCCTATATAGAGTATTCTGTTAGCACAAATATCCACCTATCTTATCCAATCCCAGGTATTCTGTTAGGAAACATCCCATCTATCTCATTCGATCACAGGCAACATCGGGTATTTTGCTAGTACATACATCCACATTTCTTATACAATCCCTGGCGACGCTGGGCATCCTGCTTGTACAAATATCCACCTATGTTATCTGATCCCAGGCGGCACCTGGTATTCTGCTAGGAAACATTCTGCCTATTTCATCAAATCCAAGGCAACGCCAGGTATTCTGCTAGTACATATATCCACCTATTTCATCCAAATCCGGGCGATGCTGGGTATTTTGCTAGTACATATATCCACCTATCTAATCCGATCCCAGGCGATGCCGGGTATTCTGCTAGGGAAATATTTCACCTATTATTCTGCTAGTGCATATATCCACCCATATCATCCAATTCTGGGCTACACCGGGTACTATGCTAGTACATATATCCACCTATGTCATCCAAAGCTACATCCAAGGGAGGTCACTTGCATATGATAAAAATGATTGTATATTAATCTAATGGTATTCGACAATGAAGTTACATCCAAGGGAGGTCACTTGCATATTATAACAATGATTGTATATTAATCTAATGGTATTCGACAATGAAGTTACATTCAAAGGAGGTCACTTGCATATTATAACAATGAGTGTATGTTAATCTAATGGTATTCGACAATGAAGCTCCATCCAAGGGAGGTCACTTGCATATTGTAACATTGACTGTATATTATTCTAATGATATTCAACAATAAAGCTACATCCAAAGGAGATCACTTGCATATTGTAACATTGATTGTATATTAGTTCATTGGTATTCGACAATGAAGCTACATCCAATGCAGGTCACTTACATATTATAACAATGATTGTATATTAATCTAATGGTATTCGACAATGAAGATACATCCAAGGGAGGTCACTTGCATATTATAAAAATGATTGTATAATATTCTAATAGTATTCGATAATGAAGCTACATCCAAAGAAGGTAACTTGCATATTATAATAATGAGTGTATGTTAATCTAATGGTATTCGACAATGAAGCTACATCCAAGGGAGGTCACTTAATATTATAACAATGATAGTATATTATTCTAATGGTATTCGACAATCAAACTACATCCAATGGAGGTCACTTGCATATTGTAACAATGATTGTATATTAGTTCATTTGTATTCGACAATGAAGCTACATCCAATGGAGGTCACTTACATATTATAACAATGACGTTATATTATTCTAATGGTATTCGCCAACGAAGCTACAACCAAGTGAGGTCACTTGCACCTATACTGCACAAACACCTTCAAAATTGTCAAATCGAACCTATGCTGCACAAGCACCTTTAACATTTTTCAAATCGGACCTATACTGCACAAGCACCTTAAATTTTTTCAAATCAGGCCTATACTGCACAAGCACCTTCAAAATTGTCACATCGGACCCATACTGCACAAGCACCTTCAAAATTTTTCAAATCGGACCTATACTGCACATGCATGTTCAAAATTGTCAAATTGGACTTATACTGCACAAGCACTTTCAAAATTGTCAAATCGGACCTATACTACACCTGCACATGCACCTTCAAAATTGCTAGTACATATATCCACCTATGTCATACAATCCCGGGCGACCGTGGATATGCTGTTAGTACATATACACCAATTTTATCCAATCCCAAGCTATGCCGGATATTCTGCTAGTACTTATATCCACCTATGTTTTTTTTTTTTTTTTTACACAGTGATCACCACCTATCAAGGCCCGGAAGCCACTCAGGGATAAGGATTATTGTAAGTACATTACGTTAGTGTGGAGATTTGATGAAGTGTTTACTTAAGGGGGCGGTTCATTAGGAATTTGTTTACGTTGGACTTGAACACATCCAAGTTGTAGTCCGGTGGGAAGCAGGCAGACGGAACAGAGTTCCACAGGCGTGCAGTTCTAAGAAATAAGCTTTGTTCATGGAATCCACATTTTGATTTAGGCACAGATATAGAGTGGGGGAAATTTTTGACAGTGGATTCAGCTAGACGGGTGTTTTTCGTGAAAGATTGGTGAGGAGGGGACCAGAGACTGGAGTTCAGACGAGCACCTGCCATGGAAATAACGATAAAACAAGGATAGGCTCGCAACGTCTCTTCTGTGGGAGAGAGGTTGCAGGGTAGAGAAAAGGGCTTCCCCCACTAAGCCACAAAGTCTATTTTGTACCCTGTCAAGGCAGGATAGGCTGTTTTTAGCAGCTCCTGCCCAGATATGGCAACAGTATTCCATCCTTGGATGTACTTGGTATGTAATTCAATCCCGGGCGACACCGGGTATTTGGCTAGTACATATATCAACCAATTTTTTACGATCGGAGGCGACGCCGAGTGTTCTGCTAGGAAACATTACATGAATTTTATCCAATCCCAGGATATGCCGAGTAATCTGCTAGTACATATGTCATGCTAGTGCTATGTCATACAATCCCGGGCGATGCTGGGTATTCTGCTAGTATGTATACACCTATTTTATCCAATCCCGGGCTACACTGGGTATTCTGCTAGTAGATATATCCAGCTATGTAATCCAATCCCAGGCGACGCCGGGTATTAGGCTAGTACATATATCAACCAATATTATCCGATCCCAGGCGACGCTGGGTATTCTGCTAGGAAACATTCAATGTATTTCCACCTACGTCGGGTAATCTGCTAGTACATAATACTTTTATATGAATTCCTTAAAACCGTTCCTCCTTAACTGAAGATTATATAAAAAACATAACCTCCCAATACTAAGAATGGCTTTCTGAATAATAATGTTTTTATTTCAGAATTTAGAATCAGCAGTTTAGCGATGTGTGATGTTTGGAATATAAGATCTTGTTTCAAATTACTATACGATAAATATATATGTATTTTTTTTTACTTGGTCTTTTGGCTAAGATCAAAGTGTAGTATCTGTCTTAGAATTCAAGCGGTTTCATCTTTTGCACCCCTCCCACTAAGAAAATAAGGAGGAGGTCATGCTTTGCATGTCAAGCTTTAGAGAAACAAACATCACTCGAAAATAAGGATGGCCTTCTAAATGATAATGTTTTTAGTTCAGATGTGATTTTTGGAATATGACATCTTGTCTCGATTTAGTATTCAATAAATATAAATTATTCATCTTTTTATAATAGAAGATAATGGTCGGTAGGAAATTAAGCTGTATAAGACGGTTACTTGGTCTTTTGGCTAAGATCAAAGTGTAGTATCTGTTCTTAGAATTCAAGCGGTCTCATCTTTTGCCTTGCTCATCCTAAATAGAATTAGGTCATAGTGTTACTAATATAAAAAAGAAAATGGCCGTTTTTTTTTGTTGTTGTGAAAACATAGGCATCGGCCGTCTCATGCTAAATATATTTAAGCATAATTTTTTTTTTCCTTATCATTTTTGCTTATTATTTTTTGTTTAAGTCTCGGATTTTACTATTTTTAACCGGTTAATCACGTCTGTAGCATTTTCATAATGTGTAAGTTAATATTTTAATTTGTACAATACTGACAGTAAATCTTATAATTTGTACGATATACTGACCATAAAGAGTCTCTTATTAAAAAATACAAACGTCGTCATTAAAGCGTGCTAACGTCAAGATCACGTGACATGACTCAGCGTTATTTTAAATACTTATAAATACCATTAGAATCGATTAAAAATGATAAGAATTACATAATGCTTAACGTTAAAATGTCGCTTTTTGCCCCCCCCCCTCTGCAGGAAAACGCTCAGCTGACCAACTTAGAGTTGATGAATTGAGCCAAATATTCGATATTTGTCGTCCGGAGGGTCTAGCTTTAATATGATACCACATTTGTGAATTTTTTTTTGTGTCTGTCGAATGTTTTTAGCGGACATACAAACATACATACGCACATTTTTGCTTTTATATACATAGAAGACTATCGGGGGTACCTGGTTGCCCGGGTGTTTGGTGGTGTGTATGTAGAAGAGAGTGACCCTGTTTTAATATTATCAAAAAACACGATGCTAAAAAAATTGGAACAACCAAAACAAAGCAAAACAGCGAACAAACGTAAAAAAAAAAAAAGGTGTAAAAGAGGAGAAAAAGTTAAGGTAGAAAGACAGGCTCGAACCCGAAGCATCGAGGCTAAGGCAGAAAAAAATGCCCGGCACGTTACCCCTACGCCAAAGAGACATACAGTTTAGGGTGAAGGAATTAATGTTTTTGGCCAATTTTTCGATTTGTCGGGCGAAAGTTGGAGCTTTAAAGTGATACCTATCTGGCAAAAATCTGTGGCCTGTGTCGAAAGTTTTTGCAAGACATACAAACACACACACACACACAAAAATTTTCACTTTTATATATATAGACTAGCGGGGGATACCCTTGAGGCAAAGTTGGAAATTAAAGTGTGAAAAAAAAATGTGCAACGTTAACCATTGGACCACCGTGAAATACTAACGGAAACACGTTTGAATTTATTTATTTAAGTATTAAAAACAGAATTGACACGTGGTCGCAATAAAAGTTAATTCTGTTGCTTTTATTTGACCTCATTAATGAGGTCAAATAGAAGTAGCGGACTTAACTTTTGCTGCGGGACAGCTTTTGGATTTGTTTACCCAACTTTGACTGGTTGGAAACCAGCTCCCCATTCTCAAGATGTTGGGGAGGGGAAAACCAGCTCCTCATTGTCCAGATTGAATAGCAATTGTCTGATATAAGGAGTTTGACCCCACATTGATCAAAACTGATTGCTTTCTGGACGTTTCGACAAAAGCCGAGAACACGACTCGTTTGAATTTAGTTTCACTGTATTTATACTAAAAAGCAGGACAAACAGGGGACAGAGCGAAATAGTGCGAATCTCATAAAAGTCGACATAAATAAATCTGGAGGCGACCCGCATTCCCAAATCCTAGATATTATTATCTAGGGGCTATATAAACAGTTCTAAGCGATAGTACCCCCTCCCAGGAGCGTTGGCGAAAAAAGCCTTTTCGTGACATACAAAAAATGCACGTGCGCATTTGGCTTTTATAGAAGACTAGCGAGGGGTACCTGGCGTTGCCCGGGTGTTTGTAGGGGTGTGTGGTGTTAAATAAAAAAAGCCGGGGGAGAGGGGTAGGATCGAAGCCGAACCCCTGAGGCGAAGTTTGAAAATAAAATCGGTCAGCCAGAAGTGAAAGATGTTTGAAAGTCGTCAAGCGTTACGATGACGACGATGACGATGTAAGCATTGTTATAAGCGAAGTAAGAAAAGAAAACAACGTTTTAATTAAGCGGGGGGGGGGAGGGTAAAAAAAATAACGTGAAAAATGGCTTAAATAATACAGGGTTCAATATTTAAATTTAAAAAATCGAAACAAAAAACCAAAAAACATCTCACACCACGATTCGAACCCAAAACGTTTAGATAATGAACCAAGGCCTTAACAACCTGCGCTAAAGCGGCATATATAAAGTTTGTTTGGTTTATTAACTATTTAAAGTAAATCAGGTCACGACGTCATGACGTCATCTGACGCATGCGTTGTTGACCGTCACCCCTGTCGAATCTGTCTAGATATCTCTCTCTCTCACTCACTCTCTCTCTCACTCACTCACTCACTCTCTCTCTCTCTCTCTCTCTCTCTCTCTCTCTCTCTCACTTTGTCTGCCTTACTCTAAAGACTGGAAAATGGCGTCTGGCTGTTTTTATTTAAAAAAAAAAACTCTGATCGGTTAATATTTTTTGTAAGCATATTTTTTTTACTTCACTATCTTTTTTACTTTATTTTTCGTTTAACTATCGTATCTACCTATTTTGAATGTGGTAATAACTTTGGTAACATTGCCATAGCGTAGAAGTTCATAGTTTAGCTTTAATTAAATTTTTTTTTACCGATAACAACATTTTTAAATTGTAAATTAAGACCGCCATTAGAGTTTGCTGACGTCAAGATCACGTGACATGACTCAACGGGTTTTAAATACAAGTTGACCCAAAATAAACGGCCGCGTGTATACTTTATGTAGAAGAGTTGGCGGCCGTATTTTTTTGGGCAGTTATAAATCGATTTAAAAATATGTAATGTTTAACATTAAAATGTCACTTTTTGGGCCCCCCCCCTGCAGAAAATTGATCGGTTGACGCACTTCTGATGGTCACTTTGGGCCAATTTTTCGATATTTGTCGTCCGGAAGGTGGGGCTTTCATATGAGACCAAGTTTGTGAATTTTTGTTGTGTATGTCGAAAGTTTTTAGCAGACACACAAACATACACACAAACACACATACATTTTCGCTTTTATATATATAGATTATTTTGGTCCCAATATATAGTAAGGTTTTAAAAATTTTTTTAAAAAAATGACTCGTACGTCACCAATGAAAATCAAAACTAAAACATTTAGCTTATGATTTGTTTTTTCCCTTGACGTTAATGCCTGAGCTATGAAGACGTGTTTGCTGCAAGGCTAAAAATAATAACATGAATTAATAGCTATTATGTTATGCATGCATGTTCGTAATGCCGTTGTTCGACCTTCATCTGGCAAATTCCATTTCTTTAATTTCCACACCTTTGTGCCGATTTTCCTCAATTTTGCCCAGCTAAAACCCAAAGTAGGCAAAATTTTTAAACAAATATATATATATATATGCATACATATATAGAAAGAGTTTTGTGTTTACTATAAAGTTTTTACACAAATATTACACACGTATAAATCATGTAGAATATCTGAATGAATATAATTATGTGTAATAGTTAACTAATGATGATCATCCCATAAGAAAACCGAAAAATCTAATAGTGAATTAATTAAAATGAATGTTTAAAAGAATATGCAAATTAGCTAAATCTTTTGCAGATGAATGCAATTCTACGATCCAAAGTTGTATTTTCTTTTAAATAAATAGAAAAGAGGGTTGCCTTTTTTCGGTTGGTCTTGGCCTTCAGGCCGGGATCAACACAGGGGCCAAGATAAACCACAGTAAGTCGGTCGGACTGCGGTTGGGCGCCTGGAGTAGCAACGCAAACTTCCCGGCATGCTTCAGTTGGACAGATGGCCCGGTTGGATCCTTGGCATGTAGTTCATACAGGGTCTCCAGCTTGATAAGAATTGGTCGGAGGTACGATTAAAGGTGGAGGCTGCGGTCAACTTGTGGCTTCCTACGAAACTTTCCTTAAAGGGTAGAGCTGAGGCGTGCGCCACATACGTCTTCCCTCTCATCCTTTACTGACTGGCCGTACTTCCTCTGCCTGCACAACACTTAACAGCTCTTGTCAAACTCTTTCTCACTCCTTTGGGACAGAGGAAGGCACTGGGTGAGCAGACAGGTCTGTATTCAACGTCTGTGTGAGGGAGGTTTGGGAATGCCAGACTTGAAGTGTCATCGAGATGCCGAGAGGCTGGCCTTCCTTAGCCACTACCTTCAAGATGATCAACTATGGCACCCTGCAATTACTGCCACCATTCTGACCTCATTCTCGACCCCTCTATTGAGTTGTTGCAGGCCGCAGGGAGATTCAGCCTTCCTGAAAGAGTGCTGAACCACGCTAAAATGACTATCAGGTTCCAGAGACCTTGTGACTGCCACCCATAGGGAACTCCACAGGGATCTAGTGAGGGGGGCTGCCGCCGACTCGCTATGTGTGCATTTGGGTTGGCAGCAGAGTGAGATCCGCTCCACGTGGAGTTGGGTGCCAGGTTCGAGTCATCTGAACAATTCAGAGTTCTGTCTGACTTGGCGATTGGCCCGAAATGCGCTTCCCCTCACCAATATACAATGCAGTTCTGGTTTCTTGGAGTCGCTGGCCTGTCCCCATTGCGGGACGACGGCCGTAGAAACAACTGATCATGCATTTTTCGATTGCCGTGAACTCCGCCAGTACTGGTCGTATGTTGGCAAGATGACGGCTCGCATCGATCCCGAACATCCTCGTCCGATTACTGTATCAAACGTAGTGGACAATGTGAGGCCGCCGTGGAACCGGGAGAGACAAATGGTCTACATCGCAATCCTGGCCGTGGCGAGAATGATGATTTGGACGTTGAGACTGCAAGATAGTCGGGGGGTGCTGCCTTTTTCTGATCAGGATCTGATAGCTTTCTTTAAACACCAACTTCAGGTAAAGATCAGATGCGACAGAAGAAGGCTGCATCGCATGGCTTTTGAAAGAAGATGGATACAGTTAGCAAGTCTGTGTATACAAAGGGGGGCCAAATTTGAATACATGTTCCCCACCTAGGTGTGGAGCGCGCGGTTCTGGGGTTTTATCGGACCCCCGCCCCTTTCCAATTTTACTTCCTTCAGCCTCTCAGCCAGCCGAATAAATCTTGTTTCCCTTATTAGAAAGCCTCCAAGACCCCCAACCTCCAAAAACAACAATTTTTTTCTTTTGCCCTCCACCCCTCTCGAAATTCAACCCATCTTGGAGGAAACCAAATCAAACACTAACACCCCCTGCCTTCACCGCCAATTTTTTCTTTTCTCCCCTATTTAGGACACAACCCCTCCCCCCTCTATTTAGAGGCTGCCCGCGAAACCCTGGTTCCTTTACAAGCCAGAGTAAAACGGGTGGTCTAGCATTTCAGACAGGGCTGGGAGGGCCTTACTAACCAGGCTTTTTTTTTTCCCCGTGTCCCTCGACACAAATGAAATTTTATTAATATTGTTATCTTTTTTGTATTTTTTAATATAAATAAAAAATATTTTAAAATTGGGTTTAAGTCGGAACACCCCCTCCCAGCACACACACATAAATACAAATTTAAAAGGGTTACCATGATAAAAGATGCTGGCCGAGAGAGAATCTTTTAAAATTTCAAATAGAGACGAGATGGATCAACCAACCTCACCATCCCCCTTCTTTTTGAGTTGGCCTTGTGCCAAAATTTTTTGTTCATTTTCCCAATTGTATTTTTTTTTCTGTGAATAAAAAATTTAATATCTCAAAGTGTAGTATCTGTTCTGCAGATGCCGCACTTAAGGTAATTTGTCCTTGGTCAATGGAGGAGAAACCCTCTATACTGGGACAATTATTATTTTTGATCCCAACCAGAGTGCCCTTTTCCCCTTTTTTTCGGAGAGCTGGTTTAACCCCACATTAAAAACGACCTTGTGTCACATTTTGCTTTGGTGGGAAAGCAAATAAATACTAATAGAAAAGAGGGTTGCCTTTTTGCTGCATTTCTTGGCCTTCAAAGTGTATTACATGCTAATAAAATTGTTTTAAAAATTGGGTGCTAAATAGGAAGCCCCCAAGTACGAAAGGGCGAATGTGGTATTATGGTGAAAGAAGATTCTAGCTAAGAGAAACTTTTGTTTAGTTCTAAAGTGACAAGGATGACCAACGACTCCCATTGTTTCCCCCCTTTTGAGTTGGTCTTGTGCCTAAGTTTTTTGTTCATGTTCATTTTTTGCCTGAATAAAAGATTTAATATCTCAAAGTGTAGTATCTGTTCTGCAAATGCTGCACTTGAGGTAATTTGTCCTTGGTCAATGGAGGGGAAACCCTCTATACTGGGGCAATTATTATTTTTGGTCCCAACCAGAGTGACCCTTTTGCCTTTTTTTCGGGGAGCTGGTTTAACCCCACATTAAAAACGACCTTGTGTCACATTTTGCTTTGGTGGGAAAGCAAATAAATACTAATAGAAAAGAGGGTTTTTAATATGAATATCAATACACACAAAAAAACCCAAAACACGTTTATAGGAGTTTAGATTTAAATTTCACCACACGCAGCTCACGTAGGTCTAATAAAACATGTAACGATGAAGACGTTTTTTTTTTTGGAATTACCTCCACACATCTGCATACACGCACTAAAAATAAAAAAAAGAAAAACAGGGCATTTATTAGAATAACCAACAATGCAAAAAAGGGGGGGGGTGAAAATAAATATACAACAAATAAATATTCCCAAATGCAATATAAGTTTTTATACACAACACATTTAATAAATATCACCAATCATGTGAAAATACCAACATTTTATTTAATTTTCGATATTTGACCGATTATCGAGGCTAGTCAGACCAACATTTTTTAGAAATTTAAACTAGACACTATCTTTATTTTTAAGTGAAGAACACTTTAAAATTAACTCAGACACGAAACAAACAAACAAACTTATACAGGAAGGTAGAAGTTTGGTAACATTTACTCGTTTGTTTCTATATATATATATATATATATATATATATATATATATATATATATATATATATATATATATATATATATATATATATATCGCTCCTTTTTGTTTTGTTATTAGTAAACCTCCAACCATTTTAATCCTAAATAATTCAAATAAATAGGAACTTCATTTACAGATCTGTAAATAGAAACAATAACGTCTTCTGACATTTTGTTTATTCTGTCCGACATTTGTATTGCTAGGCATGTTCAACAATGAGTGTTCAATTTCCAAATTTATTTCATTTTATTGAATAGAGATTTTTATATTATTTATTCAAATTAATCAAATATATAATGTATTATTTTTTACAGTTGTAAAATACAAAATGTGTTTTCATATTATTTGCATTTACTGCGGAGGTCAAATTACAGTACATAGTCATAAGTATCTGTTACTAAGTTTGTCACTCTTAATGCGTGATAGTACGTTGGAGGGGAGATGACACCCCCAATTTCGTCAGATTATCACCAAGAAGAAATAAAATGTCATAGCAGAATTAAATATTTTTTCAATAAATTGATTCAAAATATACAGATTTTTCGTTTTATTGTTCCCCTTTTTTAAAACTTCCCATGATTAACTTTTCCATAAATAAAGATGAAATATCAGCTTACAATATGAATTATTGTGCGATTAATTTTTTCACTTATTTTCTCGATATTTTGTCAAATTACTTTCTCAATATTTGGCTAAAAAAAAAAAATGAAACAATCTTATATCATTTTCGTTTTGGAATTCGTAAATCTTTCAGGAAGCCCCTGGAGCCATATGTGACCCGCGAGTCAAATTTTCTCCGTGGTGAGCTTAGAAATTGAGAAATTATTACGGAATCGCTAACTGAGGGCACAATGGTTGGACGAAAACCAATCACGGGTTACTTTTTAGATTTTCACCCAACTTTGAGGAGAGCATCTATGTTTGTGTTTCGTTCTTTTTGCCAGAGTCACAATATTTTGTTACCAAATATAATTTTTGTTACCAAATATAATTTTTGTTACCAAATATAATTTTTGTTACCAAATATAATTGTGAAAATCCCAAGAAGTCTCTGCAGGTGAACTGCGTGACACACATGTAATATCTTTGGGGCCCGGGTGTGATTAGTTCATGAGTGAGGAATGGAGTGGATGGGGTAAAGCTGAAATGGACACTTGTTGTTTTCACACTTGCAATGTCCACTTTAACTAATGGACACTTGGTCTTGCCGGTGATTCGTAGCACACTAGACTCAACTGATTCCTTCCGGACAGTAATGGTCTCGAGTGGTCACTCTACACATATTTTCGTTCAATTTATTTTGATTGCGCAATCTCACGCCATCTCGTCACCTGCCAAGCCATGCTCTCTACCCAATTCGTCGCTCCCCTGGCCTCTTCTTCTTAGAGGTCATTAGTAAATGATGCGCGGGTGAAGGGAGTTGGTAAAAAAACTGGAACACTCTGGCCTTTAATATCACTAGTTTGTTGCGAGAATGGAAATGGGAGGAGGAAAGATTCGTTAAAAGAATATGTTTCCAACAACATATATATATATATATATTATATATATGTATATGCTTCCAAAACGCACATGGCCGGGAAATGACGGGTGAGTGATGGCGGTAGGAAATATTTTT
Organism: Euprymna scolopes; assembly: GCF_053919585.1. Taxonomy (NCBI): domain Eukaryota; kingdom Metazoa; phylum Mollusca; class Cephalopoda; order Sepiida; family Sepiolidae; genus Euprymna; species Euprymna scolopes. The sequence goes on from NC_136525.1 coordinate 28,975,766, forward strand.
AAAACTGATTTAGTTTTTATTTCACTTGATTGCAAATCAACATCGAATTCTTCATAAAGTTTGTTTATTGCGCTTCTTCCTGTTTATTCACGCATGTCATCGTGCTTTTATTTACTTTCTATACACTCCCTCTCCCTCTCAATATTTCATTCTGGGTCGTCAGTTTGTGTTGTGGATCATTGCCATGGGAGAATAGGTAGGGAAAGAAAGAACACAAAATAAAGAGGGAAAGTGTGAGAGTTTCATCCATTCCCATGGATGATACATATGTTTGTAATGGATGATACATATGTTTGTAATGGATGATACATGTTTGTAATGGATGATACATATGTTTGTAATGGATGATACATATGTTTGTAATGGATGATACATATGTCTGTAATGGATGATACATATGTCTGTAATGGATGATACATATGTCTGTAATGGATGATACATATGTCTGTAATGGAAGAAAAGAAATATTTTGGTAAAAACGATGAAATATTCAAAGTCTCACATTTAATTATACCGAGTGACCCGAAACCCTTTGGGTACACGCACACATTTTTTGTCATTGACGTAAGCTTCATCAATTCGCCAATCATTCCCATTTTGCAGAACAAGACCCATGAACATAACTAGGTCGCAAGGGAAATCTAGCAAAAATATTCTACGACATACAAGAAAGACTTGTTGGCAAAAGTGCAGGACACTTTTCGTGTCTCAGCTGTGAAAAAAGAGAACATTTAGGCTTTGAGAACTCTTGGACAATGGGAATTCTTAATGCAGCCAGTGCAAACCGCCCAAACCGTTCAGGACGTCGCAAACAGTATATGCATTGAGTAAAACGAGCAGAATCCGAAATATTGTGCGTCCGAACGAGCTACAGACCGCATATCTATACAATTTTGATTACAGCAAAATGGAACAAGCTTTCGAACCTCAAATCTAACGGAATTATCTAAAAGAGAACTATTAACTAATTCCGCGTGATCAGTTTTCAGCAGACACGCGACAACGCAAACTTAGCCTTCCTTGATTTCTTCCTCTGGGATTACCTCAAAGACAGAACTGGCAGAAATACGATCATCACAAAATTCAAATCAAGCAGGGGGACCTAACCATTCCTCGGTCAGATTATAAGGATGTCACAGAGAATATTGTACTGCGCCTCTAAAATTGCACAGAACTAAACAAAGGCTCGAGAATTAAGAAAAGGAATCCAAAGATTTTATTGTTTTTTTTTCTCATATAAATCAGTCATTCAAAAATTTTCATTTAATTCTTGCAGAAAATTATTAAATGAGGTTCATCAAATGTTAAGACTCGTTATTTATTTTTATTTTAAGATCACATTTTGGGGTGGTATTTACTTTTTTTCTTGATATATAAACATTTGTACGTCATTTGAATGTCATTTGTATGCTATTTGTATGTCATTTGAATGCCATTTGTATTTCATTTGTATGTCATTTGTATGCAATTTGTATGTCATTTGAATGCCATTTGTATTTCATTTGTATGTCATTTGTATGCAATTTGTATGTCATTTGTATGCCATCTGCATGACATTTGTATGCCATTTGTATGTCATTTGTATGTCATTTGTATGTCATCTGTATGTCATTTGTATGTCATCTGTATGCCATCTGTATGTCATTTGTATGTAATCTGTATGCCATCTGTATGTCATTTGTATGTAATCTGTATGCCATCTGTATGTCATTTGTATGTCATCTGTATGCCATCTGTATGTCATTTGTATGTCATCTGTATGCCATCTGTATGTCATTTGTATGTCATCTGTATGCCATCTGTATGTCATTTGTATGTCATCTGTATGCCATTTGTATGTGATGGTATTTAATTTGTATGCCATTTGTATGTCATTTGTATGCTTTTTGTATGTCATTTGTATGTCATTTGTATGCTTTTTGTATGTCATGTGTATGTCATTTGAATGTAATTTGTATGCCATATGTATTTCATTTGTATGTCATTTGTATGCCCTTTGTATGTCATTTGTATGTTATTTTTATGCATTACTGTCATATGTCATTTGTCATATGTCATATGACATATGTCATTTGTATTTCATTTGCATGTCATTTGTATGCACTCTGTATTTCATTTGCATGTCATTTGTATATCATTTGTAGGTAATTTGTATGTCATTTGCATGTCATTTGTATGCCATTTGTATGTCATTTATATGTCATTTATATGTCATTTGTATGTCATTTGTATGTCATTTGTATGCCAGTTGTATACCATTTGTATGCCATTTGTATGTAATTGGTATTTAATTTGTATGACATTTGTATGCCATTTGTATTTCATTTGTATGTCATTTGTATGACATTTGTATTTAATTTGTATGCCGTTTGTATGTCATTTGTATGCTTTTTGTATGTCATGTGTATGTCATTTGTATTTCATTTGTATGTCCTTTGTATTTAATTTGTATGTCATCTGTATTTAATGTGTATTTCATTTGTATGCAATTTGTATGTCATTTGTATGCCTTTTGTATGTCATTTGTATGCCTTTTGTATGTCATTTTTATGCCTTTTGTATGTCATTTGTATGCCATTTGTATGTTATTTGTATGCTATTTGTATGCTATTTGTATTTCAATTGTATGCCATTTGTATGTCATTTGTATTTCATTTGTATGTCATTTGTATTTCATTTGTATGTCATTTGTATTTCATTTGTATGTCATTTGTATTTCATTTGTATGTCATTTGTATTTCATTTGTATGTCATTCGTATTTCATTCGTATGTCATTTGTATTTCCTTTGTATGTCATTTGTATTTAATTTGTATTTCAGTTGTATGTTATTTGTATGTTATTTGTATTTCTTTTGTATTTCATTTGTATTTTTCATTTGTATGTTATTTGTATTTCATTTGTATTTCATTCGTATGTCATTTGTATTTCCTTTGTATGTCATTTGTATTTCATTTGTATGCCAATGACATACAAATGAAATACAAATGACATACAATAGCATTTGTATGCCATTTGTATGTCATTTTTATGCAATTTGTATTTCGTTTGTATGTCATTTGTATGTCATTTTTATATCATTTGTATTTCATTTCTATGCTATTTGTATGTCATTTATATGTCATTTATATGTCATTTGTATGTCATTTATATGTCATTTGTATGTCATTTTTATTTCATTTGTATGCCATTTGTATGTCATTTGTATTTCATTTGTATTTCATTTGTATGTCATTTGTATTTCATTTGTATTTCATTTGTATGCCATTTGTATTTCATTTGAATTTCATTTGTATGTCATTTGTATTTCATTTGTATGTCATTTGTATGTCCTTTCGTATGCCATTTGTATGTCATTTGTATTTCATTTGTATACCATTTGTATGCCATTTGTATTTTATTTGTATGTCATTTGTATTTCATTTTTATGTGATTTGCATGCCATTTGTATGTCATTTGTTTTATTTGTATGTCATTTGTTTTATTTGTATGTCATTTGTTTTATTTGTATGTCATTTGTTTTATTTGTATGTCATTTGTCTTTCGTTTGTATGTCATTTGTTTTATTTGTATGTCATTTGTTTCATTTGTATGTCATTTGTTTTATTTGTATTTCATTTGTATTTCATTGGTATGTCATTTGTATTTCATTTGTATGTCATTTGTCTTTCGTTTGTATGCCATTTGTATGTCATTTTTATGCCATTTGTATTTCATTTGTATTTCACTTGTATGTCATTTGTATGTCATTTGTATGTCATTAGTATGTCATTAGTATGTCATTAGTATGTCATTTGTATGTCATTTGTATGCCATTTGTATTTCATTTGTATGTCATTTATATTTCATTTGTATCATTTGTATGCCATTTGTATGTCATTTGTATTTCATTGATATGTCATTAGTATGTCATTTGTATGTCATTAGTATGTCATTTGTATTTCATTTGTATTTCATTTGTATTTCATTTGTATCATTTGTATCATTTGTATGCCATTTGTATGCCATTTGTATGTCATTTGTATTTCATTGGTATATCATTAGTATGTCATTTGTATGTCATTAATATGTCATTTGTATGTCATTAATATGTCATTTGTATTTCATTTGTATCATTTGTATGCCATTTGTATGTCATTTGTATGCCATTTGTATGTCATTTGTATTTCATTTGTATTTCATTTGTATTTCATTTGTATTTCATTTGTATGCCATTTGTATGTCATTTGTATTTCATTGGTATGTCATTGGTATTTCATTTATGTCATTTGTATTTCATTTGTATTTCATTTATATGTCATTTGTATCATTTGTATGCCATTTGTATTTAATTTGTATTTAATTTATGTCATTTGTATTTCATTTGTATTTCATTGGTATGTCATTTTGCCAAAAGATTTTGTTGCTATTAATGTAAAAGGATCGAGATTGACAGCAACGAATTGCTGTTCTTTTTAGGGTTTGCAAGACGCTATGTTACCTCAAAAACTTTGGTCACAACCTCATTGTGTATTTCTATCGTTTTTGTTTGTCGCATCGGTATAATGGGAGGAGGGATCTGCAGCTTTTGTTGTTTAGCGAATCTTGATGACAAAGCTCATTTAGATCGTGCTTTAGATTTATCTGTTTTCTATGAAGTCCTCCTCCTTGTTTTGTATGAAGTCCTCCTCATTGTTTTGTATGAAGTCCTCCTCATTGTTTTGTATGAAGTCCTCCTCATTGTTTTGTATGAAGTCCTCCTCATTGTTTTGTATGAAGTCCTCCTCATTGTTCATAGCTGTTAGAGCTGCAGAATTTCCAGTTCATACCCGATATCGAAAGCAGCAAGGTTCAGTAATTTCATACAAAATCGGGAAAATTTTGCTAGAACACATAAAGGAAGGCGGTTGCACATTCGCAGAAGGAATGTTGGTGTCATCACTTAATTTATTTGTGAATCCAACCGTCTCACATTTTTGCTTGCTACATTACAAAGCAGATATGACCGGAATACAACGGATCCTGATGTTGACTCCTGGATTTTGCACTTTGTTAGTCAGATTAATCTGTCTCCCATGCATAGCCTTGTACGAAACTGTTGGGTTCTAAACATTACCATTTTGCGACCGCCTCTACCAACGGTGAAGAAAGGTTGGACTTTGTACTGCTGCTATTAATTACAAACATGCCTATACACTTTGATTGTAATTCACCCAGGCGCCTTTTAGTGAAATTTCATAAAAAACAAAACAGCCCAGCCGTTTTAGAGTCTCCCTCTCTCTCCATCTCTCTCACGCAAAAACAAACGAAAATGGATGAATATATGAATTACCTATTTTAGTTTTACCCGAACATAAATTACAATTTATACATATTGAAACAGACACAACGTGTTATAATATTAAATAAAATCGGGGTTTTTGAGGTATAAGAATCGATATAGAAAAATATATTTTCCGATGCGAAAAACGATTCTTTTACTAATTATTTTTGGTTTTATTTTGTTTAAAAATCAATTTTCTATTGCTGCTACTAATAATAAAATATTTATCTAAATATTAATACGATACCGTGTGAGTTATTTTGGGTGTCACGCTTACATCTTTTTTCTCCCAAGTGACTGTCGTTTAATTGACCTTTTATTTCTTGTAATAAATAATTTTACAAAGAATTCTTCATAAGTTTTGGTTTCGGTTTCGATTATAGCTGAAGGAACTCAAGTTATATATATATATATATATATTTTTTTTTCTTTATAAGTTTTGATTTTGGTTTCGATTCAAGCTGATGCATCCAACGATCTATTGTTTTATTTTTGAAATCACGACTATAATATATAAGAATTGATAGAAACTTAACTCTATAACAATATATATGAAATATGCATAAATTAAAATATCATATTTAAGCGTATTTTACAACCAGGCTATGTCGGGCGTCCCTGCTAGCTTAGATAAATACTTTTGCAGTTTTAACAAAAAAGCTACAATAATATCAGGGCGTCTTCATTTACGCTTAAAATTCACATAATATGAACATCAATATATTATTCGTATTATTTGGATTCATCGGACTACTGTTCTCATCTTGAGTGTGATTTTTCACAACGTTTCGGTCGATGTAACCTCCGACTTTCTTCAGGTGTATCTTGTCGAACTCGGGAATGTTTCTGTTGAACTCAGGGAATTTGGACAGAATTTCAAGTGGAACCCTTTATTTACTTCACAGGGGTAGCATGCTCTTGTTCCGTCAGCCATGACTGGATAGAGGTCCTAAGTAATTTGCGATTGTTTTTTCGGTCGCCCACTCTGAGGATTGAACCTTCAACCTTCAGGAGAATATCACTTTTTACAATTGATTTTTCCAAGAAGGGGAGGTCTGCTGCCACACAGTTTTCTATACCGGCCAGCCCTTTTCCGCTGTCTTTCCTTTTCACGTAGAGTCGGTCAGTATCATCCTTCAGGTGTAATGCATTATGCGTCGTCGTGAGTTTCCTGGTCTTCTGGTCAAGATTTCTTAGTTCTTCTTTAGTCCAGCTTATAAATGGTCCAGAGTATCTTATTAGTGACACTGCCCATGTGTTTATTCCTGTAATTAGGTTTCAAATATTTAATTTGGTTTCGAGGAGTTTTCTTGTTCTTCTGAGGTATTCTTTTCCTATTTTCTCTTATTTCCATTGCTTTGATGGCGTCTGCTTCCAGCACTCCCAAGTATTGGTAGTTATCATATTCACCCAGTGCCCTCATTTCTGTTTGGTTGGGCAGTACTATACCTTCTGTTGCTTCTAGTTTTCCTCTCCCCATGGTCAGCAGAGCGCACTTTTCCATACTGAATTCCAATTGGATATCCTGGCTGAAAATTCTGGTTGTGTTTATTAGAGTTTCTAGTTCAAACAGTTTGAGGTCATCCATGTACATTAGATAGTTCATTCTTTCCTCTGTGTTAGTGAACTTGTATCTGGCTTGGCATTTTCTTTAGTATGTTGTTCAGGAGCATCATGGCTATAATAAACAGTAGTGATGAATCACCTTGGAAGATACCTTTTTGTATTTTGATTTCAGTCATGTATTGTCCATCAGCTGCCAGTTCAACATGGAGATGTTTTCATTGCGTTTTTTTATCAGATTTCTTATATTACTTGGTACTTTGTACAATTTTCATTTCTATTATCAATGCGGGATTTTATCATACGCTTTCTTATAATCAATCATGGCAAGTTCTTTTTTTTTTTTTTTTTTTGACCTTCATCATCATCATCATTATTATTATCATTATTATCACCATTATTATTATTATTATTATTATTATTATTATTATTATTATTATTATTACTATCATTATCATTATTATCTTTATTATTTCTATTAATAATATTATCATTATTATTATTATGATTATTATGGTTATTATTCTTATCATCATTATTATCATCATCGTTACTATTATTATCATCATCGTTATTATTATAATTATTATTATCATTATCATTATTATTATTATTATCGTTATTATTATTATCATTATCATTATTATTTTTGTGATTATTATGGTTATTATTCTTATCATTATTATCATCATCGTTATTATTATAATTATTATTATCATTATTATTATTATTATCATCAATATTATTATTATCATTATTATTATTATTATTTTTATCATTATTATCATTATTATTATCATTATAATTATGATTATTATTATTATTATTATTATCATCATTATTCTCATCATTATAACTATCATCATTATTATTCTCATTATTATTATAATTATCATCATCATTATTATCACTATTATTACCATTATTATTATCATTATCGTTATTTTTATCATTATCATTATTATTATCATTATTATCATTATTATACTTATCATTATCATTATTATTCCTTTTGTCGTTTAAATATCACTTTAATTACTGCTGATATCGACGAAACTAATACATATATGTATAAAAAAAGAAAATACAAACAGATGACACTAGGTAGCAATTTGTTATTAACCGTTTTAAAACAAAATTATACTATTTAAGCATACCATTAGTTGGCTCTTTGTTCTGTAATATATATATATATATATATATATATATATATATATATATATATATATATACGAATAAAAAAGAATGCGAAAAGTATAAAAGCTTATAACTTTTCTTTATTCGTTTTTAATTGGTGACGTGCAGGAATGCAAAATAATAATATTATGAAAAAAAATTAAAAAAACTTTTTTCATAAGTACATTATTTTCGACCGATCCTTCAGTCTTCATCGGTGTAGTGAAAGTATGAGGATGCACGGAGAAAAGGGGAATGGAAAAGGAAGGAAGGTAGAGGAGAAGAAGGAGGAGGAGAAGGAGGTATAGCCAAATGAGAAGGTGCCACGTCAGTCTTAAATATACAAACATATAAGTACGCACATACACACATGCACACAGTACATATATACATACAAACGAAAAATTAAAAATTAAACAGTAAATAAAAATGAGAAACGCGTCTTTAACGGTCTAATCCTTTGAATTCTAACGATATTATTTATTTTAAGAGAGAATAAGAATTCAAAGGATATAAGACGTTATGAGGAGAAACGCTATGATGCTCATTTGTAATTTAACGGGTATTTCTCGTTCGAAAAAGAACGAAAACGTCGTTTCTAAATTCAACCGTTTTAAGACAAAAACGAAATGCTACTTTTTATTAATATGTATATTAATATGTACATATACATACGTATACAAACAAATATTCACATGTACAAATATATACATATATATATATGCACATATGCATACATAAATGCATGCATATATACATATATACATATACTAACAGACATACATGTACATACATAAATGCTTGCGCATACATTTACACGTAGAGACAGCTGTACATATATACATATAAGTTTACATAAGCGAATGTAGGGAGAGAGAGAGGAAGAGGAGAAGAGAGTGACGGGAAAAGAAGTATAGGTGTGCGAGAAATACATACACTTATATACACATATACATATACGGTAATATGAAGAAAATTAACTCTTAAAGAAAATGTGTTTTGAAAACATACACACATATATGCGCACACATACACATATATCCAAATGTACACACACACACACATATATATATATATATATATATATATATATATATATATATATACATACACATACATATACATGTATATACATATACTGACGTGTATATACACTATCAGGTACGCGTACACATACACTCGCACAAATACATACAAATATGCGTACATAATACGCACACACATACACATGCCATGTGTATGAGATGATAAAGAAAGAAAACATTAGGGAAAATGTAAAGATTTCGGAAAGAGTTCCCCCATCTCACCGTGCATTTTAGTCCTAAGGAAATGTTTATAGAATATCTTTGTAGTTATGAAAATTGTAGTCACTGAGTAGTTCTAGGTTTTTTTTTAAGTATGCGTGTTGAGTTTTAGAATTAATTTTTTTTCATATTTTCTTCTCTGGTGTTGTGTAATAAAATTGGATGCTATGAGGATATATCTGATGTTGTCTATTGTGTGGTTAGGTAAATTATAGTGGATAGCTACTGGATGCTGTGTAGATTTATCTCTGATGGTGTGTTTGTGGTTATTAAGACGTAGGCGGAACTCCAGGCCTGTTTCCCCCACGTAGTTGCCTTTTGTGCATTTTGTGCAGTATAACAGATATATTACATTTGAGCTATTGCAATTTAGAGGGGGAAGTTTGAGATGGACGTTGGTGCCTGGAGGAGTGAATGTGCTGTTGGTGTTAATATGTGTACATATTAGACACCTGGGTCTATTGCAAGGTTTGTTTCCTTGAGATGTTTGGGTGCGGTTAATCCGAGTGGATGTTAGTAAGGAACGTAAGTTGGGGAGTTGTCGTTTGGCACAAATGGGTGGTTTGTTGTATATTGTGTTGAGTGTGGGGTCCTGTTGTAATTGTTTGAAGATCTGTTTCATGGGGTTGTATAAATGTTTGGTGTTATTATTGAAGTGAAATACCATAGGTATTCGTGTGGATGTTTTGTTGTTTTTGTATGTAAGTAGGTTGTGTCTGCTAATGTGTGATGCTCTGCTGATGGCTTCTTTTAATATTTTGAATGGGTAGTTTTTGCGGAGGAAGTGGTTGATTAAGATGCCTACCTGTGTGTCATAATCGGATGGGTCTGTGCATATCGTTTTAATGCGCAGGCATTGACTGTATACGATTGACTTTTTCGTTTTGATTGGGTGGCAACTTTCGAAATGTAGGTAATTGTGTCCATCGGTTGGTTTTGTGTGTAGAGATGTGGTGATATGATTATTTGAAATATTAATCTGAACGTCTAAAAATGTGATATGCGTGGTTGAATGTTCAATTGTGAATTTTATACTATTATGGCAGTTGTTTAATATATATATATATATATATATATATATATATATATATATATATATATATATAAAGAAACATGAAATCACGAAATGAGTGTCAATGATTTATTTAACGAAAATAATATAACGTTTAATGAGACTGGCAGGATTTTTGTCAGGTCAAAGGAATATTTCAGTAACATAATAACAAAACCGCCGGTTACTAAACAATTTTCAATGTTCATTCATTTCTATCAAAAATAATGTAATGAGTAGATTAATATAGCGGAGGAAAATATAATTGCTAGCCTATATATGTATATGCATATATATGTATATGCATATATATGTATATGCATATATATGTATATGCATATATGTATATGCATATATATGTATGTATATGTATGTATATGTATATGCATATATGTATATATATGTATATGCATATATGTATATATATGTATATGCATATATGTATATATATGTATGTATATGCATATATGTATGTATATGTATATGCATATATGTATGTATATGTATATGCATATATGTATGTATATGTATATGCATATATGTATGTATATGTATATGCATATATGTATGTATATGTATATGCATATATATATGTATATGTATATGCATATATATATGTATATGTATATGCATATATATATGTATATGTATATGCATATATATATGTATATGTATATGTATATATATATGTATATGTATATGCATATATATGTATGTATACGTATATGCATATATATGTATGTATACGTATATGCATATATATGTATATATATGTATATGCATATATATGTTTGTATATGTATATCCCTCAACAAGCTGAGAGTAGAAAATCTGTTTTGGGAGGCGGAGATCCGGCATTCGGACAACATGACCAGTCCATCTGAGCTGGCGTTGAGCAACAGTAGCGGTGATAGTGGGAATGTCAGCCTCACTCAGGACGCTGGTATTGGTGCGTCGGTCCTTCGAACTAATTCTGAGGATTTTTCGGAGGCATCTTTGGTGGTACGTCTCCAGGGTTTTTACGTGCCTCCTGTATGTGGTCCAGGTCTCCGATCCATAGAGAAGAGTGGGCAGCAAGACAGCTTTATATACCATGATTTTGCCCAGGGTGGCCAAAAGATGAGGTATAAGGACAACATCAAAGCAAATCTAAAGCGGTTTCACATGGACCTTGAGACATGGGAGGACGTGGCTGGGAACAGGTTGGCATGGAGGAGCGCTGTCCACAAAGGTGCTGCGCATTATAGTAGTGACCTAAATCAAGCTGCTGAGGATAAACGCAAGCACAGAAAGGACAGATTATTAACCAGACACACCCAACCCCACCCCACCACCACTACCTTTATCTGCCCAAATTGCACAAGACAAATTGGGTCTAGGATTGGGCTCTATGCTCACCTGAGGACCCACAGAAGCCACAACGGAGGACAGTCTTACTCGGACACGAGTGACCGCCGATGATGATGATATGTATATGCATATATATGTATGTATATGTATATGCATATATATGTATGTATATGTATATGCATATATATCTATGTATATGTATATGCATATATATGTATATATATGTATATGCATATATATATGTATATGCATATATATGCATATACACATATATACATATATATGTATATGCATATATATATATGCATATGCCTATATATGTATGTGCATATATATGTATACGCATATATATCTATATGTATGTATATGTTCGCTCAAAAAACTCATTTGTGGGTCAAGTTAGCTGGAGACTGTTTTCTTACAGAAACTTGGCTGTGTAAGAAAAACAACTCACAGTAGGGGTCACCAATTATAGGTATTGACCGTGGAGTCACTAACGTGTAAAGGTGTGAGTCGATGTTCACCAATTCATAACCGGGATCCATCAATTTTTAGGACCGAGGTTGCAAGTGCAGCAATCTCTTGAAGTCGAAAGTAGTAGTGTATCCACGGAACCATTAAAGGTAAATTTAACCAGATCGCCAATAAATAGAAGTGTGTCACCAGATCACATTCTCACATAAAATAAAAATAAAGAAATAACTCCGGAAAATAATGACATCTGACAAAGAATTCAAAATCACTGTATTAATATGAAATAAACAACATTTATTTGCGTATTAGAAATATTTAAATCGTTCCAACGTTTGTGTTTTCTTGTAAATAGTGTTCATTATGCAGGATTAAGTAAATGAGGATTTCGTGTGAATAGCCTGGAGTTTAAAATTACCGATTTTTTTTTGTGTCCAGAGTGTTAGACGTGGCTTAGAATAAATATGATTATTTTCTGAGAGAAAAATCAACAGTCCATAACTATAAAGGCATAATTATTCCTCACATAAAAACATTAGTTTGAAATAGCATTGTTTAAATTACATTCTCATTCAGTATGGTAATTTTCCATGACGAGGGTTTAGGTGCATGTGCACGGAGCGCAATTTAAAAACAGGGAATTCAAATCGAGACGCTCTGGTATTGTAGTTTTTTTGTTAAAACTCTTGGTAAAATTCTTGCTAAAATTATTTATTATATAATAATAAAAATAATAATAATATTACATAACAATTAAACTACAGTCACTCAGACGTAAGCGTGACACAAAATAAATAACACGCCAACCTATTAATATATAAATTAAGTGTAAATGTTTACAACAACGCTTTCTCTCTATAACTCGAATGGTTTAATAGTGTCTACGTGCTCCTTTGGCAGTGTTAGTGCAGTACCTTGGTATGTCAATTCCCATCTTTATATAGCTTCTACCGCTTTATCGCTTATGCGAAAGCTAATACGAAAAATATTTGTGAAATTTCGAGAAAATAATACAATACTTTATATTTCCATGAAATAATAACTACAATGGCTGCATTTATTTATTTATTTTTTGCCCCCCCCAAAAAAAAATGATGTTTTTAAGTGAAATAATTTCACTCGAACCAATGCTGTATACCATTTATCATAATTTTTTATGGATCAGCTAAAAATCAAGTCACTTAGTAAAAAAATATTTGCGTAATGTTTTATATATATTAATTTCTTTAAGTTTATAAAAAAAAATGTATTCAGTTTAAAAAAATATCCTTTACATCAGAATTGAACTGTGATATTCGTAGCAGTCACAAAGATCTATTTTCTCTTTTGAATCAATGCCCCACTCCCCTCTGAACTGTTCGGCCACACACTGACCAATCAGCTAACAGGACGCATTGACTCATCAGTCCCTCAAAAGAACTACTTTTCGGAACTACAGAGAATCATGAGTTAAGAAGACCGAACTTCCAGCCAAGCAATACTTCCCCTCTCTCATCCTCTGTCCACCGAACACCTCTATCTGGCCGAGACGGCCTCCACTGGAGACAGCTGTTATCACTTGAGAACGACACAAGGGAATATACCGACTGATTGACACAGACGTCAAGAAGAACTTTCTATTCCTTCTTCCTCTATCACAGTCCGACCTTCAACTTCATGCTGTGAACTAAATTCCATTTATCGTTGTTATTGTTGAAAAGAAGTTTTGTTGTTTATTTCGTGCTGTGTTCTTCATTTAATTAATTTCATTAAGATTAATTTTATCATTCACCCCCTAAAAAACTACCGCCTTAGTAACGTGTACTCTCTTCCTGTCAACTTATTACATGTTTCTATTTCCAAACACTAACATTCTATTTATAGTATAATAGTAAGGTACCCGCCCCAGAACATGTATAAGCAATAAACATAGCATTAGTTGTAATTTTTTTTGGTCTTTCTTTAGAGTTTCGGTTTCATCATCCGAAATGATAACGTTTACAAAAACTAAATAATGTACGCATATTACCGTGGCCTTCGTTATAAAGATGGCCGGCCAGCTGAAAAAATGATGTCATCGCCGAGGTCCCAACAAGCAAGATATGTGGAACTCTTAGACTGTCAATAATGAACAGTCATTTTTACAGACAGCGTTACAAAACTTCAAAATTGGATTAAAATAAAGAAATAAAGAAAGAACACGATGATTTATACGGAAACTCATCTAATATTAATAATAAAAAAATAATTAAAAAAAAACACAAGTTATTTGTTTAAGTATATTATAAGCAATTGAATATTTCATTGTATTATGGATTTTAAAGATTAGAATGCGTTCTTTAATTACTTATAAATTACATTTTAAAAAAGTGAAGGAACACGATTTGATTTGAAATAAACTTGAAGTTTATTTAATATAATTAAATGAAAATTATGCATGTAAGATTATGAATATTTGAAGCAGAACACAAGCAAAACATTTGATGAGTTAAGACAATAAACAAATATTAAAATTAAACTTTTTTTTAAATCAAAATGAACAATATTTTTGAAATCAAAATGAACAATATTTTGTAAATCAAAATGAATTTTTTTTTAATCAAAATGAATATTTTTTTAAAATCAAAATGAATATTTTTTAATCAAAATGAATATTTTTTAATCAAAATGAACCACAATATTTTTTCAAAATCAAAAACAATATTTTTAATAAATTCATGAAATATTGCACAGTAAAAAAATAATTAACCTAAAGAAAAAATCATGTTTCTTATTTAAGATTATTTCACGACATAACAAAAATAACATGCAAAATCATTTTTTTATATCCATATTTTCAGTTTGTTAAAATACGTGGGGTTGTGTTACTGTACACATATATTCGAAAAAGTTGTCAAAAAGCAAATATATAACAAATAAATGTTATCAAAGGCAAGATAAGTTACTTTTCTACCAAACTGGATATATTTTTCGTATTTTTATTCAATGTAACATGTTTATTCAGCTCGAAAAACAGTGTTTACCGATGTATTCGAAAATTCCAGATGGCGTCTGATTCTCTCTTTAACACGGTAAGTTTGGGAAAAGGTGTTATAAATACAAAACCGGATAAAATACTGTTAAAAACTCGCTCAATATATGTTACCGTGACATAGGTTGACATATATTCGGCGGGTTTTATATAGTATGTTGTATAGTTTTTTATTTATAACACCTTATCCCAAACTTACCGTGTTAAAGAGAGAATCAGACGCCATCTTGAATTTTCGAATACATCGGTAAACACTGTATGTTTTTCGAGCTGAATAAACATGTTACATTGAATAAAAACACGAAAAATATTTGGTAGAAAAGTAACTTATCTTGCCTTTGATAACATTTGTTATATATTTGTTTTTTGACAACTTTTTCGAATCTATGTGTACAGTAATACAAACCCAATTACGTTAATGAAATGAATTGTAAGACCACGAGTGAATGCGCGTTTTTTTTTTAGTTTAGTTTCATATATATATATATATATATATATATATATATATATATATATATATATATATATATATATATATATATAAAGTATTTTTAAATTTTATCTTTCTAGCTTTAAAAAAAAGTTTAAAAATTTTATCAGCCGGCATAATTTATTTTTAAATATTGAAAAATTTCAGGAAAATTAATTTTTGCTAGATTTTTAAAACATGTGTGTCAACAGCTTAAAAAATCGT
>NC_136525.1:28996685-29006685 GCF_053919585.1 Euprymna scolopes
GTTTGTGAATCAAGGGAGATGACTATTCAAGCAAGGTTTTTTTTTTTTTTTTTTTTTTTTTAAATACAAATAAAAAAAAATGGTGCCATATGCACTGAATTCTACAGAAAACCCGCCAGCAAACGCCTCTTCGTACATTTCAAATCTGCGCTACCTCTCAATGCCAAACTAAACTACGCACATGCCGAAATCTCACGCGTACAAGACAAATGCACTAACATCTCCGACAAACATACACACACTAACAATTTCCTACAGACCCTCTCACTAAACGGCTACCCTAATACGATCCTATCCTCACTTAAAAAGAAAAAACGCAACACCCGACCCTTCTCTAACAATTGTTTTCTAAAACTACCCTTCCTCAGTGACAAAATCTCATCTTCAATCCGAAAAGCCATCCGCAGCGAGGGGCTCAACATTCAACTCATCCACACTGGATCTACTTTAAGACAACAGCTCAACCGAAAACATCCATCGCATACACCTTCCCCTTGTTCACTCTCTAATTGCCCAATATCACACACAGGTTTATGCTTTAAGAACCACGTTGTTTACGACCTACAATGCGCTAAATGCAGTGCATCTTACATCGGAAGCACTACCAGATTGCTTCATCACCGCATTAAAGAGCACTTAAACACTACTGCTTCGTCGTTCTATAAACATATTCGCACTTGCATTAATTCAGAACCAGATTTTCACATCAACATTCTTGCTTCTTCAAGAAACGTAGGTCAACTTCGTATCCTCGAAACTTTAATTATTTCAAAAAATACTCCCACACTAAACAATAGACTGGAATTGAGCTCCGCTTTTATAATATAAGTTTAAAACATAAGAAAAACGATAATTAAAAAAAAAAAAAAAAACCTTGCTTGAATAGTCATCTTCCTTGATTCACAAACGCAACAAGTATTTCATACATCAACTGATTTATTTTAACGTTCTCCTAACGTCATTTTTTGTTCTATATTTCGCGGTATCACGTGGCAAACTCTGCGGCTACTTTTCCAATTTTGAACACTCTTCCGCTGTCTTCTCTTGAAAATGGACTAATAAGTCTGAAATATATTGAGATTTACAACACCATTGAATACAACAGAAAAAAAAATTACTGTTGTTTAGAGTTAAAATTTGTGTGAAAAAGAAAAAACAAACAAACAAAAAAGAAATTTATTTCTTTTGTTTGCATTTAATTTTACTCTATATAAAAAGAAAATCTCGCATTGTTCTTGGCTTTTAATTTTATCTTATAATTTTCTTCAACAATGCTTCAAGCAAACTACAACCTACTTATATAATATATAATATAACATATATATAATATGTATATATATAATATATAATATAACATATATATAATATGTATATATATAATATATAATATAACATATATATAATATGTATATATATATATAATATATAATATAACATATATATAATATGTATATATATATAATATATAATATAACATATATATAATATGTATATATATAATATATAATATACCATATATATAATATCTATATATATATAATATATATTAAATATATATATTATATATAATATATATATCATATAAGTATTATATATATATATATTATATATATAATATATATTATATATATAATATATATATCTTTTATATATATTATATATATATTATATAACATATATTATATTATATATATAATATATATATAATATATATATTATATATATTATATATATAATATATATATATTATATATATAATATATATATTATATATATAATATATATATTATATATATAATATATATATTATATATAATATATATTATATATAATATACTAGCATTTCAGCCCGGCGTTGCCCGGATGTTTGGAGGTGTATGCTGAGCAAAAAAAAAAGAGTAATTTTTTTTTTAATTTGACCCCTATTATGACCCCTTAAAATTTATAGTTTCGGGCTCAAATCAATTTATTAAATTAAATCCAGGTTCAAGGAACCTATATCTAAAATTTCAAGTGTCTAGACCCAAAATTGTCGGAGGGGTTTGGTAGAGTTCTTAAAGGTCAAATCGTTGAAATTTGACCCCTTAAAAGCAAAATTTCTGGCTGACACCCGTCACATCGATTTTCCCAAATCTCAGTACCCGGTATTTCAAATTTCGAGTGTCTAGACTAAAAATTGACAGAGTTATTGCGTAGGGAAATGTACACAGACAGACAGACAGACAGACAGACACACATTCACTTTTATAGATATACTAGCATTTTAGCCCGGCTTTGCCCGGGTGTTTTGAGGTGTACGCTTAGCAAAACAAAAAAAAGTCAATTTTTTTTTAATTTGACCCCTATTATGACCCCTTAATATTTATACTTTCGGGCTCAAATCACTTTATTAAGTTAGATCCAGGTTCAAGGAACCTATATCTAAAATTTCAAGTGTCTAGACCCAAAATTGTCGGAGGAGTTTGGTAGAGTTCTTAAAGGTCAAATCGTTGAAATTTGGCCCCTTAAAAGCAAAATTTCTGGCTGACACCCGTCACATCGATTTTCCCAAATCTCAGTACCCGGTATTTCAAATTTCGAGTCTATAGACTAAATATTGACAGAGTTATTGCGTAGGGAAATGTACACAGACAGACAGACAGACACGTTCACTTTTATAGATATATAGATAGATAGATAGATAGACAGATAGATGAAACAAAAATATATACGTATACATAAATATATATGGAAACGATTTTGTGTTCATTGTAAGCTTTTTACGCAAATATTTCGCAAGTATAAATCATGTAGAATATCTGCATGAATATAATTACCCGTAATAGTTAACTAAAGGTGATCACCCTATAAGAAAACTGAAAAAACTAATAGGGAATTAATTAAAAATGAATGTTTAAAAGAATATGCAAATTAGTTAGATCTTTTGCTAATGAATGCAATTCGATAATTCATATATAACAAAATTGTATTTTCTTTTTAAATAAATAGAAAAGAGCGTTGAGTTCGGCTATGTTTTCGTTTTGCTGCTGTCCAAAGACTGGCTTCCGGTCCCTGTTGGGCGGGTGAGCCTTGTTTTTATTTTTCTGCCTCCCCGCGAGGCTATTAACTGTCTTGTTTACGAATTATTTCAGGTTGTCTCTTTTTCCGACTCGACCGGTCTGCGTCTGAGGTGGTTGTTTGAAGTCATATCCAACGGAAACTTCAGCCAGGCCAACCGGGAAGAAGACGCAGAGGAGGAGGGTAGCTGGTCCGGGCTCCAGTAGTGCAGACATGCCTAGCCCGGGGTCCGGTTCCCAGAGGGGGCTTCGGCCACCTCTGAGCACAGGATTAGGCCTTGGAAAAATTCTACCGCCACGTGGTCCGAGTTCCGACCCCTCGCCTAACCCGGTTTCTGGCGTCCGTGTCCCCGACACGCCCGCCGGTTCAGGCACAGTAGACAGACCACTAGGATGGATTAGTGTTGACCCCCGCACAAAACTCGGTGTTGTCCCCCGCACCGCTAATCTAGGGGAATCGTTTGCGTTAGGCAGCGACTCTCACGTAACTAGTCGTACTGCTGTTCCCGGCAGTAATAGTAGTAGCAGTAGATTTAGGCCAGCTGAAAGAGGTGTTCCGACTCGGTGGAATCACCCGAGGAAGAGGGCTTTAACTGTCAGCCCTCCCGCCCATGGGAGAACGGACCCCCTAGGGTCGGGAATTAAACCAGCAACCTCTGGAGATATCTCAATATTGAGGAATACAGAGTCGGAACAGACGTTTTCGAACGGGTTGCCGGACGACAGGGAAGAGGCCATTAACATGTTAACGCTTCTAGACGAACAGTTGAACGCCGCGAGGCAAGCCGACATAGAATTTAGTAGCAGCGACAGTAGCGCTGATGAATGCAACAGACAAGAACTGCTACTACGACAAGCGAGAAAGTCGCGTCAACGAGAAAGAAAGGGGGCTGCTCAGACTGAAAGAGAGAATGGGGCAGCTAGTGCCACAGCCACAAAAGAACCGGCACTGACCCCTAAACCGTCGTCCCCAAGGGAGAAGCCGGGAGAGTGGCCGACGTTGCCAGGGAGTTCACAAACAATAGACTCGTCCGGTTCTATTATTGCCCCGGGACAGAAATCACCGCTGTTAACAGTGTCACAGACGATAATATCAACACCGCAGACGGCCGCGGCGGCAGTGGTCAAAGACTGGGGCCCCCAATCGCAACTAACTCCCGGGGATTACCGCCGGTTATTCGATACAAAATATAAGGATTTGACCGACGGTAATGTTATTAGAGTAGAACCGAAAACTATGAAAGAACTTTCAAAGAGAATAATATCGTTAGTCTCCATAGACACAAAGAAACGAGCGCTAACCGGTGTGCCGAAAGACGACATGGCGAAAATTCTGGGGGAATTAAATATCCCCGCAACCTATATCTGCGATAGAAGCTATGCAGTGTGGGATTTACTACTGCCCAAAGAGGAAGACGCCGTCAATATATTCAAATCGGAACACACGTGGCGACATATTCGACTTAAGCCGGAATATTTAAGTAAGACGCGGATGAACGTGTCTATTTTGGGAGTCCCCTGTATTCTCGGCCCTGAGCAATTAGGGGCCTTTATGAGTCAATATGGGGACGTAGAGTCCGTCATTCCTGTCCGTGGTCCCCGTAACCTTATGGTAGGGGACTACAACCTAAAAATGCGTGTTGACAAGGAAGGATTACAAAACATCCCCCCCATGCTCAGGTGCGACATATGGTCAATGAGCATTATAGTAGAAGGTCGCAGGCCCCACTGTTGGAATTGTCAACAGCAGGGCCATATGGCACGGGAATGTCCGAAAAGAAACCCACAGACAGTAGTAGTAGTAGCAAAGCTGGCGGCAGTGGTACCAGCAGCCCCTGAGAAGCTAACCGGAGGGGGCAAAGAAGCAACAACGTCGGACGGCTGGACTACAGTGGTAAAGAAGAATGGCAGAACCACCAAGACCCCCTCCACAAGAGAGCAGCCCCCTGAGGTACAAGGTCAGCCGGTTCCCACAGTGTCGTCAACGGTCTCTTCCACCAACGTTACAACTAAAGAAGTTGTTAGCGGCCAGAAAAGAATGCATCCGGTCTCCTCGTCTGACTCAGAAGGGGAGCACGATAAGGAAACGGCTACTGTGGTAGAGTACCAAGTGCCGAAAAAGGAAACTAAAAAGAAGGCGAGAAAAAACAAGGAGGCAGGGTCCCGTTCCCCGTCCCCTATGAATGTAGAGAAGACTGTCTCTACGGTGCAGCCACCCAAAACCCCTACCCTAACCTCATCGGCTGAACCAAAATCCCCATCCCTTTTCGATACTCCCCCAACCGGTGCCCGCTCGTTGTCCCGGGAGAAGCCGGTGACAAAAACCAACAGCGGTAGAAGAGCCGCCTCTGTATCTCCTGTAAGGAGTGAAAAGACGAAAAAGCTCCCCTACCTTCCTGGAGACCGGATTTGCGAAGTAGACCCCCTTCACGCTGACACGTATATAACGCAGCGCCATAGGGGCCTGATTAAGCCGCTAAGAGAAATGAAAATAATCGACGGGAAAAGTGTTACCAACCCTAAAAACTTCCCAGACGCCCCCCTAGTCATGACCTTTGTGCGCCATACAAAAACTGGACGCACGAAGGCCATGTGGAATATAATCGACGACGCCAGGGGGGCGATTCCAGATTTAAAGTTGGTGGAAGAGAGGCATGACTCCCTCGATCAGCTGGCGCCGAGATGCGAAGGTAGGGTTCCTATTTACGTCCACCCTTGTTTGTATAGGGCCCTTAAATTAACGTTTCCCCTGGATGTCGGAGGTATTGCGCGAGACGGACGAGTAACGTCCGAGTTGCTTTCGGGCAACCTCGCCCAGTCCTGCGGCACCCTTTCTAGCAAAGACTTTAGGTCGGTGGTTGCGGATATCTAGACACAATGGCCACGTCCTTGAGCTTGTGTAGTTTGAACGTTAGGGGCATGAGGTGCCGAAGCAAAGCCGCTAGGGTACTGAGGGACCTCATGTCGATGAATATAGATGTGGCTGCGTTACAGGAGACTCACTACGATTGCATTGACGATCATCGGGTGCTGGAGGGGCATTATGATGTCTTTTCAACATACGGTGATAGTCAAAGTAGGGGGGTTTCTTTGTTAGTTAGGCGCACCCTTTCTGCAACGGTTAGCGTTGTTCACGCGGATGCTGATGGTAGACTGATCGTGGCCGATGTTGCCGTGGCAAATAGAGCGTTTCGAGTCGTGGTGGTGTATGCGCCCAATTGCGTACGGGAGCGGGTTTCCTTTTTCCGGCGGTTGGAGGTGTTTCTCGGGGGTTCGGAACGGTTAATACTAGTGGGTGATTGGAATGCCATCCTTGACCCCAGGGCAGATAAGGTGGGCGGGACTAGCGGGACGGATGGGTGTGAAACCAGTCTGTCGGACCTGATGGCTAGATGCGATCTGGTAGACAGGTATCGGGTGGATCACCCGGGGCGGGAGACGTGGACGTGGCTCTCTAGCAGGTCTTCCGCTTCAAGTACTTACTTGGATCGGTTGTTAGTTAGAAGAGGCAACATAGAATACATATCTTGTCCCACGTTCCACTGGTTAGGCCACTCTGACCACAAACTACTTGTGGCCAGGTTAGACTTAGATAGCAACCCCAAGCTAGCTGGGTACTGGAAGTTAAATACCTCCCTACTGGAGATAGGTGACTTTCGGGAAAGGCTAACTAAACACATACAGAAGGGATTAGTGGGGGTGGTTACCGGGAGTAAGTGGTGGGTAAACGCCAAATCTAGCATTAGAGACTTCTCTGTCAAATATGGCCAACGCCTCACGCTAGATAGGCCCAAGGCAGAGAAGCGTCTAGAGGATAGACTATCCCGGGCAGTGGCTGGGGGGGATTCCCTAGAAATAGGGTTAGCTAAGGCGGACCTGAGTCGTTTGGCTAGCGAGCGATATCAGGGCCAGGTAGTTAGGGCTAGAATTAAAAAGATGCCCAACGAAGCTGTGAATGTTGACAAAGCCGAACGAGTCTATTCGCTCGGGCGCAAATCGGATAACTACATTCGTAAAATTCAGAGCCCGGAAGGGGACTCCTTAGTGTCGGCTCGGGGGATTTGCGAGCGGTTTCGAGTGCACTTTGAAGATCTCTTTGCGCAGCTGTCCAGGCTCCGCGTCCAGGAGTTTGGCAACTATTTGGCTGGCTCGCCCGCCTGGAGGCGCCCCGAGCGGCTGGTTGCGATGGTCGGGTTACAGAGTGTGAGGTCATAGCTGCTATGAAGCAGGTCGCCTATAACAGATCACCAGGACTGGATGGACTACCCTACGAACTTTACTTGAGGATGTCGCACATGTTTGTTCCGATTCTGACGGGTGTGTTTAACCACTGGTTTGACACGGGATCTATCCCGAGTCAGGTTACCAAAGGAGTGGTCACACTTCTGAAGAAGAACGACACACATGTTGGGGGGATAGATGATTTTAGGCCAATCACGTTGCTGAATACGGATTTAAAAATCCTGGCCCGAGTGCTGGCAAATCACTTGCAGATTGTTATCGCTGACTTGGTCGAACCGGATCAGAATTACGCTGTGAAGGGAAGATCAATTCAAAATAATTTGCATTTGATACGTACAGTCATAGAAAATTTAGAAGACGACACTGAAGCCGCGCTGATTAATTTGGATCAGTCCAAGGCGTTTGATAGGGTGGATCATCGTTTCCTGATGGCTGTTTTAGAGACCGCCGGATTTGGATCCGGCTTCTGCAGATGGATTTCCATTTTGTACGCTCGGCCGACGGCAGTTGTGCAGGTCAACGGGGTGCGGTCGGCGCCGTTCGCGGTTTCTCGGTCGGTGCGACAGGGGTGTCCGTTGTCGCCCTTGCTGTATGTCCTCGCGCTGGAACCATTCCTTAGGAAAGTGAGGACCAGGGTGGCTGGACCGGCCCTGCGCGGAATTGCTCTTCCTGGCGGTGCGGGAGCCAGGGTTTCTGCGTTTGCCGATGATGTCACCGTATTTGTTTCGAGCGTCGTTGATATTATTATGGTGATTAAGGCTCTCAAGCGTTATGAACAAGTTACAGGGGCCGTAGTCAATCTCAGCAAATCCGTTGGCCTGAGGTTGGCCGCTTGGCGGGGCTCGAATGCTTTGCCTGGCGCATTTGTCTGGACGGATGGCCCGGTCCGTATTCTGGGTGTTTGGTTTGGACCCGGTCTATGTCTAGATAAGAACTGGTCGGAAGTACAGAGCAAGGTCGAAGCGTCTGTCAGGGTTTGGCTTCGAAGGGGATTGTCCCTTAAAGGTAGGGCGGAGGCATGCGCCACTTATGTGTTTCCGCTGATCCTTTACCGATTGGCTGTACTTCCTCTGCCTGCGGTTTGCATGGCAGCCTTAACGCGTGCGCTCTTCTTACTGTTGTGGAATGAGCGACGGCCGCTTGTCCATAGACAGGTCTGCACTCAACGTCTTGAAGATGGGGGCCTGGGGATGCCTGACCTGGCTAGCCACAAAAATGCCGTAAGGTTGGCGTTCCTGGGTAGAACTCTGATTGAGGAGTCTGATTGGGGTCCCGCGGTCGGTGCAGCTTTTCCCGACCTTATCCCCAATCATTTAATTGAATGCCAAAGAAGGCCGAGAGGGCAATCAAGATTCTTCAACGAATGCCGAAATGCGCTTAGAGCGATGCCAGGGTCCTTGGACCTTGCACAGCCTAGAAGGGCATTATATCGGGGATTAGTGGTGGGGACCGCTTCGGACCCGCTTGGGGAGCGGCTGCAGCTGTCGGAGGGGGAGGTTCGCTCTCTGTGGAATTGGGCGCCAGGCCGGGGATACCTTAACAATTCCGAATTTTCCCTGACCTGGCGATTGGTTAGAAACGCTCTACCCCTCAATGACATATTGTTTAGAATTGGTATGGTATTTAGTCCCTTTTGTCCATGGTGCGACGAAGATAGCTTAGAAACCGTAGAACATGCTTTTTATACTTGCTCCAAGCTCCGTGAACTCTGGGAGTATGTCAGTGAGGTCACGGCTCGCATCATCCCCGATCAGGTGACGATCCTGGATTTAGCATCCGTTGTCTACAACGCAGATCCCTTGTGGCCTAGGGAGGAACGAATGGTGTTCCTAGCGACCTTGGCCGTAGCTAGACTGGTAGTGTGGGTTTCACGCATAGAGATAGGGCGTGGGGGGAGCCACCTTCTCATCGGGATCTGATTTTGTATTTTAAACACCAACTTAAAATCAAAATCAGATGCGATAGAAAGAGGCTATCTCGCTCACAGTTTAGTAGGAGGTGGATTCACACCACTAGTTTATGTGCGTTTGTACGAAACAAGCTTGAGTACGTGTTCCCTGCCTAGGCATGGCACACGCCGACCGTAAAAGCAACCCCCAGACCAGATCAAGATAATCCCGTAGTGGATCAGTCCCTTAGCTAGTTGGTATAAATGAGTTCCATGTCCCCAATTTTTATTTTTAGGTGTTAGGATACCTCCAAAGAAGCCCAGTCCTGATTAATTTATTTTAGTCCCAACCCGTCCCGATGTTATTTTTCTTGGAGGTCACCGAATATCCCTCCCCCCCCCTTTATTTTGTCCGTAGCTGTGCCCACTCCCTCTTAGGAAGTGCTCCCTTGTTTTTGGCCGATACCGGAAAACAGGAAGCATTTCAAAATCAAATAGGTAAGGGTGGGTCAGTACTAACACATTCACCGTTTAACGTTTTATTTGGTTCATTTATTTTTTATTACTGTTATTTTTCTTTATTTTGGGGTGTTTTTAAGGCTCTCATTATCCCCGCCCATCATCCGCATATATCATACACATCACAATTTCATCCGCATATATCATACACATCACAAATTCCATTTTGTCATTATTTCATTGTAAATATAAAGTCAAAAAAAAAAAAAAAAAAAAAGCCATTGTATATAATTTTATTGTTAAAAAAAAAAAAAAAATTGTACATATTGTCATCTGGGGCTTTAAGTAGATCCAA
>NC_136525.1:29011685-29034185 GCF_053919585.1 Euprymna scolopes
TTCTGAAAATTATATATATATATATATATATATATATATATATATATATATATATATATATATATATATATACGAGTATATATATATATATATATATATATATATATATATATATATATATATATATATATATATATATATATAAGTAATGCCCGTGACCCACTTCCAGTTGTCTGATCTAGCCGAAATTTTGTATGTGCAATGATTTATATCTCTACGGGTTATGTGGCAAATTACAGCTCTGAACTAATTGTGGTTTCTGTTTTACAGGTGCTTGAACTGAATCAGGTGTGAAATGGAGCCTGTTGAATGTCGAGCAGTGATCTGGTTTTTGTATTTGAAAGGACGCACACCACAGGAGACTTTTGATGTAATGAAAGAAACTTATGGTGATAATGCCCTATCATATGACCTTGTAAAACGCTGGCATCGTGAATTCAAACATGGCCGGAAGTCTGTGGAAACAGCTTCCAAACCTGGTCGCCCCTCCCCTTCTGCTATTGATGAGGCATCTGTCGGTCAAGTTGAGGCTGCCATTTTGGAAGATCGGCGCATTACTATTCGCCAAATAGCCCAAGATGTCAAGATTAGTACAGGGTCTGTGGAAACTATAATTTATGACCATTTGCATATGCATAAGGTGTCTGGCAGATGGATTCCCAGGTTGCTCACACCATTCCAGAAGCGAGAACGTGTCGAGTGCTCGAGGATGAATTTGGAGATGTGCCAAGAAGATGAGTCAAAGTTTTTCAAAAGACTAATTACACAGGATGAAACCTGGGTCCATCACTATGATCCAGAGACCAAAGCCCAGTCAATGCAGTGGAAGCACTTGGACTCACCACCTCCAAAGAAGGCAAGGGTGCAGCCCTCCACTGGTAAGGTCATGCTCACAGTCTTCTGGGACCAGGACGGAGTAGTGATGACAGATTTCCTGGCAAAGGGTACCACAATTACAGGAGCCTATTATACTTCACTTTTGAGGAAATTAAGGGAAGCTATCAAAATCAAGAGGTGGAGCAAGATCAGCAGAGGTACCCTCCTCCTGCGGGACAACGCTCCGATCCACAACTCGCATGTCGCCAGATCAGAAGCACGGGCGTGTGGTTATGAAATCCCTCCCCATTCTCCCTACTCCCCTGACCTTGCACCCTCTGACTTTCACCTCTTCCCAGCCATGAAGTTGTTTTTGAAAAGAAAGCGTTTCCCAGATGATGCAGCCTTGATTTCTGAAGTAACGTCGTGGTTGGAGGACCAACCTGGGGTGTTCTACAAAAACGGTCTCCAGAGTTGCATCAAACGATGGGAGAAATGCATAACTCTGGGTGGTTCCTATGTAGAGAAAGACTAATAACTGTGCCAAGTTTCGTTGCTCTACTGCTATGGGAAATGGGTCAGGGGTATTACTTATTGCACGCCCCTCATGTATATATATATATATATACACACACACACACACTGGCGCGTACATATATCTATATTTTAATTGTGTGTATTTAGGCAACACTTTTTTAATATTCAAACCAACATTATTAAAATTAACAGAATATTTGCTTAATTATACCTTTTTTATGTTTATTATTTTTCTAATTATCTTTGTTTTTTTACATAGGCATCACCACTTATCAAGGCCCAAATGCCATTCGAGGAGAATAAGGATTAAAGAGTGTAAAGTAGTCAATGGTACCATATCTAGTAATCGTCAGAAATGTAAATTTGGATTACTTAAGGGGAACGGCTCATCAAAAACTTGTTTACGTTTAACTTGAAGATTACCATATTGTAGTCAGCTGGAAAGCAGGCAAACGGAAGGGAGTTCCACAGGTGTGCAGTACTAAATGTATCACGAACGTGTTCGATTCTACATCGACTCCTCATCATGAACAAAATGAACAAAAAAGCTGAAGAAAAGAATTTCAAAAAGTAATTGTGAAATGGGCGCGAGAGAACGTTTTCACAAGATGTTAATTTAAATCCTGTGATGTCAGAATAAGTGTCACAGCATAAAATTTTAATTACGTTAAGTATTTTAAAATGTTGTTATTGGTTTCATAGGCAATATTACTCATTGTATATTGATGAGTTTTTGATGTAGATAGCTTCGAGCATTTTTAATTTAAAAAAAATGGATTCCATAATTTATCATTTTAGTCTAATTTGAAAAACAAATTCTTTCTCTATTTTTTTTCTTTTCACACCTGATGATAATTCGGCGGAAACGTTTGTGATATGTATGAAACATTCATGTTTTTATACACAACAAACATGATTAGAAAAAGCATAATTAAACAGAAGATTTGTTTTTTAATAATTTTTGCTGATGTGTGTAGCGTGCCTTTATCAAGCAACAATACATGGCTAGAGAGGCATGGTATTGATTTTGAATAAGGATTAAGGATTGACAGCTTTAGTGTGATTTAATGGGCCTTGTCGGAATGTTGTCTTTATGTGATGCAAACTTTTTTTTTTCGGTGAACATAGATTCTCATTCAAGTATGTTTTTGTTCCGATTCTTTATAATATATTTTTTTTCACTACGAATTTTAACACCTTTAACAATTGTAAACGTTTGACTAAAAAACCAAAAAAAAAAGAAAAAAAAAAAACATCGTCTGACCTCGTTCAACTGATTACATGAAAAAGTCGCCAAACCAATCTCTTTTTCTTTTCCCTTCCTTTAATTATTTATTTGTATAATATAAATAAAAATGAAACCTAACTTGATTTCACTGCATTTTGAAGAGACATTTCTGTGTGTGTGTGTGTGTTTATATATATATATATATATATATATATATATATATATATATATATATATATATATATATATATATATATATATGTATGTGTGTGTGTGTGCGCGCGGGTGTGTGTATATATGTGTGCGGGTTTGTGTATATATGTGTGCGGGTGTGTGTATATATGTGTGTGTGTGTATATATATATGTGTGTTTATATATATGTACATGTTTGTGTGCTTATATATATATCTGTATATGATGCGTATTTGTGTTTATGTGTCTGTGTGTGTGTGTTTACATATATGTGTGTGTATATTTATAATATATATATATATATATATATATATATATATATATTAGAACTCTTTAACCTTTCGAGATAATATTAGTTTGTTATGCTATCGATTTTCTCCTGACGAGATGATAGCCGAAAGAGCTATAGAGAAACGTCTGCGTATTTTATTTAAAGCTTTATACAAATTTTGCACCTCCAAACATTTATTTAAATATTTTCGGAAGAGGTACAGTCAACACCAAATTGACGTTTTGAATAATATTATTCGATTAAGGAGTAGAATTAGAACTACCAACCTCTCCATAGTTTTTTTACGTTCTTGTCTGGAGAAAGATGTGGCCCCACTTTATATTAGTAAACGCATTGCTGCAGCTGCATCTAAGGTGAAAGGGTGTTTATACGAGACGATATTAATAAGTTGACGGAGAAGCTAGAGGTGTATATTAGTAATCGTCATTACCTCTGGTCAGTAGTGAAGGATTTTTTGTCCTTTTTTGACTTTTTCCGTTTTTGCAAATATTTATCTACCGGTGATCAATTTGCTAGGCAACATGCTTCCAAAGATAATAATAAACAACTTGCTCTTCTGGTTCGTAGAAAATATGCGTGGGTGTGAACCCATTAATGGAAGCAAACATATTTTCAATTTTTCGAAAACTGTTCTTACAGAAATTGAAAATAGAATTCTGTCTAGGGGTTTAGATTTTTGTATTCCCCCAACCAGTATAAATAAATTTTCCCTTTAAAGTTTTTTTTCTACCAACTTAGACATAATTATCCAATTTCCCTGGGAAATATTTCTGGGATGAAATCTAGTTTAATTGCCTTAGCTCACCGATACACTAGTAACACACCTGTTGATCATAGCGACTTTGTCTGGAACATAACGCAATTTAAAACTATGAAAGCGTTAAAGTCCAATGCCGATATTTATATGTGCAAACCAGACAAAGGTGCAGGAGTGGTAATTTTGGATAAATCGGACTACGTTGAGAAAATGGCGGTTATTCTCAACGATGTTTCGAAATTCCGGAAACTTGTCCCTGTCGAGTTGACGGATAATACTTGCAAGAACGAGGGCAAAATGCAAAGGGGTTTACTTGCACTATTTAAAAAGAATGTTTTTTGCAAGGACGTCTATGACAGGATTAGACCCTCTGGGTCACAGCGTCCCAGAATGTATGGTCTCCCTAAAATCCATAAGCAAGATATTCCACTGAGACCTATTTTATCAATGGTAGGTTCGACACAACATTCTTTGGCTCAGTGGCTTGTGAAAATTTTGCAACCTGTGCGCGAATTATATACCACGTACTGTATTCCTGATTCTTTTCGGTTTGTTAATTGTGTACGTGAGTTGGATTCAAATGAAGAGACATCTTTTATGTGCTCATTTGATGTCTCTAGTCTCTTTACCAACATCCCGCTGGATGAGACTATACGTATATGTACCGACGCGCTGTATGGTGGCCGCCTGACCGCGCCACGGTTTTCTAAAGAGATTCTTATTGAACTCGTTTTAATGTGTATGAAATCTGTGGAGTTTAGTTTTTGTGATATCATGTATTGTCAGGTCGACGGTGTTTCAATGAGGAGTCCATTGGCCCCAACTTTAGCGGATATTTTTGTCGGATACTATGAATCCGTTCTCTTTAACTCTACAACAAAACCCACTACATATTTCAGATATGTTGACGAAACTTTTGCTATTTTTCCATCGCAAAGTGAAGCGTCAACATTTTTTAATAGGTTGAATTCTTTGCATGGGCTCTAAAGTTCACTATAGAAAGTGAGAAGGACAATTCGCTTCCCTTCTTGGATGTTCTTGTCGAACGTTCCAGGGGGGGATTTCTCACTACAATTTATAGGAAACCGACATCTACTGGCCTATATGTGAACTGGTTGTCTTGTACCAAAATCACGTAAGGTCGGCTTAATTAATACTTTGGTACATAGAGCCCTGATGATTTGTTCACCTAAAAAATTAGACGCCGAACTCGATAAGATCAGGGAAATATTCATCAATAATGATTATTCTATTGACCTTATTGATGACTGTATTTTTAAAAAGGTTGCGGATTTTAAATCCCCTAAAATATTTGGACCTTTGAAATGCCCGGTTTATTTAAAACTACCGTGGATTGGGGATAAGAGTAATAGACTTTCTAAACAGATTCGAAGAAGTATTTACGACTGCTTCTATTCTGTGTCCTTGTGTTTGGTATACACTACGAGACCTGCTTTTCCTTCTTTTCGCAAGGATAGTTTGCCTTACATCCAAAATAGCAATATTGTGTATCAATTTAAATGCCAGTGCGATGCTGGTTATGTTGGGCGAACATCCTTGCATCTTTTGACTCGTATAAACCAGCACGTTCCATCTAAAATCAGACAAGGGAGGATGGGATCTGGTAGTCTCCCTCCTTCTGCAGCCTTGGACTCTGCTATTGGCCAGCATTTGATTGATAATCCATGCTGTGCCGATAGATATAAAATAGAATGGTTCGAGGTGCTACACAGAGCGGACTCCAGAAACCATTTAAAGATTTTGGAGTCTGTCTCTATCGCGGTGCCGGCAAAAAGAAACAGCGAACGCCTTGTTTCTCTTTGGGCTACTTTGAATCTTTTCTCCCGCTTTTTTTTCTCCCCTGGTTGTGCCGATATTTTGATCGTTTTTAAACGACAATCAATTTAATTTTAGTTTGCCCCCGTACTTTTGGCACATTCAATAGTTCCCCATTAGAATTCTTTAAACTTTCGAGATAATATTATTTTGTTACCCTATCGATTTTCCTCCTGACGAGATAATAGCCGAAAGAGCTCTAGAGAAACTTCCGCGTATTCTATTTAAATCTTTATACAAATTTTGTACCTCCACATATATATATATATATATATATATATATATATATATATATATATATATATATATATTGTAAAACTGGTAATTAGTAAAAACCTGAAGAATGCTCAATACTATTGCAGAGAAAATATGTGTTTTATTTTTATTACCGTTTTATCTGTTTGGTTACAAATGTTTGAGATGTTGGACCATGTTTACGATCTAACAGCCTCGTCAGACCTTATAGAAGTGGTTGTTGGTATTAGGAAGAAGTGTTTTAGAAGAAATACGGAAAAAGGGGGGTTGAGGTTGGGGATAATAAGGGGGGGAGACGGGTATTGACAATATTTCAGTTTTGAGGGTTAAGATGCATTAGATTGTATTGTGTGTGAGGGTAGCAGATTCAGGTAGGCGTGGGTGGAGATATAGGGAGGGGGAGGTGGACAGAGGATGATAAAGAAAAGAAAAGGGAGGGGTAAGTTAATAAAATACCAGTACAATATTTGAAAATATATTTTAAAAAAGCTGTTAACATTCAAAGTGAATATAGCATTGTTGAATGGAAAGCGAGATTTTTTAACGTCATTAGCCGTTAGATGTGTAAAAAGATATGCAATTTGTGTTCTATTTATGGCCGTTATGATTCTAATTGTCGATCATTTTTATATCAAATCGAGGTTTTCACCTGACACCGAGAGTATGGATTTAGGCAAGCTGTTCTACTGCATATAACTGCAATATCTGGACGTATATCACACACTGGATAAGGCAGGGGAGGCTAGGGCAGTAGACCTAAATATATGTAAGGCCTTTAGTTGGATCCGGCACGAGTGTCTTTTCATGAAAATTAAATCAGATGGTATTACTGGGCGTAGATTTAATATCATCAAATTTTTCTTAGTCAATAGAAAAATCAAGGTTGTCATCGATGGCCGTACGTCAAAACAATATCATATAAATGCAGGTGTGATGCAAGAGTCGATCTTGGGACTTTTATTATTCATAATATTCATAAATGACTTTCCTGATAAATTGTCTCCGAGATGGGTATATTTGCTGATGACACCACACTCTATAGCAAACACGAGGAGAAAGCGAATAGACACATATCTAAGGCGACGGCTGAAAACTTAGAGGAAAATGTTTAGTTTGTAGTGGAATAGGACCACAAATGGATGGTGAGATTTAATGCTGCTAAGACTAAGCTTCATTCCTTCAATAATTACAAGAAACCTTCTCAATCACCGATTGCCATTACTAATAATATAATAATGCGATACATAAAAGTACTTTGTTCAGACTCTTCGGTTTAACATTTATAATTAACATGAATTGGCACAAATACATTGCGGCAATTGTTAGGATTCCTGCAGATAAGGTGGGTTCTCTCTATCTTGCTAGAAAGTTGCTCAGACCTGAGAGCACCCTATATCTCTACAAAGCCACCATTCGTCCATGCATTGCCACATCTGGGCTGGTGCACTTGCCAATTGTCTCTCGCTCTTCGATAGGGTTCAATTTAGAGTCTCCTACATAATAGCCCCCCCCCCCCGCTATCAACCAAACACCTACCCCTGTTCCATTGCCAAAATGTTGTATCTCTGTGCTTGTTTTACAAGTATTTTAATGGAATGTGCTCCAACAAACTAAAAGCATTTGTACCCCATAGACATAAATATCTCGAACCAACCCGACAAGCTTCAAAATCCCACTCACATACTGTAGAGGTACTTAAATGTCAGAAAACATTCTATTTTAATAATTTCTTTCCTTGAAATACTAGACTTTGGAATTCCCTCTCGGATCCCTGCTTCTCTGGCGGTACTGACATGCAGAAGTTCAAGTGTAGTGTGAACAGACATCCCACTGTTCAACTCCCTACATAGTATCCCTATAGATTTGATCTCAAATAGTAGCCCCTTAGGTCAAAGTGGCACTGCGCATTGTTTAGAGAGAAACTAATAGTAATGAATAAATATATTCAAATATATTTCTATATATAATAAAATGGTAACGTTTCCTCCTAACTATCGACAATATAGAAAAACAAAGAGGCCATTCCTACAATAATACATTCCTACAATAAGACATTCCTACGCAAATATTTCGCTCATTCCAAGCTTATACTGCAACGTATTTTCGAGCAAGAATTTCGTCATCGTTTTGTAAATACTATAATTTGCTCTCATTGCCTCACTCTCAGCTGCCAAAACAGGTAGTAGCAATTATCCACCTCTTTAAATTCAGCCCTCCCACAAAACACGAAATCATCGAGTTTTTTTGTTTTTTTTTCAAAGTCATACTTAGTCACATGCCTCCGTAAAAACTTCGGAGCTATCTTTCGGCGATACGGTGGAGCTTCTTATAGGTCTGTTTAGCCTAAAAGTCTATTTTCTCATAAACGATGGAATTGTTTGAATCTATCGGAATTTATCTTGCTTCCAGATAAACTCGACGCTAAAGTAACTAAGCTGAAAAAAAAGCATGAAGCAAAAGAGGGGGAGAGGATAAAGAATAAAATATAAATGTCTTGCTTTGAAATGAAGTAGAAACTTTATTTACAATAAATTGCAAATTTTCCCTTTGCGGGCATTAAACTTAAGAAACGCCAAGGTAACATATTATGAAAAAAATAACATGTAATGAAAAAAATAACATTGGTTCTTATAAGATGTCGTGTGTAACCATTAACGAATACAATAATAAAATACAAAATGGTATCTCCTAATCACACTCGCATATGAAATTAATTTTAGGAGCGTACTCAGAATTGAAAGCCAGTCAGGCACGTGCCTTTTTCTTTTTTTTGTTTAAAGTTCTTTTAGAATTTTCTTTCCCTCCATGTTCGCGTGCAAACCATAAACACACAGATGAATTTCAGGAGCAAGACCTCGTCGCTTGTCCGGATAGGAAATTCCAAAATTCCTTGTCAAGTAAAAGGTATTTTCTTTAAAATAATTTCACTTCTTGTAAAATATGCGTAAAACCATAGCCACGTAGTTAATTTTCAGAAGTACGTCTCGTCACGTAACCAGGTATTTCTTGCTGGGTTTTCTTCTTTGAAGGAGGGCTCATCAAAATTCCATTTTCAGCGCCGGGCAGAGAACAACACGTTCACTCTCCTCGTCAGCAGAATTTCAAAAGAGACTGAATCTCGCGTTGGGCTCATGACATCATCATGGAGTTGGCATTTCCCTTTTCTCCAAATTAAAGGGAGTTTCGTACAAACCCAAAATATACGAAACTAAAAATCATAAAGGATACAAAATACAAAACATCATATATAAGAACCAGATAAACAATAATAAATGTAAACAGGGGGGGGGGGAATGCACCATTATTGGTACAAAAAAAATTCCAACATTCTCCCCCAACAGGAAATGGCAGTCAACCTACAGTTGGATGACACCTGTAAAATTTACAATACAAAAAATTTTTTCTTTATATATACACATACCACACCGTATGGTCAGAAGCTCTCCAGGAAACACATATTAGAACAAAAAGGCAGAAAAATTTAAATAGTCTTGTTTTATACAAATTCACATGAAAACCTTCATGTTTTAGGTTTGAACAGAGGAGTATGTGGCAAAAGCTGTGAAAATGAGGGCTTACCGTGCAAACGACCTAGGTGTGCGTGTGTGCTTTGTCATCGCTGCGAAGCTAGGATAAGAAAAGAATTCCAAGATGGCGGCGACGGCGTTTTATAATGGTATGATCTCGGAAACTCTTGCAAAATCTCATGCATATATGCAAATCAGTTGGTCTTTGACAACTATAAATTCAGGTCGTTTTGGAAGGCAAGGCGAGAGGAAAGAACGGCCGGTTGGTAATTGTGTATGCTGGATCGTGTTAGTGGCGTGTCACCATGTCTGTGTGTGTACTGATCGGACCGCTTTTCTGTCACTTGCACATTGGACTTTGAATTGTTTTACATCGGACTTGCACATTGGACTTTGAATTTGTTTAGATTGGACTTCAACTTCATAACCAAATTCACAAATTTAAACTTATGCTACGATGCTAGGTTGCAACAGAAGTTTGAACTGAGAATATTATGCCAGGTAATTAACTATTTGCATATAAGAGTATAAAGTATGTGGCAAAAGCTGTGAAAATGAGGGCTTACTGTGAAAACGACCTAGGTGTGCTTACCGTTCAAACGACCTAGGTGTGTGTGTGTGCTTTGTCATCGCTGCATTGGCAAAAAGACGGCGGACGGAACACTATGGCAAAAACGTTAAGTATTTTTTTAAAACTCATCCTAAATGTTTTTTTATGTTACCTTGTTTTTAAATTTGTTTTTCTTGTTTTATTTATGTATTTGTCTGTATTCTCCTGTCTTATTCCTCACCCCCCATGCTACAAAGTAAACGATAAAAACAAACAAAATGCCGGAAACTAACGATAAAAAAACAAAAAAAAACAACAAAACAAAACAAAATGCCGGAAATTATTCTCTATTAGAGTAGATAAACTTAGGACTTTATTTAAGTAATACACTTAATATATACTATTACTGCAAGCTTGCCTGTATTGAAAATGCTTGTTTCCTTGCTAGCCAATCAAACCATCTAATATAGTTAGCCTTATTTTCAAGTACATTCGAACTATAATTAGCAAAGAAAAAGTTACCTATGAAAACGAACCTCCTAAAGTAAAACCTTGAATAATTATCTAAACTCGAATGTAAATTAATATTAAGCCGACTTTACAAATTGATAATAGTTAATTATTGGATTTTAATTAATTATAAGGTGAAACTCTAATGATTCAAACTCGATAGATAACGACAAACTTCCACCCATTAATATGGGAGGGGAGATTATCATCATTAATCCATCCAAAACCAAACTCCTATCCTTACATCATCAACGCTCTGATCCCCATCTGGCATCAATTGCTCTCGTCTGGGTGAGGCCCCGTGTTTTGACAAGCTTCTGGGTTTGACCTTTACTCCTGATCTGAAATGGAACACGTACATCAAGTCTGTTGCTAAGGTCGCTGGAAAGATGGTGGGATCCTTCTACCGCTCCAGAAGATATCTCACTAATGCAATTCTCTATCTATATAAAAGCCAAGTACGTCCAAGGATGGAATACTGTTGCCATATCTGGGCAGGAGCTGCTAAAAACAGCCTATCCTGCCTTGACAGAGTACAAAATAGACTTCGTGGCTTAGTGGGGGATGCCCTTTTTTCTACCCTGCAACCTCTCTCCCACAAAAGAGACGTTGCGAGCTTATCCTTGTTTTATCGTTATTTCCATGGCAGGTGCTCGTCTGAACTCCAATCTCTGGTCCCCCCTCACCAATCTTTCACGAAAAACACCCGTCTAGCTGAATCCACTGTGAAAAATTTCCCCCACTCTATATCTGTGCCTAAATCAAAACGCGGATTCCATGAACAAAGCTTCTTTCTTAGAACTGCACGCCTGTGGAACTCTGTTCCGTCTGCCTGCTTCCCACCGGACTACAACTTGGATGTGTTCAAGTCCAATGTTAACAAGTTCCTAATGAACCGCCCCATTAAGTAAACACTTCATCAAATCTCCACACTAACGTAATGTACTTGCAATAACCCTTATCCCTGAGTGGCTTCCGGGCCTTGATAAGTGGTGATCACTGTGTAAAAAAAAATAAAAAAAAAAAAATAAAGGCTTGAGAAGTTCACTTACCATCCAACCTCCTCATCCTTCTATCATCTCTGGCGAACACCAAAATATTTCAGCTCCCTGGTAACCACAAGAGCCCAGTGAGATCAACACCAGTGCTACAAGAGGGACGAATCCAAGCAACCCTATGCTTTGATAAGTTCTTCGACTCGGTGGAATGAAATAAAACTGCAACCCAAATTTTGCACAAATTATTCAAGGCAATTGCAGTTTTAAACGTTTGCATGGCCATATACATGTAGCCAAACAAACAAAGTTGAATATTGGTGTCAGAAACACCTAGGTAGCTGGAGATGTAATACTTATGGAAGACTCCTATCAATGAGAGATCCAGTCTTGTATTCAGCACTTAAACAAACATCTCAGCATTATAAAAATCACTCCTAACTAAGCATAAGATGGTTCTGAGCGCCTCAGAAACACCCCTGGACAAATCGAGCTTGACTTCAATAGCTCCTGCAATACTGCAGTAGGCTACTGACGTAGCAGATCTTCACAAAATATTCAAAAACAATAACACCTGCATATGACTCCCAAGCAGGAACCGTTCTACTTAAAGGAGCCACTTCATAGAATGAAGGTTCTGCAAGTGCTCTCTGCACAACATATCCTACACTCTCGTAGGAACTCGGAGAAGCTGAACTACACACCATGTAGCCAGCAAATTCAACAGGATCCCTCATGGGATTCTTTATCGAGTTACACTCAACCTGAATCTGGACGCCCCAGTCCAACTTGAGTTCACGCAACTCTTCAAAAACCATTCTCCTCTTAGTTTTTACACCTTTACAGGTGGATATAGTGCTTTCTGCCCTATACCCTTGATGGAGAATTTCTCTCTCAGTGCTAACATTAGCACTTAAAGTGCACAAAGCTTGCACTTTCTCACAGGATTGACTCCTGTTCTTTAACCACTCACCATTGTCAGAACTATATGCCCGGAGTAATATCCCATCGTCATGATTAAATTCCTTGGTATTCTGACAAGGTTGTGGAAGATAACCGCACATGCGAGTTTTCAAACTCACATGGTTAGAGGGCAAAACAATTCCAACATCCCATGGAAATCCCTCCATAAATGTCACAATATTCATGCCCACACTTTCAAGTCGTGGACACGAGTGGTATCATTCATGATACCTGGGAATCTCACTCCCAATACATTTTTCTTAAAATACTACAGGCAAACTGCCCGCCAGAAAAATCAAACTTCAGCACCTGACTACGCAGATCCTCTGAAGTGGCACTTGCAACACTGCTTTCAGACCGTGATGCAACATCTTCAAAGCCAAACTTGCCAGCACTCAGCAAACAGTTTTCAGAGTCTGGACATTCGGGCTTAGTAGTCGGTAACTCGCCGAGCATCTCGCTAGGGGTTTCGAATATCTCAGGGTTGCACAAGGAATCACACTCTTCACCATCTGCCAACCTTGAGAGAATGAATCGAACCTGGGACGAGAACACTACAACATTAACAGCATCTGCTTCTACAAGTGAACAGTTCACGTCCTCACATAAGAAACGATCACCCAACAACTCTGTAATATTATCCACCAATGTTAACCATTCATCAACATCGGCCTTCATTGTTATAAAATAAGGCTGAGGTAATTCCCTCTGCAACCGCAACAAATCCAAGACGGCGATAATTTTCCCTAAATAAAACTTTCGTTTCCTTACAAGAAATCCGGAAGAACGAGTGACCAACATCGTGCAGCGTTTTTTTTTTCTCTCAAAAATATGGAATAAATCCAAACAAATACAAAAAAATAGGCGTTCAAGAATCATACACAAAAAAATGCATACACAAAGGTTACAAGGGTATTTGCATAAAATTCCTTCCTCATAGCACAAACAAAACAAGACCAATACAGCATATGGAGCTGTGAAAATATCAAGGGATACAATCCCCAGTTACAAATTAAAAGATTCACTATGATGCAAAATTAAAATTAAGTGAATTTAAATTTCAAATTGACTAGAAAATGAATAATAGCGTTAACACTCTCATAGCAATATCCCCCTTGAAATGTAACCTAGGGAAAGAGTGGGAACAGAGTTTAAATATACAACTACGTCGGGCGAGGTTACATGCTACTATATCACATGTGTATCTTCGAAAGAATCCAAATAACCAAATGCAAATACGGGCTAAGAAAGAAAAAGGGGGCTTGTCTTTTCACAAACTCTTAGAATAACACAGTCCGCAAAGCAAATGGGTATAAAGTCGCTATAGAAAATTATAATAAATATCTTCAACGAATAATATAATATTTCTAACAATGTTGTCCGGTTAATTCACAACCCGGAAAAATTTAACACATGTGAGAGAACGCACGTGTTCCTTAAATCAAAATAACGGAGTATATACTTATTCCTTTATATATATATATATATATATATATATATATATATATATATATATATATATATATATATATATATATATATTGGGGAAAAATACCAACATATAGCTAACACCGGTTTCGGACACAGCGTCTCTATTTACTAGTCTCTCCACGAGGGTATAGTTAGATAAAAGTCGTTTCTTAAAGTGGGGAAAATCCAGCTTCCGAAAAATATCGAACACGCTGAATTAGGACGAAAAATAAAATTACCCCAGTCTAGTAGGATTTCTTATTCGCTGACTAGGCACAGAAAATGCTATAGTTTCTCCCAACGTAAATCGCAATACCCGTGGAAATTCAACTAAAAGTAAAATGTAAATTATATTCTGAAATAGGGCTACGAAAGTTACAACTCCAATTCTAAAGAGTAAAAAATGGAAAGAGTATACGTATCGCTTAATCTTTTTATTAAGAAAAATATATAATTGTGCGCTAGGCGTACGTAAAAATGCTAAATTCGGGAATTTTTATTAAGCGAAAGTCGAATGTTGGAAACACTAAATTACATTACATGTTTTCCAAATTCCGGACATAGCAGTCGTCGAATGTTTTAAGGAGAGCGTTAAGAGACGCGATAAATTACAAGTGAGAAGGGAAGGCATCAATAAGACGTGTTGTGGACGAGGAAGTAACAGAAACGCGTCTCGAAATAGAAGGGGGGCATACACGTCGTATCATACAAGGCACATAGTAACTTAGTTCTCTAAATTATTTGAAATAACTGACCACTTAATTTGAAAAGTATTCTGAAATAAGGGAACACGAGTTTGTAAAATGCCTTCAAATAAAAGCAGTAAACTTACAAAATGCTTCTAAATAAGGGAAAATAAATTTGGAAAATGCCTTTAAATAACGGGGGAAATTCACAGTAGACGAACAAATCTAAGTGACGTTGTTAGTGTCAGGTAGCGAAGTTAACAGAAATTTCAATTGGTTAAATTCAATCCTAACTTGAAAGAAAATGAATTAAAGCGTATCTCGATTAGAAAAACTTAATTTTCAATTTGTCCCAGGGACGAAAAATGGCTAAATGTATTTAATATAGACAAAGTTTGCAAAATGCATTTACCGAAAGAGAATTAACGTATCTCGATGAAAAGGGAATATACTTTACTTTCAAAGCGTTCCGAAAAAGGGAATAATAAATTTGCCTAATGCATTTAAATAAAAGCAGAAATTTTCCAACTACTTTTAAATAAAGAAAGAAAAATTGCAAAATGTCGGAAAACAATTTGCAAAATGCCCTCAAATAAAAGCAGAAATTTCCCAAACTACTTTTAAATAAACGAAAAAATTTGCAAAATGTCGGAATTTATCTTGCTTCCAGATAAACTCGACGCTAAAGTAACTAAGCTGAAAAAAAAGCTTGAAACAAAGGAAGGGGAGGGGGTAAATAATAAAATATAAATGCCTTGCTTTGAAACGAAGAAGAAACTTTATTTACAATAAATTGCAAATTTTTCCCTTTGCGGGCATTAAACTTAAGAAACGCCAAGATAACATATTATGAAAAAAATAACATGCAATGAAAAAAATAACATTGGTTCTTATAAGATATCGTGTGTATCCATTAACGAATACAATAATAAAATACAAAATGGTATCTTCTAATCACACTCGCATATGAAATTAATTTTAGGAGCGTACTCACAATTGAAAGCCAGTCAGGCACGTGCCTTTTTCTTTTTTTTGTTTAAAGTTTTTTTAGAATTTTCTTTCCCTCCATGTTCGCGTGCAAACCATAAACACACAGATGAATTTCAGGAGCAGACCTCGTCGCTTGTCCGGATAGGAAATTCCAAAATTCCTTGTCAAGTAAAAGGTATTTTCTTTAAAATAATTTCACTCCTTGTAAAATATGCGCAAAACCGTAGCCACGTAGTTAATTTTCAGAAGTACGTCTCGTCACGTAACCGGGTATTAATTTCTTGCCGGGTTTTCTTCTTTGAAGGAGGGCTCGTCAAAATTCCATTTTCAGCGCCGGGCAGAGAACAACACGTTCACTCTCCTCGTCAGCAGAATTTCAAAAGAGACTGAATCTCGCGCTGGGCTCGTGACGTCATCACGGAGCTGACATTTCCCTTTTCTCCAAATTAAAGGGAGTTTCGTACAAACCCAAAATATACGAAACTAAAAATCATAAAGGATACAAAATACAAAAAATCATATACAAGAACCAGATAAACAATAACAAATATAAACAGGGGGGATGCACCATTATTGGTACAAAAAATTCCAACAAATCTGATGAAAAATGTCGAAGATTACTTTGCAACGTATTTATATTATCGCACCTCAGTGCAGACAATTTTAGATGTTTAGTATTTACGCAAGGACTGACATCAAATCGAGATGAGGAAATCAGAAGGCGTGTTATAACAAAAAACTAGAAAACGAACAATTTTACGCTACAGAC
The DNA here is from genome assembly GCF_053919585.1 of Euprymna scolopes. Taxonomy (NCBI): domain Eukaryota; kingdom Metazoa; phylum Mollusca; class Cephalopoda; order Sepiida; family Sepiolidae; genus Euprymna; species Euprymna scolopes. Next base: position 29,028,060 of record NC_136525.1, read on the forward strand.
ATTAACAGAAGAAATAAACTTTAGAATCGCGCATCTAAAAACAAGTAGCCAAACTTAAAACGCATGTAACAAATACAATACAGACTAGGAAAAATGGCCACACATACGCGCCCACTTCTACAAAATAATTTTCAGAAAAAAATCCCATCTTCTTTTAATCGATGCGAAAATCTTTATTGGGTTTGTGATTGCCCATATTTGTCAAAAAATGTTTTGCATGTAAGATAAAATAAGACACAAAATTTCCCATTGCAAGAATAAAGTTAAAAAGAAAATCCAGGTGCGTTTAACGGAAACCGAAAACGAAGAATATTTACGCAAATATGTCACGGTGAAAATTCTGGGTAAAGAAATTAAATTGTAGTTGAAAGCAGATTCAAACCTTCCAACATTAAATTATAATAGAAAAAAAATTAAATATGTTGAAATCACACAAATCAGCAAAGGCCGTTACCGCGTACATAAATTAACTTTGAAGGAGAATTTTTAACCTAATGGGAAACACTTTTAAATAAATGTTAAAAATCTATGTACTAAACAATACCACGAACTTACTGAGCTCGGACTGGATGCATGAATTTAAATTATGGAACCAGCCAATAAATAATCATTGAAAGAAAAACAAAACAAACAAAGAAAAACCCAAATAACAAAACAAAAAATCTAAACAAAAATAAACAAACAAAAAAAAATAAATAAATAATGAAAAATCCGACAAGAGACGCTGAAGGCGTCAAAAGACAAATTAAAAAGAAAACTTCTTTTATATAAGGAAGAACAGAAGGCAAAAACGAACCGAACCTGTTGTAAACCGAACAAACTACCGAAAGCAGTTCCTGAGCACAACCAAGAAACCATGTAGGGTACTCTATCGCTCGCCTTAAAGTAATGCACTCTTATCAACCGGCCCAGTCATATGTGACCATGCTACTAAGGCCGATTTTTCATGGAATACGAAAAATTCAACTACATTGCAACAGGTACTGGCCGCAACTCTATTTTTCCCAGTATTGGAACATTATCTACCTACACTCAAGAATATTACGCGCATCAAATTAATAGGAGCCATACGATTTTTCCACAATATGGAAAAACTGCCAGACCGTTTTACATGGCGTCTCTTCAAAATAGACATTTCATCGGATTAGCAGCACTAATGGAAACTCCCTGAGGCAGTACGAGGGGCGTGCAATAAGTAATGCCCCTGACCCATTTCCCATAGCAGTAGAGCAACGAAATTTGGCACAGTTATTAGTCTTTCTCTACATGGGAACCACCCAGAGTTATGCATTTCTCCCATCGTTTGATGCAGCTCTGGAGACCGTTTTTGTAGAACACCCCAGGTTGGTCCTCCAACCACGACGTGACTTCAGAAATCAAGGGGAAATCATGGGAAACGCTTTCCTTTCAAAAACAACTTCATGGCTGGGAAGAGGTGAAAGTCAGAGGGTGCAAGGTCAGGGGAGTAGGGAGAATGGGGAGGGATTTAATAACCACACGCCCGTACTTCTGATCTGGCGACATGCGAGCTGTGGACCGGAACGTTGTCCTGCAGGAGGAGGGTACCTTTGCTGATCTTGCCCCGCCTCTTGATTTTGATAGCTTCTCTTAATTTCCTCAAAAGTGAAGCATAATAGGCTCCTGTAATTGTTGTACCCTTTGCCAGGAAATCTGTCATCACTACTCCGTCCTGGCCCTAGAAGACTGTGAGCATGACCTTGCCAGCGGAGGGCTGAACCCTTGCCTTCTTTGGAGGTGGTGAGTCCAAGTGCTGGACCCAGGTTTCATCCTGTGTAATAAGTCTTTTGAAAAACTTTGACTCATCTCCTTGGCACATCTTCGAGCACTCGACAGACTTCCGGCCATGTTTGAATTTACGATGCCAGCGTTTTACAAGGTCATATGATAGAACATTATCAACATAAGTTTCTTTCATTTCATTAAAAGTCTCCTGTGGTGTGCGTCCTTTCAAATACAAAAACCAGATCACTGCTCGATATTCAACAGGCTCCATTTCACACCTGAATCAGTTCAAACACCTGTAAAACAGAAACCACAATTAGTTCAGAGCTGTAATTTGCCACATCACCCGTAGAGATATAAATGCAAAATTTCGGCTAGATCAGACAACTGGAAGTGGGTCACGGGCATTACTTATTGCACGCTCCTCGTATCACCTCTCATCTGGTGGATTATTATAAGCGGGGTACTATGTGGGTTTATTGACCCTTAATTAGTTGTGGCTGAGTCTATCCATGCAAGCAATTGTTTTATGAAATTATCGTGATTAATACGTTTTTCTGAAAAAAGTTAAAAGAAAAAAGTTCGCCTTTAATTAATCCCCCAAGAAATAGAAACTACTGAAACTACGACACATTGATATTTAAAGAAATACTGACACACCTTACGAAGTCATCAGCTTGGGAGGGGGTATTGTGGCAGAACTACCTGTGTTACCTACGAATGAACTGATCCATACACAATTAATATCGGAAGACAAAACAGTAAGGCGGAAGTCGATATCTGGTGGACTAATCCGACGGTTGTTCGTCGGATTTTCTACGTTCTTGTTAATAGATTTTTTATTCTCGTGTTCTGTTTTCCGTGTAACCCCTTAAACAGGGTCGTTACTGAGGGCCACTACCAGCCCTGGAAAACAGCGAGCGCTGACGGCCGTGACCAAAATGAAATCATCTGGCTTCCACTGTTGGGCATTGTCTGGCAGTGGTCATTGGCAGAATCCACTGGCTGTGATTGTTAGTACTTGTGGTTATTGGCAATTATTGCTGGTTTGAAGCGATTAATTGCGGGTACTGGTGTGACACTGGTTGCCTTTGCAACTGGAACACTGGTGGTCATTATCAGTGTCGGCTTTCATTAGAATGCTCCTAATTGAAATCGTCAACTGTCAGGCATTCGCGGCGACTGATGATCAGTAGAAGTTAGTCCTGTATAAAGGCGGTTACTTGCATTTACTGGCGTGCACTGGTAGTCATTGGCTGCCTTTACAACTGCCACTGTCAGTATCCGGCGCACACTCTCGGCCTCTATTGAACTGCTCAGAAAATGCATTTAAGTGGTTATTTAATATAAATACTAACTAGCTTCCTCTGCAACTATCGATCATAACAGTGTCGGGTCCCATTAGACTACTACTACTACTATGAGTAATAATAATAATAATAATAATAATAATAACAATGCTACAGAATTTTTTTATTAAATTATGTGAAAGTATCGAATAATAAAAAAAATTCGCGCCTGTTTTCAACATAAACATATTTGGAGGGAAAATAGAACTGTCCTTTCTTATTACTAAAAATAAAATGAAATACTTTGTAAATTGTTAGGTGAAAGAACTAAACAGATATAAAAAATCCGTGTCTGCTTTTCACCTAAGCAGCTATAAAATAACTAAAATTCTTACATTTTCGGTAGTAGCAGAAACACGGACGACTCGAAATACTGTCGGTCGGAAAAAAGTTTATCGTGTATGAGGTGGTGGACTAGTCCTTGATTGATTAAAGGCTCAAAGATTTTGACGAAGAGAAAGAGCCTAATAACTGAGTGGGTCAGTTTTTTCATCAGAATTTTTGAAGACTTGTACAACAGAAGTAATTTTCCAGTGGACAGGAAAGCGAAATTCGGTAAGACATTTATTGAAGAATTTGGAGAGAAGTAGAGCAATCTCTGCAGAGTAGTTTTCTAAAGTAGTATAACAAAGCTAAAATTAGACCCACACGTCTTCAAGGTGACTAGGTGTTTTATGATGTCACGAACATGAGAAGGAGTGATTTTCAAATCATCGACTGCTGGATAGAGGGGGAATTATTTACTATACTTTTATAAATTTTCCAGAAATCGCGAGTTTCTAATTTCTGCGGCTCAATGTGTTTTTTGGTGGTTTCGGTAGCCTCCTCATGTCTGCAACTATTCCGCTATGTAATTTTTTTTTAGCTTCTATATACTTTTGTTTGTTTGTACTGGACCTATGTCGGCCAAGTCTACGGTATGTATGCTGCGCTTGAGCAATTGCAGCTGCATAAGTAGAAGTGAATCATTAGGGAGAATATGGTTTGCTATAAAATTTCCATGAGGAAGCATGCGTGTTTCAATTGCTGTTTTTAGCCAGCAGCCCCATTTGCACACCAAACACATGCACTTGAGCGCTACTATCTATGGAGAATGCTGAATCTATACTGCTGGAGACAGTTGATTAGAGTGAAGTTTTGGGTCGAGGGAGAACGGCAGAGAAAATAAAAATAACGTTATGTTGCAAGTTTAGTCTAAAGCACATGTAGGCTTGGTCGTCTGATTCTAATTTAGAAGGGGGGTGCTGCGATACAACACACACACACACACACACACACACACACACACACACACACACACACACACACATATATATTATATGATGACGCAATTTCCGTCACTCTGGCCAGTGTCATCCTCCTCCTCTTCCTATAACTTTGCTCTTTATTCTTTTAACATTCTAATTTTTGCTCCTCTTAATCGGGTAGAGCTTTCTTTATCCTTATCATCGAAAATTGATTTTTCACCTTAATTTTTATTACTATTGAATATAAAACGGACTGTCATTACTAATGATGCAAAACCTTGATAAAAAATCAGTAGTCGATATTATTTATAAGAACAGTAAGATTTTTATTTGACTAAAAAAAAACGTCCGGTTTCAATCTCTACTTGAAGCGTTTGAGGTAAATAAAAATAACTATTCGAAATCTCGAGGTGTATGAAATTAGTAGAGTGCAATGATTTTAGTTGGTCGCGGATGAACTTAGAGTCGTTTCGTATTTAGGTCAATAATTACGTTTAAGTGGTCGTTTATTTAATTTCTAATTTTAATATTTTTTGCAAGTTGTGTGGACGCCCTTTTGCTGAGAGGGTACCGACAGGCAAACACTTTTCCCTACCCCTCTCACCCCCGACGACGCAATTTCCATCACTTTGACCAGTGTCACCGCCTCCTCCTCCTCTTCGTCCCCACTTCCCTCTTTCTCACTCTTAAGTGGGTGCCATAAGTGATTACAGATTGGCGCGAGGCGGAAATTATCACCCCTCTTTATCCATCTACTTCTTTTTTGTCACGTGTTCGAAGTTCACAGTTTCATTTAGTAAAGTCTGACACATGGCCTAAGTTATATGAGAACTCAGTTGTTGTATAAATATTGGATGTGGAGGGGGTATGGATAATGCTCTTCTTTGGTCGCGTTGCTGGACGCAAGTAGAAGAATACCACCTGCTCGTTCGGACAAATTGGAACTCATTTTTAAATGTTTTCATCATCATCATCATCATCATCATCATCATCATCATCATCATCTTTTCTCACAGCTGCTGGGATTAACAGAGCTATAGTATAAATCCGAGATCTGTCGTCATTCGTTTGCAAGAATGTGTCGGGAACGAAAGCGCAAATCAATGAATCAATGTTGACTTCATATGCAACGGCCGGACCTTGTGATTCTCGGTCTCATCGATAAGCATCATCTAATCGTGTTAGTGGCACAGATCTTTTTGATTCTCTCATGCCATTTCTCCCCATCTTTTATCACACTAAGTTATCTTTATAGATGCATTGTGGGCTCTCTGCTAGTTTTTTTTTTTTATATAAGTTCTGTGCGGTCTCACCACTGAATTATATATTTGTTTTTGGCTTTCAGAAAAAAACATTGCTGACAATTACAGTCTTAGTCCTCCAACAGTGACAAATAAATCCGTTTTTTGTTGTTTTTTTTAGCCAATGCCAAGATCTGATGGAGGTGTTCATAGTTTCACCTTTATAGGTTGCTGTCTCCAGTCGCTGTTGACAGCAGTCAAGATTCTCTCCTAATCAGTTGCTAACTGTCCAGATGGCACTTTCACATGACAGAACTAACGTAAGAATTGCTTAAAAAAAAGTCACGTTTCGCATATTCAGTTGACTCTTTGCAATTTTGCTTTGTAAATTAACTGCCAAGTCACCAATATTTTTAACACAAATTCCAATCTTTTGATTTCTTAACTGCATTAATCCTATACATATTACGTTGGCCTAAAACTAGAAAATAACGAATGTTTCCATTAAATTCTTAATTTAGCAGAATGATGGAATGGCTGGTAATA
>NC_136525.1:29039185-29061685 GCF_053919585.1 Euprymna scolopes
GTGGCAATCGAAGAAAGCGCGATCAGTCGTCTCTACGGACGTTGTTCCACAACGGGGACAAGCAGGCGACTCCAAAAAACCAGAACTGCATTGTATGTTGTTAAGTGCAAGTGCATTTCGGGCCAATCGCCAGGTAAGAGAGAACTCTGAATTGTTCAGATGACTTGAACCTGGCGCCCAACTCCATGTGGAGTGGATCTCACTTTGCTGCCATCCCAAATGCACGCATAACGGGTCATCGGCGGCCCTCCTCATTAGATCCCTGTGGAGTTCCCTACGGGTAGCAGTCACAAAGTCGCTGGACCTTCGTAGTTGTTTTAGTGCGGCTCTACACTCTTCCAGAGGGGTCGAGAATGAGGTTGGGAAAGGCGGCAGTAATTGCAGGGTGCCACGGTTACTCTTCTTGAAGGTAGTAGCTAAGAAACGCCAGCTTCTCAGCATCTCGATGACACTTCAAGTCCCACATTCCTAAACCTCCCTCACACGGACGTTGAATGCAGACCTGCCTGCTAACCCAGTGTCTTCCTCTGTCCCAAAGGAGCGAGGACAAGAGTTCGACAGGAGCTTTTAGGTGTTGTACAGGCAGGGGAAGTATGGCCAGTCAGTAAAGAATGAGAAGGAAGACATGTGGTGCACACCTTGGCTCTACCCTTTAAGGAAAGTTTTCTAGGAAGCCACGAGTTGACCGTAGCCTCCACCTTTGACTGTACTTCTGACCAATTCTTATCAAGCTGGAGACCCAGTCCAAACCACACGCCAAGGATCCGACCCGGACCATCAGTCCAGTTGAAGGGCGTCGGGAGGTTTGCGTTGCCACTCCAGGCGCCCAACCACAGTCTGACCGACTTATTGCAGTTTATCTTGGCCCCTGTGATTCTTTCGTACTGTGCAAGTGCCTCTGACATGATCTCGATGTCTTTGAAGCTCGACACAAAAACCGTGAAATCATTGGCGAATTTGCCTCCCCACATCTCAGTTTGCAGCAGAGGCTCCAAGGCCAGGACATAAAGCAGGGGCAACAGCAGACAATCCTGACGAACTGACCGAGCGATAAGAAAGGGTTTCGAGCACTTTCCGTTGACTTGCATGACAGCCGTCGGCTGTCGATACATCATGGATATCCACTTGCAGAAGTCCGGTTTAAAACTGAGACAGATGCCAGGAAACGATGCTTGACCCTATCGAATGCTTTGGTCTGATCTAAGTTGATTAGCGCGGCTTCCATGTCATCATCTATTCCCTCCTCTAGGATCGTGCAGAGCAAGTGCAAGTTGTTCTGAATCAATCTCTCCTTCACAGCGTAGTTCTGTTCCGGTTCAACCAACTTGCTGATAACAAACTGCAGCCGATTCGACAGGACCTTGACCAAAATCTTCAACTCTGTTTGAAGCAGAGTTATGGGCCTGTAGTTGTCTAACTCTTCCCGCCATGACCATCACCTTTCCTCAGCAATGTGATAACTCCCTTGGTTACCTGCCCTGGGATGGATCCCTGAACAAACCAATGGTCGAACACATCCATCAGAAGAGGCAGAAACATGGGCGACAGCCTCAAATACAGTTCGTATGGCAGACCATCGAGTCCCAGCGATCTGTCACAGCTGACCTGCTTCAGCGCAGTAAAGAACTCCTGCTCCATCATCTGGCCCTCGCAACTAGCCGCTCTAGCCATGTCAAGACGGGGACAGTCAGCCAAATAGTCGCTAAACTCAAGGATCGAAAGATCAGGCTGCTGCGTAAAACGCTCCTCGAAATGTTCTCAAACCCCCTTGCAGATCTCCCGAGTTGATTAAAGGGTATGTCCATCCGGATGTCTAACTTTTGCAATGTATTTGTCTGAGCTACACTTAGAAATCTGACTACTTGACTTTAATAATGCTCGCTAGTCTCGCACAGAAGGTCCTGCTTAGCTAGTTCCTGACTAACCCTATCACCCTCCCCCCGTAGCCCAGGCTAGTTTCTGCTCTAGCTGCTTCTTCATCTTGGCCTTATTTAGTGTGAGGCGCTGGGCATACTTAACAGAGAAGCTTCTAATGTTGGCTTTTAGACCTAGCCACCACTTACTCCCAGTAACCGCCCCCACTAGTGCCTTTTTAATTAATTCTCTTAACTGATCTCGGAAGTCTTGTATCTCCAGAAAGGAGGTGTTTAACTTCCAGTACCCTGCTTACTTAGGCTATTTCCTAGCTTCAGCCGGACCATAACTAGTTTATGGTCTGACTGACCTAACCAAATGAACGTGGGGCAAGATAGGAAATCTATTTCACCTCTTCTAACTAGTATGCTGTCCAAATAGTTATTCAGAGAGAAGGAAACGCTATTGGTCCACATCCACATCTCCCGCCCTGGATGCTCGACCCGAAAACTGTCGACCAGATTGCATCTAGCCATCAGGTCAGCCAGGCTAGGCTCACACCTCTCCAACCCTCTAGCTTTGCCCTCTACCTCATCTAACTCTGGGTCTAAGATGGCATTCCAATCCCCCATTAGCACTACCCGCTTCTGTCAGTCTACGAATGCATATCTGTACTTCTGACCAATTCTTATTGAGCTGAAGGCCAGGTCCAAACCACACACCAAGGATCTGGACCAGGCCATCTGACCAGCAGAATGCGCCAGGCAGTGCATTTGATTCCTACCAAACGGTCAACCTCAGGCCAACGGATTTGCTGAGATTGACAACAGCCCCTGTAACTTTTTCATAATGCTTGAGTCTTAATTACTGTGATAATATCTACGGCGCTCAAAACAAATACAGTGACATCATCTGCAAATACAGATACCCTGGCTACAACAAACACCTCTGTCACACCGACCGAAAAAATGCGAACGGTGCCAGTCACCTCCCGTTGATCTGAACAACTACCATTGGCCGAGCATGCAAAATGGAGATCCATCTGCAGAAGCTGGACCCAAAGCCGGCGGTCTCTAAAACAGCCATCAGGAAACGATGATCAACCCTATCGAATGCCTTGGACTGATCTAAGTTGATCAGTGCAGCTTCAGTGTCGTCTTCTAGGTTTTCTAGGCTTTCTAGGACTGTATGAATCAAATGCAAATTGTTTTGAATCAATCTCCCCTTCACAGCATAATTCTCAAAACCACTCGCAAATCTCCCAAGCTGACACTAAGGAGTCTCCTTCCAGGCTCTGAATCTTACGAATATATCTGCCCGATTTGCACCCGAGTGAATAGACTCGTTCGGATTTGTCAACATTCACAGCTTTGTTGGGCATCTTTTTAATTCTAGCCCTAACTACCTGGTCCTAATATCGCTTGCTAGCCAAACGACGCAGGTCCGCTTTAGCTAGGCCTATCTCTAGGGAATTCCCCCTAGCCACCACCCGGGGCAGCCTATCTTTTAGACGATTCTCTGCCTTGACCCTATCTAGGGCGAGGCGTTGACCATATTTGACAAAGAAGTCTCTAATACTGGATTTAGCGTTTACCCACCACCTACCTACGGTAACCGCTCCCACTAATCCCTTCTTGATGTGTTCGGTTAGCCTTTCCCGGAAGTCGTTTATCTTCAGTAAGGAGGTATTTAGCTTCCAGTCTACCATCAGTATCCGCATGAACAATGCTAACCATTGCAGAAAGGGTGTGCCTAACTAACAACTATCACTGACTATCACCGTATGCTGAAAAGACATCTTAATGCCCCTCCAGCACCTGATCATCGTCAACAGAATGATAGTGAGTCTCCTGTAATGTAACCACATCTATGTTCATGGACATGAGGTTCCTCAGTACCCTAGCGGCTTTGCTTCGGCACCTCATGCCCCTAACATTCAAACTACCCAGGCTCAAGGACGTGGCCATTATACCTATTCATCAACAACCTAAAGTCTTTTGTAACTAGGATGCTGCAAGATTGGGTGAGGTTACCCGAAAGCAACTCAGACGTTACTCGTCCGTCCCGCGCAATACCCCCGACATCCAATGGGAAGGTTAACTTAAGGGCCCTATAGAAACAAGGGTGGACGTATATAGGGACCCTCCCTTCACACCCAAGTGCCAGCTGATTGAGGGAGTCGTACCCCTCTTCCACCAGTTTAATGTTTGGGATCGCCCCCTTTGCATCCTCAATCATGTTCCACATGGTCTTTGTGCGACCAACTTTTGTGTAGCACACAAAGGTCATGATTAAGGCGGCATTTGGGAAGTTCTTTGGGTTGTTGGTCTTTTTCCCTTCGATTTTGTCTAGGTTTCTCAGCGGGTCAGTAGACCCCTATGATGCTGCGTGATGTAATTATCAGTGTGAAGGGGTCTACATCGCATATCCGGTCTCCTGGAAGATAGGGGAACTTCTTTGTTTTTTCTCTCCTTATCGGAGAAGCAAAAGCAACTCTTCTGTTGTTGGGTGTCTCTGGCCTCTCCTGGGACAAGGATCTCGCAACAGCTGGAGGGGAATCAAAAAGGGTGGGGATTTTGGTTCAGCTGAAGGGGTTTGGGTTGGGGTTTTGCGTGACTGAACAATAGAGACAGTATTTTCTACGTTATATGGGGGATGGGGAACGGGACCCAGCCTTCTTGGTCTTTTTAGCTTTTTGCTTTCCTTTTTTTGATTCTTTTCGGCCTTGGCACTCTGCCACAAAAGCCAGACTGCTGCCCTCATTTTCCTCTGCTTGTTGGTCTTTCTCCTGCTCTCCTTCAGATTCTGATCAGGAGACCTGATTTTTCCTTTTCTGGCCGCTGAGTCCTTTTTCCTCTGGTTTAACTACGCCGACAAATGTACGTCACAGGGATCTTGAGATCCCCAAGAATTTCTGCCATGTGTTCCTTGTTTACGTTAATGACTTCTTATTGGAGTCTGTGGTGACTAGCAATGCTATCCTTTTCTCTAGTCTATCCACAGCTCCCAGCAGGGCTTTGATCACATTACCGTCGGTCAACTCCTTGTATGTTAAGTCAAACAACCAACGGCAATCTTCTGGTGCTAGCTGGGTTTGGGGACCCCATTCTTTTGCTATTGCCAAGGGCATCTGTGTTTCTGTTGGCGTCTCCGGTGGTGATGATGGCGTTCTCTGCCCTGGTGGAATAGTTGAACATGTGGAGTCCAGCACCTGCGAACTCCCCGGCAGTGATGACCAGTCTGCTGATTTTTCCTTCGGGGTCGAGTGCTTAGGTTGTGGCACCAACTGCCCTACTCTTTTGTTCAGTTTGAGCGGCCCCCATCTTCCTGGGACGAGACTTCCTCCCCTCTACGCAGATTCTCTGGGACTTGTTCTTGTCCTCGCTGTCACTGCTGCCGTCACTGCAACACAGATCTTCCTTCAGTGTCTGGCTCAGGTCAGAATCCATCATAACTATTAAGTCCATGCCCTGTTCCCCGTCGCTTGGTATTGGGCTCTGTGATGTCTGATCCAACCCGGTGGTTCTCAAAGTGAAGAAATCGGCAGAGGTGGATGGTTTCATTCCCGACCACAGGAGTTCTGTCTTCCTATGGGCGGGACAGCTGACAGTTAAAGCCCTCTTCGTCTGTTGATCCCACCAAGCCGGATCACCTCTTCCAGCTGGCCTATTCCTATTACTGCTGGGGACAGCCATGTCATCAATTGTCCAGGAGCCCCCACCTAATGTGACAAACTCCTCTACAGATACAGTGCGAGGGCCAACACTAGGTCTAATGCGGGGGGCAGCACCGACCGTATCTAGTGGTCTTTGGAATGGGCCTGAACTGATGGGCATGTCAGGGTCACGGGCACCAGAACCCAGAATAGGCAAAGGAGCAGAGCCTGGATCGTCTGGTGTTGGTGGTGGGACTTTATCCTGGCCTGATCTCGCTCCCAGATCAGGCCGAAGCCCCCTCTGGGAACTGGACCCCGGGTTAGGCATTTTCTGCACTGGAGTCCGGACCAACTACCTTCCCCCTCTGCTTCTCCCTGGCTCAGACCCGCCGATTTGGCCTGGCTGAGGATTCTATTGGATTTTACTTCAACCACCTCACAGACGCACGCTGACCAGCTGCTTAAGTCGAGCCTGGGAAGAGAGACAACCTGCAAAAAATAGAAATACAAACAGTCAGTGGCCTCAACAGGAGGCGAAAACAAACAATAAAAAAGCTTTAAACCAGACCCAAGGGGTCTGGTAGCTGGTCTTTGGCTGTCAGGGACAGCCAAAGTGCTAAACAGAAAAAACAGGAGACCGGTCTTTTCTGTTTATTTAAATATTAATTCAAGAAGAAAAATTACAGACTTTACAAAATTTTTAAAATAAAAATTATATAAAATATGCAATGAATTCTTTTTAAATGTGGTATGAGGTCAAAAAGGATGTGTGGGGAGGATGGGGGTCGGGGGTCGTCCATTTGGTCTATTCCCTATAACTAGTTGCAGTCACCACAATACCGCATTCACTCTAGGGAGTGGATCTACTTAAAACCCCAGATGACATGAACAATATTTATATATTTTTTTATTTTTACAATGACTTTTTTTTTTAATTACGTTTTTTACAATGAAACAGTGAAGGTGATGCGTATGATATATGCGGGTGACGAGCGGGGGTAATGAGAGCCTTAAAACACCCCAAAATAAAGAAAAATAACAGTAATAAGAAATAAATGAACCAAATAAAACGTTAAGCGATGAATGTGTTAATAAGGACCCACCCTTACCTATTTAATTTTGAAATGCTTCCTGTTTTCCAGTATCAGCCGAAAACAAGGGAGCACTTCCTAAGAGGGAATGGGCACAACTACAGACAAAATAAAGGGGGGGCATGAGAATGTTTGGTGACCTCCAAGAAAAATACGATTGGGACAGGTTTGGACTAAAATAAATTGATCAGGACTGGGCTTCTTTGGAGATATTCTAACACCTAAAATAAAGATTGGGGACATGGAGCCCATTTATACCAACTAGCTAAGGAACTGATTCACTGTGGGATAGTCTTAATCTGGACTGGAGATTGCTTTTCTGGTCGGTGTGGGCCATGCCTAGGCAGGTAACACGTACTCAAGCCTGTTTCACAGAAACGCACATAAACTAGTGGTGTGAATCCACCTCCTACTAAACTGTGAGTGAGATAACCTCCTTCTATCGCATCTGATTTTGATTTTAAGTTGGTGTTTAAAATACAAAATCAGATCCCGATGAGAAGACGGTCCCTCCCTTCACGCCCTATCTCTATGTGTGAAACTCACACTACTAGTCTAGCTATGGCCAAGGTCTCTAGGAACACCATTTGTTCCTCCCTAGACCATAAGGGATCTGCGTTATATACTACGGATGCTAAATCCAGGATCGTCACCTGATCAGGGACGATGCAAGCCGACATACCTCCAGAATTCACGTAGCTTGGAACAAGTAAAAAATGCGTGACCTACAGTTTCTAACCTATCTTCCTTGCACTGTGGACAAAAAGGACTAAATGTCCTACCAATTCTGAACAGTATGTCATTGAGGGGTAAAGCATTTCTAACCAACCGCCAGGTCAGGGTAAATTTGGAATTGTTAAGATATCCCTGGCCTGGCGCCCAATTCCATAGAGAGCGGACCTCCCCCACCACTAGACCCCAATACAATGCTCTTCTAGGCCATGCAAGGTCAAAGGACTCTGGCATCGCTCTAAGTGCATTTCGGCATTCGTTGAGGAATTGTGATTGCCCTCTAGGTCTTCTCTGGCATTCAATTAAGTGATTGGGGATAAGGTTGGGAAAGGCTACACCAACCGCGGGACCCCAATCAGATTCGTCCATCAGAGTTCTACCTCAGGAATGCCAACCTTTTGGAATTTTTATGACTAGCCAGGTCAGCCATCCCCAGGCCCCCATCTTCAAGACGTTGAGTACAGACCTGCCTATGGACAAGCAACCATCACTCATTCCACAACAGTGAAAAGAGCGCACGTGTTAAGGCCGCTATACGGACTGGAGGCAGAGGAAGTACAGCCAGCCGGTAAAGGATCAGTGGAAACACGTAAGTAGCACATGCCTTTGCTCTAACTTTAAGGGATAATCCCCTTCGAAACCAAACCCTCACAGACGCTTCGACCTTGGTCTGTACCTCCAACCAATTCTTATCAAGACAGAGACGGGGTCCAAACAAAACACCAAGGATCCAGACCGGGCCATTTGTCCAGACAAATGTGCCAGGCAGTGCATTTGATCCCTGCCAAGCGGCCAACCTCAGGCCAACGGATTTGCTGAGATTGACTACAGCCCCTGTAACTTTTTCATAATGCTTGAGAGCCTTAATCATCATAATGACGCTCGAGACAAATACCGTGACATCTTCGGCAAACGCGGAAACCCTGGCTCGTGCACCGTCAGGAAGATCAATACTGCGCAGGGCCGGGCCAGCCACCCTGGACCTCACGTTCCTAAGAGATGGTTCCAACGTGAGGACATATAGAATGGGTGACAGCAGACACCCCTGTCGCACCGACCGAGAAACCGCGAACGGTGCCAACTGCACCCCGTTGACCTGCACAACTGCCGTCGGCCAAGCATACAAAATGGAGATCTATCTGCAAAAGCTGGACTCAAAGCCGGCGGTCTCTTAAACAGCCATCAGGAAACGATGATCAACCCTATCAAACGCCTTGGACTGATCTAAATTGATCAGCACAGCTTTGGTATTGTCTTCTATGTTTTCTAGGACTGTACGAATCAAATGCAAATTGTTTTGAATCAATCTCTCCTTCACAGCGTAGTTCTGATCTGGTTCGATCAAGTTAGTGATAACAACCTGCAAACGATTCGCAAGAACTCGGGCCAGGATTTTCAAATCCGTGTTCAACTACGTGATGGGCCTAAAATCATACAATCTCCCCAACATGTGTGTCCTTCTTCTTCAGAAGTGTGACCACGCCTTTGGTAACCTGACTCGGGATGGATCCTGTGTCAAACCAGTGGTTAAACACGCCTGTCAAAATTGGAACAAACATGTGCAACAACCTCAAGAACAGCTGGTAGAGCATTCCATCGAGTCATGGTGATTTATTATAGGCGACCTGCTTCATAGCAGCAACGACTTCATACTCTGTAACCCGACCATCACAACTAGCCGCTCGGGCCGCCTCCAGGTGGGGCGAACCAGCCAAATAGTTGCCAAACTCCTGGACGCCAAGTCTGGACAGCTGTTCAAAACGATCTTCAAAGTTCACTCGAAACCGCTCGCATATCCCCAGAGCCGACACTAGGGAGTCTCCTTCTGTGCTCTGAATCGTACAAATATAAATATCCGATTTGCACACGAGCGAGTAAACTCGTTCTGATTTGTCCACATTCACAGCTTCGTTGGGCATCTTTTTAATTCAAACCCTAACTACCTGGCCCTGATATTGCTCTCTAGCCAAACGACTCAGGTCCACCTTAGCTAGGCCTATCTCTAGGGAATCCCCCCCTGCCACCGCCCGGGATAGTCTATCCTCTTGCTGCTTCTCTGCCTTGGCCCTATCTAGGGCGAGGCGTTGGCCATATTTGACAGAGAAGTCTCTGATACTAGATTTGGCATTTACCCACCACCTACTCCCAGTAACCGCCCCCACTAATCCCTTCTTGATGTGTTCAGTTAGCTTTTCCCGGAAGTCATCTATCTCCAGTAAGGAGGTATCTAACTTCCAGTACCCGGCTAACTTGGGGTTCCTATCTAAATCTAACCTGGCCACAAGTAGTTTGTGGTCAGAGTGGCCTAACCAGTGGAATGTGGGACAAGATATGTATTCTATATTGCCTCTTCTAACTAACAACCGATCCAAGTAAGTGCTTGAAATGGAAGGCCTGCTAGAGAGCCACGTCCACATCTCTCGCCCTGGATGATCCACCCGATACCTGTCTACCAGATCGCATCTAGCCATCAGGTCTGACAGACTGGTTTCACACCCATCCGTCCCTCTAGTCCCGCCCACCTTATCTACACTGGGATCAAGGATGACATTCCAGTCACCCACTAGGACTAACCGTTCCAAACACCCGTGAAACACCTCCAACCGCCGGAAAAAGGAAACCCGCTCCCGTATGCTATTGGCTGCATACACCGCAATGACTCGAAACGCTCTATTTGCCACGGCAACATCGGCCATGATCAGTCTACCTTCAGCATCCGCATGAACAACGCTAACCATTGCAGAAAGGGTGCGCCTAACTAACAAAGAAACCCCCCCTACTTTGACTATCACCGTATGCTGAAAAGACATCATAATGCCCCTCCAGTACCTGATCATCGTCAACGGAATTGTCGTGAGTCTCCTGTAACATAGCTACATCTATGGACATGAGGTTCCTCAGTACCCTAGCGGCTTTGCTCCAATACCTCATGCCCCTAATGTTCAAGCTAGCGAGGCTCAAGGACGTGGCCATTATACTTATTCATCGATAACCACCGGCCTAAAGTCTTTTGTAACTAGGATGCCGCAAGATTGGGCGAGGTTGCCCGAAAACAACTTGGACGTTACTCGTCCATCTCGCGCAATACCCCCGACATCCAATGGGAATGTTAACTTAAGGGCCCTATAAAAACTAGGGTGGTCGTATATAGGCACCCTCCCTTCGCATCTGGGTGCCAGCTGGTTGAGGGAGTCGTGCCCCTCTTCAACCAGTTTAATGTTTGGGAACACCCCCTTCGCCTCCTCAATCATATTCCACATGGCCTTTGTGCGACCAACTTTTGTGTAGCACACAAAGGTCATGACTAAGGGGGCGTTTGGGAAATTCTTTAGGTCGGTGATTCTTTTTCCCTCCACTTTGTCTAAATTTCGGAGCAGCCTAAGTAGACCCTTATGATGCTGCGTGATATAACTATCAGCGTGAAGGGGGTCTACATTGCATATCAGGTCTGTAAGATAGGGGAGCTTTTTCGTTTTCTCTCTCCGTATTGGAGAAGCAGATGCAGCTATTCTGTTGTGGGGTGTCTCCGGCCTCTCCCGGGACAAGGATCTAGCAACAGCTGGGGTGGAATCAAAAAGGGGTGGGGATTTTGGTTCAGCCGAAGGGGTTTGGGTTGGGTTTTCGGTGACTGAACCGTAGCGACAGTATTCTCTACATTCATGGGGATGGAGAACGGGACTCAGCCTCCTTGGTCTTTTTAGCTTTTTGCTTCCTTTTTGATTGTTTTCGGCCTTGGCACTCTGCCACAAAAGCCTCACTGCTGCCGTCATTTTTCTCTGCTTGTGAGTCTTTCTCCTGCTCCCATTCTGATTTGGATGAGGAGACCGGATTTTTTCTCTCTAGGCCGCTCACAGCATCGATTTTGGATTTACTGGTGGAAGAAACGTCACTGGACGAACCTGTGGGAACTGACCAACCTTGTACATCCGGGGGCCACTCTTTTGTGGAAGGGGTCTTCATGGCTCTTGAATTTTTCTTGACCACCTTGGTCCAGCCATCTGCCGTTGTTTCTTCCACTGTTGAGGTGTCCCCTCCTGCTGGCTTTTCAGGGGCTGCTGGTACCACTGCCAACGGTTTTGCATCCACTACTACAGGCTGTGGGTTTCTTTTGGGCATTCCCGTGCCATATGGCCCTGCTGTTGACAGTTCCAGCAATGGGACCTGCGACCTTCTACTATAATACTCATGGACCATATGTCGCTTCTGAGTAGGGGAGGAATTTTTTGTAACCCTTTCTTGTCCAATCCATAAGGTTACGGCGACCACGGACTAGGAGAATGGATTCAACGTCCCGTACTGGCTCATAAATGCCCCTAATAGCTCAGGGCCAAGGAAGCAGGGGACGCCCAAGATTGAAACATTAGTCCGTGTCTTACTCAAATATTCAGGTTTAAAGTGGAGATTTTTCCACCTTAGCTCCGACCTAAATATTTTGACGGCATCGTCTCTCGACAGCAGGAGATCCCAAATCGCTACGACGACAGATGTAGGTTGCGGGGATGTTGAGTTCCCCCAGAATTTCTGCCATGCTATCTTTGGAAACCCCGGTCAGTGCTCTCTTTTTGGAGTCTATGGTGACTAGTGATACTATCCTTTTTGATAGTCTTTCCACAGCTCCGGGCACTACTTTGATGATATTACTGTCGTCCAACTCCTTGTATTTGGAGTTGAATAACCAACGGTAATCTTCGGGGGTGAGTTGAGACTGAGGGCCCCATTCCTTTACCGCTGCCGAGGCCGTCTGTGGTGCTAATGCCTTCGGTGACTCTGGGGATGGAGGAGTCCTCTGACCAGGGGAAATAGTTGAACCAGAGGAGTCCAGCGCCTGTGACCTCCCTGGCAATGCTGGCCACTCCGCTGGTTTCTCCTTTGGGGACGATTGCTTGGGGACAGGTTCTTCATGGCTGTGGTACCCGCTGCCCCATTCTTGGTATCTGTCCGAGCAGCTCCCTTCTTCCTCCTGGAACGGGATGCTGTCGCTTGGCAGTCTGGTCTCACTTTCGTCCTGACTGCTTTCATCACTGCTGCACCGTAGATTTTCACCCAACGTGATGTGAAGTTGTGAGTCTAGCAGTGAGAGCATGTTGATGGCCTCTTCCTGGTCGTCCGGCATTGCATTCTTAGCCGCCTGATCCGGGTCAGTGGTTCTCAAAGTCGAGAAATCGGCAGAGGTGGATGGTTTTATTCCCGTCTCTAGGAATTCTATCCTCCTATGAGTGGGAGGGCTAACAGTTAAAGCCCTCTTCCTCTGTCGATCCCACCGAGCCAGATCACCTCTCCCAGCTGGCCTAAACCTATCACTGCCGGGGATAGCAGTGTCATTAATAGTCCAGGAGCTGCCACCTAGTGCGACGAACTCCTCTACAGTTATGGGGCAGGGGCCAGCACCGAGTCTAGTGCAGGGGCAGCACCGACCATACCTATGGGTCTATCAACTGGGCCTGAACCGGTGACCGTATTAGGGACACGACCACCAGAACCCGGGCTGGCTAAGGAGCGGAGCCCGGACTGCATGGCGGTGGTTGTGGGACTTTCTCTGGGCCTGATCCAAAGCCCCCTCTGGGAACTGTACCCCGGGCTAGGCATTTCCGCACTGGAGCCTGGACCAACTACTCTCCCCCTCTGCGTCTTCTCCCTAGCTCAGACCCGCCAATTTGGCCTGGCTGAGGATGATATTGGATTTGACTCCAACCACCTCAGAAGCAGACCGGCCAGCTGCTTAAGTCGAGCCTGGGAAGAGAGACAGCCTGAAAGAAATTGAAAAGTAAAAACAGTTAATGGCCTCAACAGGAGGCGAAAAAACAAGAACAATAAAAAAAACTTTAAACCAAACCCAAGGGGTCTGGTAGCTGGTTATTTGATGTCGGGGACAGCCAAAGGGCAAAACAGAAAAGACAGCAAACCGGCCTTTTCGGTTTATTTAAAAAGAAAGTACAACTTCCTTATATATGGGTTGTGGAATTGCATTCACTAGCAAAAGATCTAGACTATTTGCATATTCTTTTAAACATTCATTTTAATTGATTCCATATCTGTTTATTCGGTTTTATTATGGGATGATCATCTAGAGTTAACTATTACGTGTAATTATATTCATGCAGATATTCTACATGATTTATACTTGCATAATATTCGCATGAAAAGTTTATAGTAAACACAAAACTGTTTCCATATGTATTGATGTATGCATATATATTTTTGTTTAATAAATTTTGCCTACCAAACTTCTCCTTTAGTTTTTGGTCTACAGACATGAAACTTCATATATAAGCTATTTGAATCCATGCAAAACATTATATTTGGGTTTTACTCAGGAAAAAATCGGTGCAAAAGTGTGAAAATTAAAAAAAAAAAATTTGCCAGACGAAGGTCGAACGCCGGCATTACGAATGCATAATTCAGCTATTGGTTCATGTTTTAATTTTTAGCCTTGCATGATAAATGTATTCATAGCCCAGTCATTGATGACAGAGTCAAAAATAAATCGTGAGCTGAACGTTTTGGTTTTGATTCTTGGTGGTGGCGCACAAGTCTTTTTTTTTTTTTTTTAACTTTTTCAATCATTACTACGTATTGTGTCCAATTTATCTATATCTGTATATCTATCTATCTATAAAAGTGAACGTGTCTGTCTGTCTGTGTGTCTATGTACATTTCCCTACGAAATAACTCTGTCAATTTTCAGTCTACAGACTCGAAATTTGATATACAGGATATTGAGATTTGGAAAAATCTTTGTAATCTATTTTCGGCTAGAAATTTAGCTGTTAAGGGGACAAACTTCAACAATTTGATCTTTGAGAACTCTACCAAACTCCTCCACCAATTTTGGGTATAAACAATTGAAATTTTAGATAGAGGTTACTTGGACATGGATCTAACTTAATAACTTGATTTGAACCCAAAATAATAAATGTCAACGGGTCATAATAGAGGTCCAAATTAAAAAAAAATTGACCTCTGGGATCTCTAGCAAATTACTCAGACAATTTCTGATCTAAACATTTGAAAATTTACATAAAGGGTATTCAGAGATAGGGCAAACTTTCTAATCAGTTTGGGTCGAAAATTTGAGCTACCAATATATAAATGTATGTATGTATGTTTGAATGTCTGTCTAAAACTTTCGACAGAGGCGATGGATTTTCACAAGATCAGTATCCTTTTGTAAGCTCAACCGTTCAGACAACAAATACTGAAAAATTGTCTATAAAAAACTTAATTTCTTAACCTTCCACTGAGAACGTAAGAGCAAAGACGTCACATTTTTTCCCGTTCTTTTCCTCCTTCGCAGTACGGGTTCGAGCCTACCTTCTAATTATAACTTTTTTTTTTTTTTTTGCTCAACATACACCTCCAAACACCCGGGCAACGCTGTGCTGAAATGATAGTATATTTATAAAAGTGAAATTGTTTGTCTGTCTGTGTACATTTTCCTATGCAATAACTCTGTCAATTTTCAGTTTACAGACTAGAAATTCGATATACAGGGTACTGAGATTTGGGAAAAAATTTGCTGTTAAGGGGTCAAAGTTCAACGATTTTACCTTTGAGAACTTTACCAAACTCCCCCGCCAATTTTGAATATAAACAATTGAAATTTTATATATAGGTTACTTGGACTTAATTTTAGATATATGTTACTTGGATTTAATAACATGATTTGAGCCCAAAACAATAAATGTTAACGAGTCATAATAGGGGTCCAAGTTAAAAAAAAAATTGACCTATGAAGTCTCTACCAAATTACTCGGACAATTTCTGGTCTAAACGTTTGAAATTTTACATAAAGGGTATTCAGAGATAGGGCAAGCTTTTTAATCGGTTTGGGTCGAAAATTTGAGCTACCAATATATAAATGTATGTATGTATATTTGCATGTCTGCCTAAAACTTTCGAAAGAGGCGACGGATTTTCACAAGATCAGTATCGTTTTGAAGCTCGACCGTTCAGACGACAGATATCGAAAAATTGGCTAAAAAAAATTAATTTCTTCACCCTCAACTGGGCATTTTTCTACAGGGAGGGGTCGCTTTTTTCGCCGATATTTTCGATTGTCTAGCCGTAATTTAAACCTACGTCCTTCCGGTTTTGCAGTGGTTGTAAGAGCAAAGGCGTCATGTGTTTTCTCGTTCTTTTCCTCCTTCGTGGTATGGGTTCGATCCTGCCTTCCTACTATCACTTTTTTTTTTCTCAACACCCCTCGAAACACCCGGGCAACGCCGAGCACCCATGCTAGTATATATATATATATATTGTGACGTGATCCGGGTCTAGCCTAGGGGTTAGGAATTTCGCAAGAATTCTATACCCAAGTACACGTCGTAAGAAAAAATAAAAGTGTGGAATTTTGCGCTTCCTCTGGGGTTACGAATGCCGATATTTGTTTCGCCCTTTCAATTAGAGGTACTGCCCAATATCCCTTTCAGAAGGTCCCACTTCGTGAGATACTTTGCTCGGCCTATTTTGTCTATGCAATCATCCATTCGAGGTAGAGGGTACGTATCTGCTTTGGTTACTGCATTTAATTTGCGGTAATCTATGCAGAATCTCACCATTCCATCTGGTTTATCAACCAGTACGCACGGCGATGCCCATTTGCTTTGGCTCGGCTCTATTATTCCATGTTTCAACATGTAATCTATTTCTGCCTTCATTATCTTCGTTTTTTTGGGGCTCAAGCGATATGGGTGTTGTCTAATCGGTTTGGTTTCCCTTAGATCAACGTCGTGCCTTATTCTCTTTGTGCGCGTCGGCGCATCGGCGAATAGGTCCCTATATTCTATAAGAAGTTCTTGTAACCTCCGCCCTTCTTCTAGTGGTAAATGTGCTAGTTTGCATCCTAAATTTCCAAGTATCTCGGAGTTTTTCAACTTAATAGGTGGGTCCTTTTCTACGTGAAGGTTCCATTCCGGATGCCCTTCGTCTGCGGTTTTGTTGTGGCCTAACGCTGCCAATACCGTTTTTTCTCCTGCTCCCCTGGCATACTTCTGTATTATGTTAATGTGACATATTTGTGACTTGTACCTACGCCCTGGGGTAGATATTCGGTAGTTTAGGGGACTTAATTTTTCGGAGATCGAGTATGGTCCTTGGTACTTTGCCTTGAACGGTTAACCATTTATGGGTAGGAGGATCAACACTTCTTCCCCTTTCTCGAATTCTCTGCTTACTACCTTTCTATCATATGTGGCCTTCATGACCCTCTGGCGATTCTCTAATTGACTTCTAGCTAACCTCCGTGTTTCAGCTAAGGTCTGTCGGATTTTAGCAACGTATTCTACCATATTGTTTGGCGTGGGTTCACTACTGACCCATTGCTCTTTGATCATTTTTAACGGTCCTCGCACTTGGTGACCGAAACTAATTCGAATGGGCTGAATCTCAGTGACTCTTGGACTGCTTCTCGAGCTGCAAAGAGCACAAACGGAATTCCCTGGTCCCATTCGGAATTGTGTTCCATGCAATATCCTCTTAACATAGTTTTCAGGGTGGCGTGGAAGCATTCTAGTGCTCCCTGTGACTGAGGGTGAAGTTGGATCCCTGGTCGGTTTGTATAACTCGGGGTAGTCCCATTTTGGTGAAGAAGTTTATCAGGGCGTCTGTTATCTTCTTCGTTGAAATATTGTGTAACAGGACTGCCTCGGGAAACCTTGTAGACGCACACATTATCGTTAATAAGAACTTGTGGCCTGCCTTGATTTTGGGTAATGGTCCCACACAGTTTACGATTATCCTACTGAATGGTTCCTCCACTGCCGGTATGGGTTGGAGTGGGGCTGGGGGCATGTTTTGGTTGGGTTTTCCCGTTCTCTGGCATGTTTCGCAAGTTTTACAGAACTTCTTTATATCTCCCACGATTCCTGGCCAGTAAAAGTGTCTGGTCAGCTTCGCTAAGGTCTTGTTAATTCCTAAGTGACCTGCTAATGGTATTTCATGTGCCACTTTCATAATATCCTTCCGATATATGTTAGGCACCATTATCTGTTCTCTCACAGCCTCTTCCGTCCCGTCCGTTGTCCACTTCCTCATTAACACACCGTTGTTGAGGAAGTAACGGCTTTTCAAGTTATGAGAATACTCTACTCCAAGTCGATCGAATAGGGGTTTGAGATCGCTATCATTCCGTTGCTCTTTAATCAGCATCTGCCGTGGCACGGATAGCTCAGGTTTGGGTGCTACACCATGTTTCGGGTGTTCTCCTTCTGGTGGCTTGTCGTCTTTGTTTCCCTTCCCCTTTACTCTGCTTCTCGTGGTTATACCTATGGGTGTATCACTTTGGTGTTTAGCGATATCATTTCCCAATATCATGGCTACAGCAGTCATTGGCAATTTGTCAATTACCCCAACTCTAGCTTCTCCCGAATATCAGTCTGATATTATGTTTTATTTCCTATGCCCTTTAATGTGATTGATCGACCTATCGATCTCGTTGCTCCCTTGGCCATCTGTGTTCTCTTCACTAGGGATTGGGATGCACCCGTGTCGCTGAGGATATCGATGGGTTCCTTTCTACTCTCGCTATCCCTGGCTATGTGTCCTCTAGACATGAAGGGTTTATATGTTTTATTTACTCCTTGGGATATCGCCCCTTGTGGTTTGCTTGGAATGTTTTGATTCATTTCATTGAATCGCTTTACCTGGCCTTTTGTAGCTACATGACCTGGTTTTCTCATTTAAAGCATACTATGAGTCTCGCTTCTCGTCCTAGTACCGGTCGGTTGGTTGGGTAGGGAGGGTTCCTAATGGTGTTCCGTGTATTGTCGTTGCTCGTACAACGCTCCCTGGTCTGTAAATGCGTAAGTCCGTGGGGTTTCACGCGGCTCCTCTTGTGAATTACTACATATTCATCAGCTGACATGGCTATATCGAGCGTGTTTCAGCCTTTTTGTCGGCTAGGTGCATCCTCATGTCCTCGGGTATGCAGTTCTGAAATTCCTCAATTAATATGAGTTGTTTCAGTTTGTCAAAATTACCATTTATGTTTTTGGCATTGCACCACCGATCGAAATAATTCTCCTTTAGCTTAGTGAATTCTACATATGTTTGTCTCTCGCTTTTTCTTAAGTTTCTAAACTTCTGTTGATAATCTTATGGGACCAGCTCATATCCTTTTAATATGGCTGCTTTTACTATTTCATAGTCGGCGCAGTCTTCTGCTGGAAGTGCTGCATATGTCTTTTGGGCCTTACCGCTCAATGCTGTCTGTAAAAACATTGCACAGCATTCTCTCAGCCAGTTCATGTTTAGGGCGGTCCTCTCTAAGTGTGCGAAGTAATTATCAACTTCTTTCTCTACAAATTTTGGGACTAGGCGCACCTGTTTTGTCATGTCGAACTTATTTCTATCTCCTCGTGGTGGATGAGCTATATTTAGTTCGCTCATTCTCAGCTCCTGCTCAATTCGAGCTTTTTCTATCTCCATCTTCGCCATTATCCTTGTTTTCTCTAACTCGACTTCATCAGGTGTCATAGTCATCTTCTCCTCTGGTAATTCTTCCAACGTTTCTTCTTCGAAGATGTCGTTATCCACCATGTGTTCAGCTATCACTCTTATCAAGTGGTTTTTTCTTATAACCCCTCTAACCTCTAGGTCTAGCTTTTTCCCTATTATAATCAGCTCATAAAACCTCTTAAACCTATGTAACTTATCTGGGGATGGGTTTTCTATGAATTCATCGATGTCCGTCATCCTGCCTTTTTTTTTCGTGTATAATGTCTGGTAGTTCCAATGAGGATAATTATTCAAGCAAGGGTGGTGGGTTACACTTGTTCCTTGTGTACCTAACCTTACAGTGGTCCCCTATGTGCTTGGTAAGTACTGATCCTGGACGAGCCCCCATGTGACATGACCGGGGTCTAGCCTAGGGGTTAGGGATTTCGCAAGGATTCTATACCCAAGTACACGTCGTAAAGTAAAAGTGTGGAATTTTGCCGGCCGTAATAATATCACAACTGCATGGCATCTCCCAAGTTTCAAATCAGTGGAATCGTCATGGACTACCCGATAACATTCACGTTTAATAATAAAGATGGCAGGGAATAAAAAAGGTCGGACACCAAATGAATAACGTTAAAATATATAAATTTATTATTCAAACAAACAAACAAATGAAGGAAATAAAAATAATAAAACAGTCATAATGAGAGTCCAGTCACAGACAACATCAGATCAGGATGGGGGAGGGGTCATTGGTGGATATATATTATTTTTTCTCTTCCTTTTCTCTCCTTTTCTCTCTTTTCTTTTTTGATAACACACAGAGTTACAGTTAAAACAAAATATTAGAATATTCAAAATGAAAGTCGGGTCACAGATTTTGGCAAAACATAAAGACACAGACCAAACAAAATATTAGGATAATCAAAATGAAAGTCGGGTCGCAGACAATATCAGGTTGGGATGGGGTTATGATTTCTCTTTTCTTTTGATAATGCATAAAGTCACAGTTGAAACAAACATTAGAACAATCAAAGTGAAAGTTAGGTAACAATGTTCTTTCTCTCCTTATCTTTCTTTTCTTTTTCCGATTTTTTCACCTTTATGCTTGGTGAGGGAAGAAATTATTTCACGGAAAGAACTCGACCGTCACTTAGTGGGCTGAGGAGGGAGGTGAAATATGAGAGAATGGATATCAGACGATACTTAGCTTTTTTGGTGGGAATTTGTCCCCTGACGCGCGCATTTCGATGACGTGATAATGTCCTTAGTTTTTCTTCATCACTTTCTTCGTCATCTTCGATATGCGGTTTGTCCCGACGAAGTTCTTGGGTAGAATGGCTCTCGTTAAATTATGTTGACCAAGGTAATTCCATGTTGGAGTAAATGTCCCTTTTTGGTTTCATGGCCGTCTGCCAAGTTGAGTTGAGTTGTCCACGCGGGTGCATATTTCTGCTTTTTGGGGAGCAGAAAATATTGTCGTCGTTTCCCAACGGCTGTCAACTCAGAAACTAAACTCTTTCGCGGGCTTTCTTCCTGCACTTACGTCACGATCACCTGATGTCGGTTGTCATGGTTACCTATGTTTGCGTGGGTGTTTGCCTGCTGCTAATAGTTGATCAGTTAGGGAGGAAGGGGTTGTGTCGTTTGATTGTTCGCTGTTCAACTTAGGAAGGGGAGGTCTGCTGCTTGACTTGGAAGGGAGGGAAGGGGAGGTCTGTCTGGCTTGATTGGAAGGGGGGAGGGGAAGTCTGTCTGGCTCATATCTATATATCCATTATGATATAAGAAGGTGGGTGTATATGTTTTTTCTAAATATATATATATACATATATATATATGTATATATATATACATATATATATACATGTATATATATACTTATATATACATATATAAATATATATACATAAATACATATATAAATATATATACATGCATACATGTATATATATATATACATACATACATATATATACATATATATATGTATATATATGCATACATATATATATATATATATATACATACATATATATATATACATACATACATATATATGATGATTGCAACGTCTTGTCAGACGAGTGTCACTCCCTCAGGCACTGAAAGTTCATGAGCCCGAAAAATGACATATAGTCCTGCCAGCGAATTCACATGCTCAAGCAGACATGACACTAAAGACGGTTATTATTATACATACATATATATACACGCACACACATACATATGTACACATATCACACGCATATATACATGGCTACATACACAATGCACAATACGCACACATACATATACATACACACATGCAAACATAAATAAGACGGTCATTGGTATACATACATGTAAATATATACATGCATACATACATACATACATGTCTATAAGCATACGCTCATATATACCCATATACATACACAATGCATAATACACAAACATACATATACATACCCACATTCATACATACACATATACATACATATACATCCACATATACCAATACATACACACATATACTTACACATACATATACGTACACATATGCACATATATATACATACACTTACCTACATATACATACACATCCATATATATGTATTCATACACATACACACATACATGCACACATACATATACATATACATACACACATGCATGCATACACATACACGCATATACACACATACACACACAAACATATATACACATAGACACATATACATACATATACACATAGATATAAATACATATAAACTCACATGTACATATATAAATATACACACACATACATATATAAATATACATAGATACATAGATACATAGATACATATACATACATAGATACATATAATGATGGCAGAATAATTGTTACATGTATCCAGCATTACAAGCGTACACAGGTCACAGCTTCTTTATCGCCACAGGACTTTTTTCTTTTTTTTATAATAGACAAATGCGTTTTCCGTGTGTGCATACATGTGCGTGTTAGTGTGTGTGTATACACGTGAACGTGAATATATGTACATGTGTGGACGTGGGCACGTATGTTTGTGTGCGCGTATGTATATGACAAGTAATATAGCTTGAGATGTGAACGCATGTTTTTGTGTGAGACTACAAAAGGCTCGCGCAAGGTTATATTATCTGTAGGAATTAGCACCTAGATGGAAATCTTAGCTGGTAGTCGGAGGGGGTAGGATAGGGATGGGGATATGTCTGTATGGGTGACGGGGTGAGTTGGGTTGAATTTAAAAGTTGTCATGTAAATACTACTGGGTGGAGGGCTTAGTGTAAATCTAATGCTCTGATTTTTAAATAATTTCTTATTGGGGGGGGGGGGGAGGCTCGCCAGTGGGGTTTAGAGGTGGTGGTTAGATAGTTCTAAATTTACGTTTTAAGTCTTTAGCCCTGTGAGGTGGTTTCTAAGCTATATTTTCATTGGGTCTAGGTTTTATATTGTTTAGGTTATATTCTCGTTGCATCGTGCACTAATTGGTTATTTCGTTGCAGTTTAACAGGTGGTATTAAGCGTACATGTTTACGGGGGTTGGGTTTGTTAGACAAAGTTGTTTATGGGTTTATGATTAAGGCTGATATATTGTTAATTAGGCATTGCCAAGATGCAGGCTATTCTAGGTTGGACATTTATTTGAAGTTATGTAATGGTTGTGTGTTCAGAGGGTGTGCTAATATTTTATATTAAAGAGTTGAAGTTTTTTATGGCGATTT
>NC_136525.1:29064185-29094185 GCF_053919585.1 Euprymna scolopes
AGTCCTTAATCCGCGGAGTTTCGAAGAAATACTTTCCTTCTCATCAGAGGGTAGGAATTAGCAAAATGCGGGATCGGATTTTGCATCCAAAAGTATTTGATGAAACAACAAGTAAGTCAAAGATCTTACTTGAAAACAAAAAAAGTAAAGCAGAGGGAATATGGCGAAGAAAATGGTGATTACACATGAATGGATAGTCTGGTGGAAGATAAATAATCCAGTGACGGTAGAATCCAAATGTAAAACTTCAAGAAAGTTAAAACAATTTCCATTTGTACAAGTAAAATCCAAGGAAATCCCGTAATTGGAAGAAGATGGTCCATAATAATCCAAAGGCAGAAATCCATTGAATAATTCACAAAAATGTGTACAAGGAAAAAAGGAAAAGATTCCAATAATATTAATAAAAGAAAAATAAGATATGCTTTTCACTCTACTTCCGAGACATAAATATAAATAAGAAAGATCAGGGAAGAGAAAGAGGAGAGAGAGAAAAAGGAGAGAAAAAAAGGAGAGAAAATATGATGATAAAGTTAAATATAAAATATAAAAAAATATACATACAAAATATATATATATATATATATATACATACATATATATGTATATATATGTATATATATGTATATATATATATATATATATATATATATATATATATATATATTTTGTTGTGTCTGTATCAATAACAACACGAACGCAGAAAGTAAAGGTAAAACAAATATATTAAGACGAAAAGATAATACATATTTACAAAGGTGCAGTTGTACTGCAGTTGGAAGATTGTCCGGCAGAGGGCGTGTTAAAGTCTTTCATAGAGCAACCGGCACATGCGTCTTGCCTATCCAGCGTTCGAACACAGCTCCCCGGTCTTGCTGACTTGATACCTTTATCTATATCTTGTCACCCACGTATGCTAATTAATGGGTGTCTCTACAACACCTCCCTTCCAAGATTTGAAGTCGTGTAGATTTCAATATATTTCCCTTTTGGGGTTCATTATCATTGGGTCTGTAAACTTTCTTTTCCTTCCCGATCTCCTCGGTTCGGGCATGGTCTGTGGTGGTTCAATATTAAACGTTTCGTATACTATATCAATTGGATCTTCCTGTTCATCAGGTTTGTTCTGTTCGTTGTCCTTCCTATGACGTTTTTTTCAATTGATTTTGGTGTCTTTTGTGTATGGATGGAACGGTGGTATAGTTATATGGTTTACCTGAAACGATTCACAAAAATCCTTGAAGTAAATTGTGTTCCGTTATCTGTGACTACAATGTCTGGTACCCCAAAACTGATTGTGTTATCTGTCGTTGGTTTTTTTACCCGATTTACTTCCGGCTATCTGGAAAAACTATCTACTATAGTATGTATGGTAGTATTGTCCCTCGATCGGTCCAGCAAATGCTAGATGAATGCGTGACCATGGATGGTCAGTTTTTTTCCAAGGTTTATGAACTATCGGTGGTGCCTTAGCGACTAACGCACAACCTTTACATTTGTTTACTGTTAATGCAATATCCACATCCATATTACGCCAGTAAACATAACTCCTCATAAGTGTCTTCATCCTATTTATACCCGAGTGTTCTGTATGGAAATCACGTAAGATTTTTTTCTGCAAGGTTTTCGGTACAACCATTCTTTCACTATATAATAATACCTCATTGCATAAGGAAAATATACTTTGCTTTTTTCCGTCATTTTCTCTTAATTTTTTCTTTATGTCTTTGATGTCGTCGTCATTTTTAGCCTCCCTTTTTATATCGGTAAGCCTGACTGGTAATTCTCTTATTATATTCGCCATGTTTTTTTCCTCATAATTGGAACGTATAGCTGCAATTACTGACTCTTCAAAGGTTTCATCCCTTTTCGGTATAAGCCTTGACAATCCATCCGCATGGCCTATTTTTCCCGAACGTAGACGTTTTATTTTTAAATCATAATTTAGCAAGATCGTACCCCAACAGAGTAACCGATTCGTCGTATATACTGGTAAGCCCTTTTTTTGAGCCGAAAATAGTCACTAGGGGCGTGTGGTCTGTTTCCAGTATAAAATGTCTTCCGTACAGATAACGGTGGAATTTGGTCACCGCGAAAATAATGTTTAATGCTTCATTTTCTATTTGGGTGTAAGCCTTCTCTGACGGAATTCGGGTCCTTGAAGCGTGCGCTATAGGTTTCTTCGTTCCATCTGGTATGATATGCTGTATACATGCTACTATACCATACGAGCTCACTCGCAACAATTATTTGTAATTTTGGGTCGTAATAAGTTAAGGATAAATCTGACGTCAAAGTCTTTTTAATTTCCTCAATTCTTTTGTCCATATCCATGGTGTTTCTTTCTTTAATAATTAGTTCAGTGGAGCTTTTAGGTCATGCATGCCTTTGATAAATACTTGGTAGTAGTTCGCGAGGCCTAAGAAGCTCTGTAAAGTCGTCACGTTATGTGGTGCTGGCATGTTCCTAATTGCTATCGCTCTTTCTGGATCAGGGCGTCGACCATCTTTACTTGTTATTTGTCCTAAATACTTGATTTCGTCTAGACAAAACTCACATTTGTTTTCTTTTACCTTGAATCCGTACTCGTTTATTCTTGTGAATATTTGTTTTAAATGCTCTATATGTTCATTTATGGACGTGCTCCTTCTGATTATGTCATCTAGGTATGCACAAGCACAATCTAAACCGTTCAACATTGTGTCCATCGCTTGCTGGAATATCGCCGGCGCGACTTTTATCCCGAACGGTAATCGGTTATACTTGAATAATCCTTTGTGTGTGTTAATGCATAAAATCTTTGAGCATTTTTCTTCTATCGGAATTTGCAAATAGGCGTCGGACAAATCTACTTTTGAAAAAATTTTCCCACCATTTACTTTGGCAAAAATCTCTTCCGGGCTTGGTAAAGGGTAATGGTGATCTTGTAGCATATTATTTAACCCGGTTGAAAAATCTCCGCAGACTCGAATTTGTTCCGATTTCTTCTTTACGTACACCGTAGGCGCTGCCCAAACGCTAGTTTCGATTTTCGATAAAATGCCCATTCTTTCAAGTCTGTCTAATTCACTATCTATTTTGTCTAATCCGGCGAACGGCACGTTCCGTTTTTTCTTAAATACTGGTGTTGCATCGTTTTTTAGCTCGAACGAAGCTTTAAATTTATTACATCTTCTCAGTCCCATAGTAAATATTTCTGGGAATTCGTTCTTTAGTTCATTTTTAATATTTTCTGACGTTGTGGTGCAGCTGGTTTTTTTTTTGACAAAAAGCGTCCACGGTTTATCCCAAAGGTTGAATTTTTCAATAAAATCTGTTCCCAATAAATTCTCGCTTTCTTTAATTATGAAGATTTTCAATTTCTTTGTCGTGTCATTTAAATTAATGGGCAGGACGACTTCTTCGAATTTGATTTCGGCTCCTGCACCGTTCTAGCACCCTTACCTGACTTTTTCAGAGTCGGTTTATCCAGTTTTTTCCAAGTGCTAACGTTTATTACCGACAAATCTGCTCCAGAATCAAGTTGAAATTTTATTTGTTTGCCGAAAATATTAACCAACACATATTTTTGTAAATTGTCTTTCTCTTTGTCGTTTTGTTCTGCAACTCTTATGTCCGACTTTGTCGCAATTGAAACGTCTGATATTTTTGTAAGGACAATCCTTTCCCCAATATTTTTCATCACATCTTCCGCAATTATTACTTCGTCCCGATTTTCTATAAGTCCTTTGACTTGAATCGTAATTTCGTTTTCTGTAATTAGAGTTTGAGTATTTATAACTCGCGTAATCTTTTGGATTTTGACGAGTCTCCCACTTTCTTTGCCTTGCGTTTCTGCCAGATTTTTTAATCTTCCTTATGTACGATACTCCTGCTTCTTCTATATCTCTGGAGTCTTTTTTTAGTGATACTGCCCTTTGACAATCTTCTGCTAACCGTGTCAGACCTTGTTCTGTCTCTAATTTTGAGAGAACGTGTCTTTGGATCTCTGAATTTTTTGTAGAAACTAGCCCCTGTGCAAAAATTAAACATTTGAAGTCGTCCACCGTAAGTTCCGATAATTTAAAATTGTCGCAGTGTTTATTCACTACTGACGCATATGTCAGGTAGTCCTGCTCCTCCGTTTTCTTAAGGTTCATACACGACCATCTCTTGTGAAAAAGAAACATGTTCGGTCCGAATAATTCCTTAAGAAGTTTTAAGGTCTCAGCGAAGTCTGATTCGTTCTCCTTGGCAATATGAAATCAACAAATTTGCAATGTTCACTGGTACCAAGCTTTCGAAGTAATGAACTTACTTTCTTTGCGTTTGACCAGCTTTCGCAATCTGTTTCGAAAATATCTTCATACCTCTTAAAGTATGCCTCAAAAGTTTAATCCTCTTCTGGTAGGTACGTGAACACATATATGCTATTCACAATTGTTGCATTGGAAAAAGTCGTATTGCTTTCCTGTGCAGAATTAGTCATTAATCTTTCCAACAAATCTTTTTGACCAAGTTGCATTTGCTCTATACATTTAAGAAGCCGTTCATTCTGTCTTTCGTCTCTTTCTTGTTGTTCTTTTTTCTGTAATTCGTCTCTTTCTTGTTGTCTTTCGTCTCTTTCTTGTTGACGCCTTCTCTGTACTTAGTCTCTTTCTTGTTGACGCATTTGCATTTCCGCGAATAACTTGATAAGATTCTCCATTTTGTTTTTCAAATTAGTAAATCAGTCACCTTTACAATTTCCTTTCATTAATAACTACGAACAACCGATTCCTTTTGTTTCGTTATTAATTACGTACAAGAAAGAAAAAAATCACCTTTTCTTTCAAAACCGTCTACCTAATAAGTCCACGGTATCCTAGCGAATCACTTTTCTTTTTTTTGTGCACTTTGCAGAAAAGGTTACTGCGACTTTCAAGTTTTTTTTTCTCGTAGGCACTTTGAAATAAAGTGCTTGCTGTTTTTTTTTATTTTTTATTTTTTTTATCTTGGTGACAATTTCGCAGTTGCTGCGTTTTAAACATTGAATTTCCGAGTGAATTTTTTTTTTCAATCTTTGACGAGTAAGTATTTCCCGAATATCACTGTTGAGTTTGATAGTGTATTTTCTCACGCGTAAATGTTTTTTCGAAATCCCGTCGCCACTGTTGTGTCTGTATCAATAACAACACGAACGCAGAAAGTAAAGGTAAAACAAATATATTAAGACGAAAAGATAATACATATTTACAAAGGTGTAGTTGTACTGCAGTTGGAAGATTGTCCGGCAGAGGGCGTGTTAAAGTCTTTCATAGAGCAACCGGCACATGCGTCTTGCCTATCCGGCGTTCGAACACAGCTCCCCGGTCTTGCTGACTTGATACCTTTATCTATACATTGTTCACCCACGTATGCTAATTAGTGGGCGTCTCCACAACATATATATGCATATATATATATATGTGTATATATATGTGTGTATATATATATATATATATAGCGAATGAACTCTTTTTCTGGGTAAACGGCCAACTAGCACCATGTATATTTGTGTGTGTGTATATGTGTATTGGGGTGGAGAGGGCTCCCGTAAGCCGTAGTGAAAGCAACCTTTCTAGGAGAAGCAAATCTCTGATTTAAAAAACCATAAAGCGGAAGACCAGTACCCGCATTAAGCTGATCTGCAGTTTAATTTGTTGCTGGCTCTCTTGCTCTTGCTTGTTGCTGGATCTCAACATTTTGAACCGAGAGAGAGAGACTTAGCTGTCGTACAAAGCTAAGACTCTGTAACATCATCTTTGTATAGATACTTCCTCAGGTATTTGGCATCATGGATTTTAAATGTCTGAGGGAGTGGCACTCGTCTGACAAGACGTTGCAATCATCATATATATGTATATATATATTTATATATATATGTATATATATGTATATATGTGTGTATATATATGTTTATATATATGTATATATATGTATATATATGTGTGTGTATATATATGTATATATATGTGCATATATATGTTTATATATATGTATATATATGTATATGTATATATATGTATGTATATATGTATATTTATGTATATGTATATATATATGTATATATAGTTATGTATACGTATATATATATTTATATATATATGTACATATATATGTATATATATGCATATATATGTGTGTATATATATGCATATATATGTATATATATATGTATATATATATGTATATATATGTATATATATATGCATATATATGTATATATATGTATATATATGTATATATATGTATATAGATGTATATATATGTATATATATTTGTATATATATATATATATATATATATATATATATATATATATATATATATATATATATATATATATATATATATGTATGTATGTATGGATTAAATTATGGAGAAATTGCGACAAAACACCCAGCAACAGAAAAGGCTCAATTTTCCTCCGCGACAATGCTCGACCGCATGTTGCTAAACCCTGCAGAATTTGAACGAATTGGGCTATGAAACTCTGCCTCGTCCGCCATGCTCTCCAGACCTCTCACCTAACGACTACCACTTTTTCCAGCATCTCAACAACTTTTTGCATGAGAAATGCTTCAAAACCCTTAACTATATTAAAAACGCCTCCAGTGACTTCATGCCCACCAAAACGCAAGATTTTTACGTTACCGGCATATATATACTTGTTTTGCGTTGACGAAGTGTGTGTTGATTCTGATGATGCTTATTTCGACCAATAAATTCTTGCTTGAACCGAGATATGTTCATCTGAATTTAAAAATTGAAAATCGTAAGAACTTTCTGATATAGAATGTTCCAGAAGTCGCACATCATCTAGCCTTTTATAAAAATCAAAATGATATCGATTTTTTTTGTTTGTTAACTTAACAGATGGACAATTTGAGATCCCCCCCCCCACACACACACAAAAAGAGAAGGGGTACAGATCTTGTGATCGGAGTAACCACTCTATGTTGTACAGTGTCTTGGATACCACACACACACACACACACACACACACACACACACACACACACATACACACACATACACACACGCGCGCATATATAATGATAGATGACATAATGAGATTGCAAGATCCTTCTTGACTGACAACACAACGAGAATTCGTCGTTTAAATGAGCCAATTAACAGTTTCCACGTATTTAAATCAATTTATAATAATTAAAGCCCGTTTAAACAAGATTGTATCGGATGGATTAGTTTTAATCAAGCGAAAAACAGTTTAAGTCAATTTCTTTTTTCACCCAGTGTTTTCCTGTGACATGCCTAACAGACCTTGACTAATTAAGCAACTTCTCGGACCCTCCCTATCACGGTCCGTTCTCTTTCCCCACCCTTTCTCTCTACTTCTTTGCAACTAAAGTCAAGTAACCCTCTCTCTACCTCAAGCTCCCTCCCCACATGACAGGCTGTGACGCAGTTTCGTAGTTGGATTGACATCTCCAAACAAAACCTCCGATCGTTATCTGCTCCGTTCAGCTCATAAATCTTATCTGGCATCGACAGTCAACCGTTTCCTCGCCAGTTGACTTCCTTTGTTTTAGACAATGTGTGACACTGTTTGGACAGTTGGACACAGCCCAATGGTCAGGGCTAGGAAGCCAGCTTATTCAGTTTCACTTTAACCACATGAAACATTTGTTTGTATAATTCTTTTCTTTTTAATGGTGACATGTGCAGCGGCGAGGAAAGGAGATCTAAAATTATTTTTTTTAGGTTGATAATTTATAGTTGTGTGTCTTTAATTCTTATAAGAGGTTGCAAATAATTGTAGCAAAAATCCCACATTTTCGCTGTGGCGATTACAAGATGCCGAAAAATATTTTTAATCAAATCGTTTGATTTTGGAATTACCTCCATTCTCTGTTTCCCCGATTATACCAATATACAGAAATTTAAATGTAATATGAACGAATATTTTTGCTGCGCAACTCCCCATTTAGGATGTTCATAGTAAATTCAGCCCTTAACCACAGTCATGGGAGTTGCAACATAAGGATAAAAATTGTCCTTGTTTTCGTTCTCTCTCTCTCTCTCTCTCTCTCTCTCTCTCTCTCTCTCTCTCTCTCTCTCTCTTCCCCCCCTCTCTCTCTCTCTATGCGTGTAGTTATCAACAGACACTGTTTCGTTGTATCAGAGTTCTTCCGTGTAACTAGACATGCAAGTTCCTCCGTGTTCCAACAGCTTCCATCTACTGCGACATCGGCACAAGCCAAATAAAAGCGAAATCTTTATATATCTATACAGCTAGAATAAGTAGCATAATTGTTTTCAAGAATGTGGCGAAGCTCCTTGAGGTATGCCCATAATGTTAAGTCAAGAAAGCTATCGAAAATTTAGAGCCGACTACAAAATAAAACATTCAATACAAACGTTCATTGTTATAAATTGATTGAAATGTTATTTAATATAACGATGAACATTTGTCTTTCTTTGAATCTGGCAATATACATCTATAGGAATAAAAAATACTCGACAAATTTTTATGAAATTTGGAAAATAGCACTCGATCATGTAATGGAAGGAGGGAACGAACTTGGTCTTGGAGCTTGGATCAAAGTGTAGTATCTGTCTGTTATCGCTCGGTGACGGAGAGGTCTTAACAGATATTTTTTAAAATTTTTGTTCCATCTTTTGGAGGCTGCATTTTCTCGAGATAAAAAACAATTTTGTCTAACTCTGTCATCGTGGGAAGTTAATAGGGACATGTTTGCCCCTCCCCGCTCACCATTCAGATAATGACGTCACTTACTCCTTTTTCCCTTTGCTTATGGATTTAAATGGACGCGTGAACTTTTTTCTCTAACATTTTTGTAACCCGACGGACATTAAATGAAATGAAAAAACTTTTTATAAAACAACAATAATATGAATTATCTTACCTGCACCGTTTGGGTGTAGGTTAGTGAAATTTAAGGCAGTGTCAAAGTGGAGGAAGGAATTATACAGTGAGAAAGTTCGATTGCCGAAAGTACTCGTAGAGGGACATTATGCAGTGAAGATGGCTTCGCTCGGCTGTGAACCGGAGAGGGGGGGGGAAAGGTCAAATGTCTTTCTTGGTTGGTTCCAGAGAACTCTCTGATGGCAGTTGCGTGTTTATTTATTTATTTTTTTCAGTTTTCAGCATGTGAGAAAAAAGACATGCTAAAGTGCTTGATCGATTCGGGACGATTGTAAAATTTATATCTTTTTGATACAAAATCGGCAGCTGATAATTTTCCTACACGTCTTTCGGGTGTAAGGGATGTGTCTGTGCTGTTACAAAAGACCTGTTTGAATTTTGTGATGTTTGTAAACACATAACACACGCTGCAACAAATGAACCGTGTAGAATGGTAAAATACGTATATATATATATATATATATATATATATATATATATATATATATATATATATATATATATATATATATATATATATAGTTAAATTCTTTTTTTATAATTGACTAGCCTGGGTGCCCGACGTTGGCCGGATGTTTGGAGGTGTAAAAAAAAGTGATAGTAGGCAGGCAGGCTCGAACCCGTGACGCAAAGGCGGAAAAAAAAGTGAAAGAAAATCTTACCGCTACTCCATGACGCGACCGGAAATCGAAAGTGTTCAAATGGCGTTGCTTTTAAAGTTCCCACAAAAGCAAATTAGACACAAGGTCGTTTTTAATGTGGGTGGAAAACCAGCTCCCCCAAAAGGGAGGAGTCTTGCAATATCCAAATAAATAGTAATTGTCTCAGTATGAAGGGTTTCCTCTACATTGACCAAGGACCAATTACAGAACAGATATTACCTGGCCCTGGGGCCAGGCAGTTGCATCCGATAGTTTCATTTTATTTATACGAAAAACACAAACACACACTGGAGAGGACAGCACGTTGGGAATTTTGTTTAACTCGATAAAAAAGCAAAAAAAAAAAAAAAAAAAAGAGAGACAATGTCCGTTCGTGAATGTTACGATCTGGGAAGTACACGAAAACTTCTAACTGACCCGAGATGTCCGATGCAAAAAGTCTTTTGTGGACATACACAAACGCTCGCGCCCATTTTGCCTTTTATATATTAGACTAGCGAGGGTACCCGGCGTTGCTCGGGACCATATAAACAATGAGAAAATCGAATTTGATTTTGAATATATTTGTTATTCTTGAGAGAGGAATTTTTAATGTCTATGTATCATTTGCTATTTCGAGCAAAAGAATATTTTACCTACCTAGGGTGGGTATTACACGTATGAAATAATTGTATCTTACCTAGGGTAGGTAATTTACAGCATGTATATGAAATAATTTTACCTTTGCAAGGACGTGTAATATACAACACATATTTAAAATAAGTGTACCTACACTAAGACGGGTAATTTAAATACATATAAGAAACAATTTCACATTTTTTTTTACCCCAAAACGGTCATTACTCTTTTATACCCAACCCTCAAAAAGAAAACTCAAAAGCACGTTTAAAATTAACATAATCATGCTTCTTTCTACCCACCACTACAACCATCAAATAATTCCCGGATGATAACATAAAAAATTAAAAAAAAAAAATAGATCACCCTCTACAGAAACTGGGCAAGTAAACTTTCGTAGAAAACCAACAATATATATGTATTAATCTAATTTTGAGATCGTAAACTGTTTAAGCCATATCCGGAATCGACTTCAAAAAATAAAGTAATTTTAAGGTAGAAAATTGTTTAAACCATTTCTGGTACAACCTTTATATTCTACCACCTTCTTTTAATCGAGAGTGACGCTGGTTGTTCTGCTAATATATATTTGCCTCGATCTTATTCAATCCCGAGCAATGCCAGGAATTCTGCTAATATATATTTCCATCGATCGCCTTCATTCTGGGCTACATTGCTAGTAAATTTTCTCACCTACCTCATTCAATCTTGAGCCACACCGAGTATTCTGCTAGTGTATACGTGCAGCTATCTAATACAATCTCGGGTGACGTCAAATATTCATCTATTCTGTATTTGTAACAATCTCATTCAATCCCCAGCAATGTCAGGTATTCTGTTGTATTTATTTGCACCTGTATTATTAAATCCCGGGCGATGAGTGGTATTATGCTTCTATATATTTCCATCTATCTCATTCAATCCAGGTCGATGCAGGATATTCAGCTAATATATATTTTCACCTATCTAATTCAATCCCAAGCGACGCCAAGTATTTTGCTAGTATATATTCTCACCTATTTCATTCAATCCTGGGTAACACCGGGTATTCTGCTGGTATATATCTCCATCAATCTCATTAAATCCTGGGCGATGAAAGGTATTGTGCTAGTATATATTTCAATCAATCTCATTCAATCCAAGACAACGCCAGGTATTTGCATCTCATTCGATTCCAGGCGCCCGTGTATCTGCTTGCATACATTTGCACGTCATTCAATCCCGGGTAATCTGCTAGTATATATTTGGACCTATCTCATTGAATCCTAGAATTCTTGGATATGTTACTAATTTCGA
Source organism: Euprymna scolopes (assembly GCF_053919585.1). NCBI lineage: Eukaryota > Metazoa > Mollusca > Cephalopoda > Sepiida > Sepiolidae > Euprymna > Euprymna scolopes. Next base: position 29,075,673 of record NC_136525.1, read on the forward strand.
CAATCATTTTTCATGATTTAACCCACATTATCGCCCCACTCCTTACTAAAATAATAATTTGATACATTGTCTGTGCTGTTTATTTCATTACAAACACACCAATCAAATAACTCACATTTCATAGTAATGTTACATCGTAAACGGTTTCTGCCATTTCCGGACTGTCTTCATATCCACCATCCCACTGTAAAAATATATATGAAATATAGTAATGTTAATTCGTAAATTGTTTCTGCCATTTCCGGGACTGACTTCATATCCTTCAACCTACTCTTTAGATATACATGAAATATAGTAAAAGCACGACGACCTTCGAAAGTGGTTAATGTAAGAATTAAAAGTCGCCATGAGAGAGAGCTGCCGTCTTATCCGGTGACATGACTAAGCATTTTTCAAATATGTATAAACAAGAAAAAGACCCTTAAACTTAGCACACAAGGTGGTCAAGTGGATGATCGCTCTTGAACTTTTGCAAAATTAAGCTTTGTATACTGTTGGAACAGATACTACACCATCATCCGTAAATGATCACTTTCTTTCAGTTTCGCTTTTTTTATACTGAAAAGCCAAAGAAACACAGGGCAATTTTTTTTATTTATTTATTATTTTTTTTTTACATTTTCACCCCAAACAAGGCACATTACCACTTTGATGTAGGGGGCTACTATCAAGGACATAAGCTACAAGGGTACTGTGTAGGGAGTTGGGCAGCAAGATGTCGGTTCACATTACAACTTCTGCATGTCAGTACAGTTGGGGAAGCAGGAACCCAGAAGGGAATTCCAAAGTCTAGCGGTTCTACTGGGGTAGAAGGTTCTCTTACACCTAGGTATCTCTACTGTCAAGGGGTGGGATTTAGCTGCTTGTCAGGTTTGTGGAAGGTATTTACGTCGAGGGGATACAAGTGCTTGCAGTTCGTCGGAGCATTCACCGTTAAAGTATTTGTAGAACAGGCAAAGGGATACAACATTTCATCGATGGGACAGAGGTTGAAGTTTAGATGACAGTTCAGGACCTATCAGGTTGGCGACTCTCTTTTGAACCTTGTCTAGGAGCGAGAAACTAGTAGCTCAAATACGCCCAAATATGACAACAATACTCCATACATGGGCGAATGGTAGCCTTATAGAGGTACAGGATACTTTCGGGCATTAGTAGCTTTCTAGCATGGTAGAGAGAACCTTCCTTCTTCGCAGCGATCCTGGCAATGCTCTCAATGTAATTGTTCCAACTCATGTTTCCTGTTTAAAAGATGTACTTTCAGATAAAGGGTCTTTGGCCATTGCTATTATTATTGAAGGAAACAAGTTTAGTCTTGACAACATTGAATGTGACCATCCATTTTTGTCTCCATTCCACTACAGATTGGAGGCCATCCTCTAGTGTTTCTGCCATTTCTTTAGATATGTGTTCATTTGTTTTCCTGTCATGTCTGTTATAGAGCATGGTGTCATCAGCATATATACCCATCACAAAGACAATTTTGTTAGGGAGGTACTTTATGAATATTAGGAATAATAAAGGTCCAAAGATAGACCTTTGAGGCACTCCCGCATTTATATCATATTGTTTAGATGTACGATCGTCGAGGACAATCTGGATTTTTCTCTTATCTAAGAAGGATTTAATTATGTTATGTATTCTTCCAGTGATACCGTATGATCTGATTTTCCTGAGAAGACCTTCATGCCATACCCTGTCAAAAGCCTTAGATATATCTAGAGCTACCGCTCTACCCTTCCCTGCTTTGTCCAGTGAATGGTATATATGTTCAGAGATTACAGTTAGGATGTCTGCTGTGGAACGGACTTGCCTAAATCCATATTGTTGGTCAGTCAGAAGTTTAGCATCTGTAAGGTGATGGACTAGAGCTTGGTTAATTATGAACTCAAATATTTTGGTGAAAAGTGGGAGGAGGCTAATGGGGCGATAATTTACTGGGTCAGTTCTTTCGCCAGAATTCTTGAAAACTGGTACCACAGAAGCAGTTTTCCAGCAGGTAGGAAAGCAAGATTCATTAAGGCATTTGTTGTAAAGTTTTGAGAGAACTGGAGCTACTTTGACGGAGCACTTTTTTAATAGCACAGACCGGGATGAGATCAGGTCCACATGCTTTTGAAGTGTCAAGATTTTTTATGATATCATGCATCTGAGAAGAGGTGATTTTCAGATCGTCTAGTGTGGTGTCTGTCTGCAAAGGAAAGTCAGGAAGGGAGTGGTTAGCAGGGTCCAGTGTGGAGTTGGAGGCAAACCGACTGGCAAGCATGTTAGCCTTCTTGGTTGCTGAGCAAACAACTTCATGTTGGCTCGTGGGGGAATTGTTAATTGCCCATTATTTACTACACTGTTGTAGATTTTCCAGAACTCACGAGTTCCTAATTTCTGTACTTCGATGCGTTTTTTGGTGGTTTCAGTGAATTCTCCCTTAACTGTCTCTATTTCTTTCTTACAGTTACTTCTGGCTTCTCTGTCGGATCAAGTAAAGATTAGATACCCCATAGCAGAAGGCAAAGATTGGCGAACATTTCAAATGACGCCGTTTGTTTGATCTTGGCATTGCCGTTAGTTGTTTGTAAACAAATCAAATAGCAAACATGTTTGAATGTTCGTGAGCAAGATTTTTAAAAAATATATTTACAAAACTTTTTAAGATTTAAAAGAAAAAATATACATTTACAAAAGATTTTCTTTAATATTAAATATTTACAAAACTTTTAAGGATTAAAAAAAAAACCCTTTTCTATTTACACAAAACTTTTTAGTGTAAGTAACAAAACAAACGTAAATTTAACAAAATATATTTAAATAAATGGGTGTCTTTCTGAGTGCGTTTTTTTAAAACATATTTACAGAACTTTAACAAAACTAATAATAATAATAATAATAATAATAATAATAATAATTATTATTATTATTATTATTATTATTATTATTATTATTATTATTATAATAAAAATTTAAAAAAATAAAAAGAATGAACTATATTAATTACAAAACATTAGAAACTGAAAATTTTGGACGCTAACCTTGTACTTAATTTGTCTTTATGGAGAAGTAAACAAATAGCCAGTTTTTTATTTATTCATTTTTAAATGAATAAAAAGATTTGTCATCTTTATAAATATTAAAGTTATAAAACAAACAACCAACCAGTGTCACTTGAAATGTTCGCCAATCTTTGCCTTCTGCTACGGGGTATCTAATCTTTACTTGATCCCTTCTGTCTGTTTGAACTGGACTTATATCAGTTAAATCTGCGGTACGCATGCTGCCTTTATGCAATGGCAGCTGCACAAGTAGAAGTAAACCATTGGGGAGGTGAGGCTTTCTATAAAATTTCCGCATGGGAACATGTGCTTCACTTGCCGTTTTGAACCATTCAATGGTCTCATTTGCGCACTGTTCAGCAAGAAGTGAAAAAATATTTTGCCATGGGGCATCTCTGATGAGATCCCTGATGAGATCCCTGATGGCTTCCCGGTCAGCCTTTTTATAATATCTCGTTTTGAGCAATGGCTCTTCAGTTTTGGCTCTAGTGTTTAGGTTGTTTTCAACCATTATCACTACATGATCAGCGTTCCCAAGTGGGCTGTGGGCATTTGTAACTCAATCATCGGAAACTGTGGTAAGAAACAGATCTAGAAGTGATGCGTGTTGTTCTTGCTGGTCTGGGAAACGGGTTGGAAACGTAACCATCTGTGATAGGGAATGAGATATAGAGAAGCTATGTGTTGCGCTACCAGCTGCGTTTGTGTAAGTAGAAAATCCAAGCCAGTTGCTGTGGTGGATATTGAAGTCTCCAAATACATGCACTTGTGCGCTAGTGTCGAGGGAAAGTGCTGTATCTATGCTGTCAGAGACTTTGTTTATTAGGGTACAGTCCTGAGTCGAGGGAGAGCGGTAGAGAAAATAGAAGTAACTAATGTTATGTTGCATGTTAAGTCTAAAGCACATAAAGGCTTGAGTGTCCGATTCTAGTTTAGTTTCTCTAGTCAAGGGGAGGGTGTTTCAAATATAGACTCCAAGCCCGTGCGTATGTCTGTCAGAGTCCTTATGACAGAGTAGGGGATATCCGGGCATGTTAAAGTAGTTAGAGGGGATGGAGGAGTGCAGGTTAGTCTCACTTAGTGCTAAGATATCCGGGGTGTTTGTTAGGAGAAATTTTTCAACATCATTTAAATTAGTTCTAAGCCCACGGATGTTCGTAAATGCAATTTGGTTTTGTTTGAGGTTTGTCCTGGTTTAAGCGTAATTTTAGATTGTACTGTCATTTTTTTTAAAGAGTTTCAGTTTAGTTAAGGGGTGCTGAGCAAGTAGTTATGCAGAATACCAGACATGCAATGCAAGTAGACGATCAGGTGACCTTCCATCTACTAGGATTGTGGCCTCAGGAAAGCCCACCAGGGATGAGTGCAGGGTCCCTTTCCATGCGTGACATGACACTACAAACATCCCGATATTATTCAACTGTTGATGGAGCAGCCGCTCTAAGCTTACAAAGAGTTAGGGCTCCTGTACTATCAGTCGGGAACAGCAGCCAGGAACTGTCAATCCGGTAACTCATCAGACGATGGTCAACCCAATCTACTTACACTGGCATTATGGCATTCAAGCACTCCCAAGTGCCCAGTTTAGATGGATGGGATGTGTTGGGAGTGGGGAAAATGGCGTTCATTGCCCTAGTCAGGAAACAAAATCGACCACTGAGTATTTCTGTCGAATCCCTGTGATTCGACCTCTAACCTGGCTAATAGGCAAAAAAGGAGTATGGAAGCCAGGTGATAGACAGTGCCTATCTACTCCTTAAGCAATTTAGGTTTGCAGATCGGTAAATTGTTTGAGTCACCAGCTCTAGGAAGGTTGTCATGCAAGGCTGGAGAGGCCTCCCCTTAAGTTTAGCTCCAAATTTTTCCTTCTCCTAGACGAATGACCTGGGAAGATTTATTGGCCCATCAGCACCGAGAGGGTTTGCTCCGTGCCTGGGTCCTAATCCAGGTATTTCTGCATGAAAATAGCATGTAAAGGTACACTCAAACTCGTTTCATAAATCTTAGATATTATAATATACTGAGCATATAAAAAGTTTTAAGAATGAGTGATCCCACCGAGCGCTCTCCTGAAAAAAGCTTTTGGCGGACATACAGAAAAAATGCACAAACACACACACACACACACACACACACACACACACACACACACACACACACACACACACACACACACACACACACATTTTTGCTTTATATTATAGACTAGTGGGAGTACCCGGCGTTGCCCGGGTGTTTATAGGTGTGTGTGTTGGGGGGGGGGGTAAAGCAGAACAAAAAGGAACATAACCCTGTTTAAATAAAAAAAAAATCGATGTTGAACTTCTTAAAAAAAATAAAACAAAAAACAGTGATTTTAAACAATGGAAAAAATCTTTTGTAGGAGTAAAAGAAAAAATAATGGGGAGTTGGTGGCAGGTAGGTTAGAACCCGGAGCCTTGAGTCCCATAGGCTGATGACATACACCTGCACTACGGCGACGAAAGCAATGTAAGACATTAAATTTAGTGATTAAAAAGTGAATGAGTTCAAATTGAGGTCAAACATCACGCTATTCTGCAGTTAACTATTTCTGCGAGACAGTTTTTAAGTGCGTGTTTAATGAGGTCAAATCTGCACTTAATTTTACTGCGGGATAGTTTCTTTGAGTTTTTTTTTTACCCAACTTTGTCTGGTTTTGTTTTCACAGTGTGTTAGGGAAAACCAGCTCCCCTGTTTATTAGGGGAGTGTCAAAGTGAAAGCAATTGTCTGATATAATGGTGAAAACCAACATTGACCAAACGTCCATCGCTTTCTGGACATTGTTCCCAGGCTAGCCGATATTTAGTGCTTGGCCCCAGCTCTGGCATTATCTACTGCCAGGGCCTCATTTGGGGTCCAAGTCACTTAGTGGATCCCCACCAGCCACCACCCGGGTCAACCTATCATCTAAGTGTGTTTTCATCCATGCCCTAGTGAAAGCAAGGCTTTGGCTATATTGGACGTAAAAACGCCTAATAGTGGCCTTAAGTTTAACCCACCAGCTACTCCCGGTAACCACCCCCACTAACTCTCGCTGAATTAGTGCTGTCAGCTGTTCCCGGAAGTCAACTGTCTCCAGCAAGGAGGCGTTCAACTTCCAGTACCCAGCCAACCTAGTCCTATTACCTATTCTCAAACGGGCCATTACTAGTTTATGGTCAGAATGACCTAGCCAGTAGAACTTGGGACAAGAGAAGAAATCTGTGTCGCATCTTCTAACATCCTATCCAAGTAGGTACTTGAATAGGAAGCCCTACTTGGTTGTCACGTTCACATCTCCCTCCCCGAACGGAACCTGTCGACAAGATCGCACGAGGCCATCAGGTCAGACAGGCTTCTTTCACACCTCTCCGACCCTCTATCCCCCTCCCCGACCTTATCTATCTTGGAGTCCAGGATGGCATTCCAGTCCCCCATTAAAACTACCTGCTCCGGACCCGCCGAGAGAAACACTTTCACATGCCGAAAAAAGGAAACCCTCTCCCCAGCGATATTGGGCGCGTAAACAGCCAAAATCCGGAACTTACCACTTTTAATGGAAACATCGACCACAACCAGCCTTCAATGAGCGTCCATGTGGGCTACAGTAACCGTCGCAGATAGGGTGCGGCTCACTTGCACAGAAACCCCACAACTATAGAGATTGCCATCTGCTGAGTAGACGTCAAAGTCGCCTGTCAGCACATCGCAATCCCTATTGAAAACAAAGTTAGTTTTCTGAAGAGTAGCTATATCTACCTTAAGGAAAATCCCTCAGCACGTCTCGTATTCAAACTAGCTAGGTTTAAGTTCATTGTGTCCCTAACTAGTAACATTCGTCTATAACGGGTCTAAAGTGCTTGGGGGTAAGGACGTAAAAGGCCTGGCCGAGACTGCCTGTGAGCAGGTTGGACGTAACCCATCCATCTCGAGATAGGCCCCCAACGTCCAGGGGAAATGTTAAGTTGAGAACTCTAAAGAAGGAGGGGGTGAACATAAAGTGCGACCCTCCCTTTGCACTTGTTCTTCATATTTGTTACGGAGGGTGCTCCTCTTCGACTAGCTTTTGTCCAGGAAAGGCTTTTCCGGCATCTGTCATGCACCAAAGCCCTTTCGCCCTCCCTCCCTTCGTTAACTTTCGCGAACGTGATTAGTTTGGCCACCTCCTCCAAGTTTCTAATAACACTTTTTTCGACTTCCTAAAAAAAAGGCTTGAGATGCCTCTTTTGCCGCCCATTCAAATCAGTTATCACATGATCACAGTCGGCTTCACAGAGTCTCTCCCCGTCCAAAAAGGATACTTCCTTGTCTTCTCGACTCTAGGGCTTGCCAGGGAGGACTTTTCTTCTGCTGCTTCCATTACCGGAGTCTCTTCCGGATCCTCTATGTTGGTTTGCGAATTAGCTGGGAGTGTGGAGGGTTTTTCTTCCTGTGATACTGGGGCATGTACTAGAAGTTCTTCATCTTGGTTTACTTTTTCTTTCTTGTCTTTTTTGTCCTTGGGTTTAGTGGCAGGGGTCTCACTTTCCTCTACTGACTCTGTCTGTTGGTCGGTTGACCTCCTCACTCTTCTTAGCCTTCTCCTCATTTTCTTTTACTTCCTTTGCCTCCACTGTCTTCACTAGTGTTTTTTTTTTCTTTTTTTACAAGGTGGTCACTACTTATCAAGGCCCGGAAGCCACTCAGGGATAAGGGTTATTGTAAGTACAGTACGTTAGTGTGAATATTTAAAGTGTCTACTTAAGGGGGCGGTTCATCAGGAATTTGTTTATGTTGGACTTGAAGACATCTAAGTTGTAGTCAGAAGGGAAGCAGGCAGACGGAACAGAGTTCCACAGGCGTGCAGTTCTAAGAAAGAAGCTTGTTCATGGAATCTACGTTTTGATTTAGGCATAAATAAAGAGTGGGGAAAGTTTTTGACAGTGGATTCAGCTAGACGGGTGTTTTTCGTAAAAGATTGGTGAGGGGGACCAGAAGAAATAACGATAAAACAAAGATAGGCTTGCAACGTCTCTCCTGTGGGAGAGAGGTTGCAGAGAAAAGAAAAAGGCATCCCCCACTAAGCCACGAAGTCTATTTTGTACTCTGTCAAGGCAGGATAGGCTGTTTTTAGCAGCTCCTGCCCAGATATGGCAACAGTATTCCATCCTTGGGCGTACTTGGCTTTTATATAGATAGAGAATTGCATCAGTAGTGAGATATCTTCTGGAGCAGTAGAAGGATCCCACCACTTTTCCAGCGACCTTGGCAACAGACGATGTACGTGTTCCATTTCAGATCAGGAGTGAAGGTCAAGCCCAAAAGCTTGTCAAAACATGGGGCTTCTCCTAGACGAGAGCCATCCATTTCAATTGATGCCAGATGGGGATCAGAGCGTTGATGATGTAAAGATAGGAGTTTGGTTTTAGATGCATTAAAGGTAACCAGCCATGTCTTCCTCCATTGAATCACTCGTTCAGGATCAGAGGAGAGAGAATCAGAGAGAGATTTGTCATTTACAGCCTTTGATGTGTTGCCGTAGATGGTCGTGTCATCAGCATAGATGGCAATGAATGATTTAAGTATGTGTTTAGGGAGATCATTGATGTAGATCAGGAAGAGAGTTGGGCCCAGAATGGACGCTTGAGGGACTCCAGCATTAATACTGCAGGCCTCTGATTTTTGTCCATTGACCACTACTCTTATGAGCCTATCAGAGAGAAATGATTTAATGATAGAGAGAATATTTCCAGTTATACCATAGCTGGAGATCTTGTGAAGTAGGCCTTTATGCCATACCTTGTCGAAAGCCTTTGATATGTCAAGAGCAATTGCCCTGAAAAGGAAGCCTTTGTCAAGAGATTCACTAATTCTATGCGATGTAACCGTTAGTACATCTGCAGTAGATCTTGCAGAACGGAAACAATATTGTGTGTCACTAAGAAGGTAATGTCTGCTGAGGTGGTTGACTATTTCTCTATTTAATATGGATTCCAGCAACTTACTAATAACACACAGGAGACTTATTGGTCTGTACTGAGAGGGAGAAGACTTATCACCGGAGTTCTTAAATACAGGGCATACTGATGAGGTTTTCCAGGGTGTTGGAAAGCACTTCTCCTTAAGGCAACGTTTAAACAGTTTCATAAGTATGGGAGCAAGTTCTGGTTGAAGCTTTTTTAACACTATAATTGGGATGCCGTCAGGGCCAGTTGCTTTACTGGAATCAAGGTTCTTGATTAGCTTGGCGACCTCATGTACAGATATTTGTATGTTACCTAGTGTGTTTTGTGTTATAGGAGGAAATATGGGGAGTTGATGACCTTCGTCGCATAGGGTAGAATTAGCTGCAAAGTTCTTGGCAAATAGTTTGGCCTTGTCTGAAGCTGACGAGATGACCTCTGGTCCGTTGATAATGGTTGAGATAGAACGCACACTTCTGTTCAGGATCCTATTTGTTATTTGCCAAAACTGGTGGGAACCAAGCCGCTGATCAGCTACTTTGGATTTAACAGACTGGGTATATAGCTCTCTTGCATTTTTTATTACTCTTTTACAGTGGTTGCTGGCAGTCCTGAAAGCAGCTTTAGTCTCAGTGCATCTATTACGTTGGTAGTTATGGAAAAAGTGATTTCTGTGTGCGATGGCAACAGCACATTCTGGGGAGAACCATGGCTGGCTGTTAGGTTTTTGTTGGAATTTTTTAGATGGTATGAATCGGTCTATGCCTACAATTAACCATTCGGTCAGGTCTGATACTATAGAGGACACATCATTTATAAACATGGAATGCAGAGATAGATCACATATAAATGTACGGAAGCTATCCAGTCAGCCATGGAGTATCGGTATACAGTACGCTGGAGGGGTACGTCTGGGGACTTATTACATTTCATTTTTATTTTAACTGATACAACGGAGTGGTCGGAGGATCCTAGAGAAGAAAAACGGAACATGAACAGAGCTCAGGGGAAGTTGAGAGAAAAGGTCTAGGAGGCTTTCATATTGACCTGTAGTACCGGGCACACGGGTGGGCTCGTGAACAATCTGAGTGAGGTCATAAGCAATGGCAAAATCATAACAGAACCTCCCCTCATCATCCATCTTATTTGAGTGGGTCAGTCATTCCACGTTATGGACGTGATGTCACCACAGATGTGGATGTTAGCCGAGGGGTGTCCAGACAGGATGTAGTCTATTTTCTCAGATATGCTCTTAAAGATAGTAACTCCGCTGTTGTGAGGCCGATAGAGGGCAAATATAAATGCAGTGGTGTAAGCAAGTGCAACCCGGAAGCCCATATAAGGTAAATTAGGCATACTTGGTTAGAGCAGTACAGAGAGGGAAAGTAAGAGAGAAAAAGATAGGAAAATTCTACGGTGCTCAATTATCAATTCAGGACACTTTTGAAGATAATCTCCCCTCCCATATTAATGGGTGAATGTTTTGGCATTATATATCTCGAGTTTGAATCATTCGAGCTTCACCTTATAATTAAAATCCAATAATTAACTTTTATCAATTTGTGAAGTCGACTTAATATTAATTTACATTTGAGTTTAGATAATTATTCAAGATTTTAATTTGGGAGGTTCTCGTTTACATAGGTGACTTTTTTCTTCTTTCCGTTTTACATGTAACAAGACGATATTCGTTAATAGCATATTTGACAGATTTCAGAACAGAACAAAAAAGCAAGACAAGATAGGTAAAATTTAGTTACGAGTTTTTAAGTCAAAGCTGTAATAAAAAAACAGTTTGCGGTAATTAGGACAAATTAGGTTCAAAAGTTGGAAACATTTTTAACCTTAGCTGAAGAGTTTGGACAACGCGACATTTTTAGGGTCATAGCGGAAGTGGGAACCTGGCAGACTCATTCTGGCTACATAAGTATATGGTGGACGTTTTGTGTGTATGTTGGAGGCGGGTGGGGGGTAATGAGTTTATTTATTTTTTTATTTTATTTTATTTCTTTGCCTATTTGATCCACTGCTTTAACCTGGGCTTTTTGGGATCACGCCTTGGAAATATGCCCAGGTTTTTGGCAGTGCCAACAGTGGGGCCTTCTTCCCTCCACAATTGCCACCATCGATCAGCTCTCACAACTCGAATTTGATTGAAGAATTTGGTTGAAGCCCTGTCTGTCTAATCTCAGTTGGAGACACTAGAGTACCATTGGATGTGGCACCTCCCGACAGAGACACTTGGGTACCACTGGATGTGGTACCCCCAACACGATCCCTACACCAGGGGCGTCCCCATGATGCCAGGAGCAAAGGCCTGCTCCCTCTAGGTGATGGCCCAGTGCTCGACCTGCCAATTCGGAACTAGGGGACCTTCACCTAAAAAGGCACGTCAGTTTCCCCTAGACCTGCCGGCTGCTTAAGTCGAATTCAGACACCGCACTACCTGAAAGAGATCGAAAAAGCAAAAGTAACACAAACATGCCCAATAGGGGCACAATAACAAACAACAAAAAACAACAAGAACCACACCTCCAAAGAATGGGGCTGGTCCTTTGCAAACAAAACACTTAAATGACCAACAAGTGGTCAATTGGGTGAAACTTTTGCAAAAAGTCAAGTTGTCAGTATTCTGTGGAACAGATACTACACTTTGAGATATTCAATTTTTATCCACAGAAAAAAATACAATTGGGAAAATGAACAAAAAACTCTTTTATCATGGTTACCTTTTTAAATTTGTATTTTGTGTGTCTGGGGAGGGGGTTCATACTACACTTTGATCTTTGTCAAAAGTGTCCCGGGCTAGCCGAGAACCACTCATTTGTTTCACATCAGTTTCGCTTTTATACAAAAAAGACGAATCAACACGGGAGAGGTCGAAATAGCAAGAATCATGTAAAATTTGATGTAAATAAATCTAGCCACGACGCATGTTCGCAAATTGTAGATATTATTATCTAGTAGATATATAAACACTTCTAAGCAATAGTAACCCCTCCCCCCCGTGAAGCCCAGCGAAAAAAGCCTTTGTTGGACATACGAAAACTCACGCGCCCGTTTTGTCTTTTATATATATATAGACTAGTGGGAGTACCCAGCGTTGCCTGGGTGTTTAGAGTTGTGTGTGTTGGGTGGGTTTTTTTAGATCAAAACAACCCAGTTTAAAAAAGAAACGTTCGCTGGGTGTTTGTGTGACGTAATCCCCCATTGAGGAGCTTTAGAACTATGCTGAGATAGCTTATCACTCCCGGATGACTCCAGATAACCTGAGGATTTAAGATAGAGAAGATAAATATATATATTTTATTTCATGTCAAAATAGATATTGTTTGAAATCAGAGACATATTTTTGCAGCTAAAAGTTGATGACAGGAACTTGAAACATAACATTGTCTGACCTTGGTGAACTCAAGGTCGGATGTCAGAACTGACATCTGACCTTGGCGGTCGTGAGAATTAGTAATTCAAATTCCAGGTATGGGAATTGCACACACGCAAAAACCTAAAAGCTTTCGATTTCATGGCAAAATCTTATTGGCTGGGAAAATTTCCACCCCATCCACAGACCTTACTATATATACGACTGTCGTGCTAAGATGAGTTAGAGATGAGTCAGAGAAGAACAGATTGCTTTGTGATTTCGGGAAGAACAGACCGTATAGAGACGTGACCCCTCCGCCTCCTCATCCAACCGTCTGCTGCTGTCTGTGAGGAGATTTGAAAATCTAAAAGTGCTTACTGAGAAATGAATCATATTTATAAAAACATTTGTACATAACTTTGCGAAATTAAGCTTCAGTAGACTAGATACAAGTGTTTGTTGTCTTTCTGCCTGCGTGAGTTTGTTATTCATTTTCAGCATACCAGATTTCATGTAACAACCTCAGAGAAGACTAGACGACACGAGCCGAGATTACCAGATAAACAGAGGTCCTAACCACCTTCTTCAACTTCTTTTACATTTGGAGGTATAAAAGAAAATAAAAGTTTTAGTAAGAAGATAGGCTTGACGCAAAGGTGGAAACGAAAGGGAAAAATACCGACATCTAACGATCTCGGTCACGAGGGAAGAGGAAGTGAAGTGTGCCTTAATTTAACGTTTATAAAGTGAAATTGGCAGGTACAAGAAACTTAAGTCGTGTGATATTTGACCTTAAGGTCAAACATGACGCAATTTAAGTTTGGCATTGCAAGTTGGTTTCTGTTTCCTCGCCCCAGCATTACGTCTAATGCTGAGAACACAAATTCGTTTTCACAGTTTCGCTTTTTTATACTGAAAAGCGAAACGAAGATGCAGCAATCAGAAAAAATCTCGAAAATAGTGCCTAAAAGTCGGCCAAATAAAAAAATAGACACGACCCCTGGTCATAACTAGTAGATATTATGATTTAGACATTATATAAAAAGTTTTTGAAGAAGTGACCCAACCGAGAAGCCGCGAGAAAAAAGCCTTTGGTGGACATACAGAAAAATGCACACAAACACGCACATTTTCGCTTTTATAGCTTTTATAGCTTTTATAGCTATAGAAGACTTTTGAGAAATCGGCTTACGCAAGTTCTAAGTCTATTTCTAATTAACAATTTTAATTAAGGCTTTCTTTTTTTTCATTCTTGTATAGTTGAATTCTCTTTTGTAATTATAAACTTGGATTATGTAGGAGCTAAAGTTGGATTATGTAGGAGCTAAGGCTGTGATAGGTTAGATTTAGTTTCCTTTTTTTCTGGGAATTTTAACTGCATTCTTTATATTTTTTTACATATGTTTTTTACTCAAAGCTTCTTTAGACTATATATCGGGTTTTTCGATATGTCTGGCTAGGTTTCCTCCCTTTTATCTATTTGCCTTTCTGGTACTTAAGCTTTTAGGCATTTTTATTCTTATAACATTTATATGCTAGTTAACATGTCGCAGAATAGATCTTGTAATCTTGTTAAATTTTCTTATATATATTATTAATTTTTTATTTTTTTTTACATATTAATATAAATAGTAAACGTATTCAACATTTTTTGGTACTCCTGCAGTATTTTACCCACCGATTTCACGATCTTAGCCGAGCGTTGATCGACATCCGTCGGAAAACGCCGGAACATGGCGAGTGGTACGATACTCTATCAGCCAATCAGGGCGCTTCAAACGAACGCGCAGCAGATGAATAATTTTCATTGAACTTACACACATAGCGTTTCCATTTCAGTTATTTTATTGTTCAAAGTAAAAATACACAGCCTTTCGGTCGCTTGCGTGACACTGCTGTCCGAACTTTCACCTTCCCGTTCCCACTTGACGCGTCTTCTCTCCACTCTAAAACGAACTTCTGCAACTTTAGCTTTTCTCTTCTACAAATACACCTTCTCTGCTCGCAATCAAACTTCAGAATGCCCTCCTTCCCCAAATCACTCCTCTTTTATTTCCAATCAGGAGCATCTCATTTGCATACCTCGTGGTCCCCTGTAGGCATATAAAGAAACAGGGCAGCCATTTTTGTTTCTTTCTTCTTCATTATGAACACGAGGTAAGCCACACAAAAACGCGGTCGGTCGTTCTTGTTTCTCTTTTTCTTCATTTACACCACACGCCCCCCTGATCTTCGAGATCAATAGGATACTTCGTAATCCTCCATCCAAGCAGGCCGCCTCCTCTCACGTCGAGGCCTCTGGGGGACAACTTCTCGGGGGTTAACGTTTTCAGGTTCACTACAACGCGGGCCTAAGTCAGGTCGAGCAGCATCATTTGCTTCTCGGTGGCCCTCGATTTCTTCTTCTTCACTGCCCTCACTGCATACCGGCAATGTCACACGACGCAGGTCTAAGATATGCCGGGGAACGCCATTCACCATCACATTGTTCTTCGACTGCAATCCTGTTATGACCACTCTTTTCCAACGAGTGGTACACTGTGCATTGGGGGGTTTCACCCACACCTCTTCACCTATGATAGTGGCTTCTTCACTCTCAATTCCTGCTGCTTTGTTGCATGAATGCCGCCACTTATATGTGAAAACGGCCCTATGAGGCACAGTTGTCTCATCTTGTTTGGTCTTCGGCGAGATGTTATACCAAAACACCGCCTCTATGGGTGATACGTTGCTTTTTTCCGCAGCGGCTTTAATGGTGCGATGATTCCTCTCCACTATTCCGTTGCCACTCGGCCGATACGCTGCTCTGAAAAATTGCCTTACTCCCCACTTATCGCACACCCCTTTAAAGGCTTCTGATCGGAAAGCGGGGCCATTGTCCATTAAGAGTTCCTCAACCGGCCCTCTCTCCAAAAATATCTCCTCGATGACCCCTCCGATTGCCCATGCAGCTTCTGCCCTGATCTCTCTCCAGATGGCAAACCTTCCCGGTCCACAGTCGACCATCGACAGATACAATTTGTGGCGATAGTGTGTCACGTCAATGGCCAATCGCTTCCAGTCCTCTGCAACGTGTAGCTCTCCTGCTTCGTGTCTGGACGGTCCAGGGTCAATTGATTGGCACTTTCGACAGTTCTCCAACCGAATCCACGACGCTGCGTTGCCGAATCGGTTTTGACTTCAATTATTTTCAATCCCCATTTCAGGGCCAGATTGATTCCTTTTATAGCGGCATCTAGTTCTGCTACGTTGATATGGGAGAAGTCGTTGTTTTTTCTTAGCCACGCCGCATCCTCCACAGTTACACCTCCTATCTCTAGTACGACGCCCAACGCCAGGTTACTGGCATCGCACCAAACCACACCCGCGTCTTCGCCGCTGACATACCATTTCCCTTTCACTGGGTCCTCATTCCTCACTCTCGCAATGACTTCTTGTAGCATGTTCGTGACCTCCTTCGTCACACGGCCTTCCCAGTCATCAGTGCCTGTTTGTCGTTTAATAAAGCTGCATGCTATCCTGAGCCAGCCAGCGATAGGATAGTGCCCGACCAGCCTCCCGCAGACTGAGAAGAGTTCTCGCCTCGTCAGCTCAGATCCGACTTCGGGTATTGCATTCCCTCGTTCGAAGACAAGGCTGTCTTTTCCATCTCGCCTTAGTTTCAACCCCAGCACCGCTCCTCCATCTAGGGCCTCCGCCGGTTTTGCGGTTAACCCATACTTCTCGACATGGCTTCTTACTTTCTCTGCTGTCACCTCTGCCTCCTCCACCAGGATGTCGTCAATGTATGAGCTAGTGGCCTCCTCCACTGTACAGTCTTTGCTCAGCACTGTCTTCAGTACGGCAGTCATAATTTTGGGGGCTGAACTCAGCCCAAAGCCTAACCTCGTCAGACAATACACCCGCCCCTTGTACCGGACCAGTTGGTACTGCCAGAGTTTTTCATCTATATGGATCTGCAGATATGCCGATTTCAGATCGACAATCTTAGTGGCCTGCCCCATTCTTCTCCATTTCCTCATGACATCCTCACATACGTCGATCCCCGTTCCAGTGTGGCAGGCTACGTGTCTGTTCAATTCCCTAAAATCCAGCACGGGCCTAATCTTGTTTTTGGTAGGCTGAACAACCGCCAGTAGTGGCAACACTCCTTTTTCTTCCCCTGTCCACGGTTTCAGAATTCCTTCTTTTATCCACCTCTCCACTTCTTCCTCGAATCCTTTTCTTATTTCTCCTCGCAGGGTGTTGTCGTAGCAGCCCACCTTATTCTGTAGTTCTGGGGGCCCGGAGATCCATTTCCATTCCACCGTCCACCTCACGCCATCAAACTTCGCCAGGAAATCTTTGTCCTCAATGCAGCAAACCTCCGGTTTTCGGGTTCTGACGGTTCTATCACCTTCTACTCCTGCCATCCCCACTGCGCCGAGACGTCCAAACGTCACTTGGCCCCCTCTTAATATAGCGCCCCCCAGTCGGTTAATTGCACTCATACCTATAATCACGTCGACACCACTGACCAGATGATTCAACACTAGGGCTTGCAGTTCAATGGGCACCCCTTGCACCATTACTTCCGCTGTTGTCTCTCCTAGGCATTTCATATCCCTGCCATCCACGGTCCTAATAATCCTGGTTCCGCTCCATGACCTCGCGACATTCCACGCTAACAATGTTGTAGTGCAGCCTGTGTCGACAAGGGCTATGGCTCTCTTCCCATTGACTACCACCGGTAACCGAGGCAATGTTCCATCATGCGCCATTTCCACACAGAAGGGGTAACCACTGGCGCAATAGCTCCCCTTCACTCGTTTCCCTGGTCCCGTGCAGCAACACAATAGCGGCTAATATGCCCCACTTGTCCACATCGGTAGCACGTGATCCCCGGTCTCGGCTCTTTGCAGTCCTTGATCAGATGAGGACCCTGGCACCGGAAACACTTGATGGCAGGTCTCCCCTCCTGTCGCCTCGCCGGCTGCCTCTCATTCAAGTGAGGCCTCATGCACATATTTCCAATCACAGCTGCAGCCACGATTGGGCTTTTAACATTTTTCACTAGGACTCTGGCATGGACCAAGAGATCGTCCACTTCCATAGAATGGATCCCCGTGATTCTCTGCATGTTCGCAGAGATTTCCTCTGGGAAGCCGTTCACTAGGTACAGCTTTACCGTCATCTCCAGGCTCCTCCCCACGTAACCAGCCAACCCTGCCAGTCTCCTGATCTCTGCCGCAAAGACGTCAACGGACTCGCCGGTCCACCTCAAACTTGACAGCTTGCCAAGTGCTTCAAATAGGCCCTCCGCGAAGGCCAATTTCAGCCTTTGCTCCACTAAGGCAAGGTCTTCCTTGTCTTCATCTCGCATCTGCTGGTAAATCGTGAGGGCTTCCCCCTCTAAGTATAGCGGCGGCAGGGTGACCACATCTTCTATCTTTTGCAGCTTCGCCACCATTTTTAATTTCTCCAGCCACTTAATCAGGTCGCCCTCCCCAGTAAAGGGTCTCAACATCTGAGTGCTCAGTCTCCACTCAGCCATGTTAATTGCTTGATACGCCGAAATAGCTTGTCGCTTGCGTGACACTGCTGTCCGAACTTTCACCTTCCCGTTCCCACTTGACGCGTCTTCTCTCCACTCCAAAACGAACTTCTGCAACTTTAGCTTTTCTCTTCTACAAATACACCTTCTCTGCTCGCAATCAAACTTCAGAATGCCCTCCTTCCCCAAATCACTCCTCTTTTATTTCCAATCAGGAGCATCTCATTTGCATACCTCGTGGTCCCCTGTAGGCATATAAAGAAACAGGGCAGCCATTTTTGTTTCTTTCTTCTTCATTATGAACACGAGGTAAGCCACACAAAAACGCGGTCGGTCGTTCTTGTTTCTATTTTCTTCATTTACACCACACTTTCATTTCAGCTATTTAATTTAGCGATAACCCCCCCCCCCCCGGGAGCTGTTTGAAACATATTTATGCGAATTTATGTGGAGACAAAAATTTGGACACAACCCTTTTGTCTCCATAATAAATCAAATCGCGGAAGGCTACCCGGTTGGGAAGGAGCTTCTTTCCACATCCTCTGAAAACCCTTTGCTCCCTACTTTGCCTCTACAGTCAGTAGAAAATCTTCCAGTCGGAACTAAAGATAAACAGTAATTGTTGT
>NC_136525.1:29099185-29101685 GCF_053919585.1 Euprymna scolopes
TGTGTTTCCTTTGATCCTTTACCGTTTATCTGTTCTTCCCCTGCCTGCGGATCGCTGTAAGGCTTTAGAGCGTCTCCTTTTCAAACTTCTTTGGAAGGGAGGAAAGCCGTATGTCTGCAGACAGGTCTGTACGCAGAAGCTTAGTGAGGGAGGCTTGGGAATGCCAGACTTGCAAAGTCACATGCATGCAGAAAGATTGGCGTTCCTGAGTCGGACTCTGATGGAGGAAACTTCCACGGCTCATATCTAACTCCGCCACTGAAGGTTGCAGAAGACCGGCGGGGGAACAGCATTTCCTGACTGAATGCCGAGCCGCCCTTAGGGTATTGCTGGGGTCCAGTGACCTTGCACAGCCTAGGAGGAGACTATATGAGGAGTTAGTGGTGGGGACCGCAAAAGACCCGCTGGTGGAGCAGCTACATCTGTCGAAAGGAGAAGTTCTCTCGCTGTGGAGTTGGGCGCCTGCCAGTAGCTTTATAAATAATGCAGAATTTTCCAGCACAGGGAGGCTAGTCTGGGACGCGTTGCCACTCTTTGGCAGACTAGCCAGGGATTCCAGGGATAGTGATTATTATTATCCCCTGTGCCCATGCTGCAATGATGAAGAGGAGGAGGAGACGAGAGAACACGCATTCTTTCATTGCAACGGGGTGCGGAGTCTCTGGGAGTATGTCGGAGAGGTAATGGCTTGCATCGACCCCACTTGATTTGCCGTACGTGGATGACAATGTGGACCCGCCGTTTACAAGGGAGAAACAGGCGGTGTTTCTGGCAATCCTAGCGGTAGCGCAGTTAGTGACTTGGGTTACATGTCTCGACATTGTCTATCTGTTTCTGATCAGGACATCATCTATCTGTTTCCGATCAGGATCTGATTGTTTATTTTAAGCATCAACTTAAAATAAAGATCAGATGTGATTGGAAAAGATTGCACTGCATAGACTTTGATAGGAGATGGGTGCACAACACTAGTTTGTGCATTCGACGAGGCGCTAGGTTCGAGTTCGTGTTTCCACCCTAGTGGTATTGGTCCTAAGGTGCTGGGGTTTGTCTTTTACTCGGAACCCAGCCCTTATGATTTTTAATACAAGTTTTTCCTTGTAATATGGGTAGGAGTAGGAGTAGATAAACTGCGTAACCACCAAGAGTGGATAGTTTGTACTTTGTTAGAACCTAGACTAGGGTAGTATGCGTGTCGATCGATAGTCTTTTTATTTTTTTGGTAGTTGGCACTAGGAGAGCTTCCAAAGATGCCCAGTCCACTTGTTTGTTTTGTCCCCGGCCTGTTTTTGCCCATTACAAATTTTATCTTGGAAGACGCCATCCATTCCTGTTGTCCCCATCCCCAAGTTATTTTCACACACAAAAGTGCTGTCCTTTAGGTCCTCCATTCCCCACTAGGGAACGACCTACTTGCTTTCACCTCTTCCCCCCCCCGGGGGAGAGGATCGGAAGACAGTGGGCGTTTCATATGACAAACAAACCAACTGCTAGGAAGGGAGGGTTCCCTTACTAACCCGCCCCCATAGGCATTTTGTTTATTTGCTTTCTTTTTCTTTCTTTTTGGGTGTTTACTAGTTTGCCCCCTCCCATCATCTCACCCCCATTTATATATTAAAAAACAATACTTTGTTTTATGTTTGTAAATTTTTTATGTTTTTTTGTAAATAATCTTTTCTATTTCCAGCGTGAAAGTCGTCCGCCATCCCGTAAGCTGGGGAGCTGTTATTTTAAGTCCTGGTAAGAATGTAGGCGGTTGTGTATAGTATGATAGAAACTCTAGTGTAGGTTTATTAATAAAGTACTTGCTATCCAACGCAAGTCTAGCCTAGGAACATTAGCAAAGACCCCTATTTTTTCCCCACTTCCCCTACTGGCCCTGGTGCCTAAGTTGTTTCGGACCCCAAATGAGGCCTTGGCAGTAGATAATGCCAAGGCCGGGGCCGAAATGGCTAAATATCATTTTCCATCTATCGGCGGAAATGTCCGAAAGCAATCAGATTTGATCAACGTGGAAATATTCTCCTTATATCAAACAATTGCTATTCAGATTGGACAAGGGGAGCTGGTCCCCCCCCCACAACATCTTGGAAAAATGAAAATAAAAAAAAGCGTTCCCACAGTAAATGAAATACTATCCCACAGTGAAAATTGACCTCATTAAATCATTATAACGTGAACCTGCCAAATCTAAGTAATTAAATAAATTCAAACATGTTTCTGCTCAGTATCGCACGGTGGTCCAATGTTTAACGTCATAGGATTTTTTTCACACTTTAATTTCCAACTTCGGGTTCGATCCTCATACTCAGCTACCCAAACTTTTTTTTATTTTAAACCCCCCTCCCCTCGGAGTTTTGATTTACCCAAAACCACACACACCTTCAAATACCCGGGCTACGCCGGTTACGCATCGCTAGTATATATATTATCTATAAAAATCCGTAATCCTGTCTGTTCGTTTGTTTGTTCACAATTTGATTTAATATATACAAAACGT
>NC_136525.1:29110549-29150549 GCF_053919585.1 Euprymna scolopes
GGTTCGAAACCAAAACTTCTAGGTAAACGACATTTCTTGTACCACTGTAAAAATGTAAACGAAAATTCTACATTACGTAGAAAAAAAAAAAAAGCTGTACAGGTCCGTTTTCAATTTCTGTGGCTCCCAAAAATATAAATTAAGATTTTTGCGGATAAACTATGCTTGGTTGTGTATATAAAAAGTACCCCCTTTTTAATAAAGGAAGGACTTTCACATAAAAATTTAATAAACATAAGAATCGGCAAAAATTGAATTACACTTGTAAATCATATCTAAAAAATAGCAGGGTTCGTAAATTGCAGAAGTACTAAACAGATAAATACACCCGCATTTTTGTACTTCTGCAATTATTTTTCTTTGAGTG
This sequence comes from Euprymna scolopes, assembly GCF_053919585.1. NCBI lineage: Eukaryota > Metazoa > Mollusca > Cephalopoda > Sepiida > Sepiolidae > Euprymna > Euprymna scolopes. The sequence continues at coordinate 29,110,917 of NC_136525.1, forward strand.
ACGCTGAGACATAAAGCGACACCCCCCCCTCCCCCCGAAAAAAAAACATAATTACGTCGAAACTCCCCCACACAAATATATATTATCAACTAAATCAATTACCCAGACAGGAAAACATAAGATCTTTCTCAAAAGAAAATCGAAAAAAAAAAGTGAAAAAAAAAACGCGTAGGAATATATCTGATATAAAAAGCATTACTTTACCTTGTTTCTTTTTCAAAGTATTATGGAAACGATAATAAAATTCAGACAGTCAAGTGAATAGTTGAAAAATGATTTAAAATCGTCCGTAGGAAATAAATTGTAACCTTTTGGTAAACGTGCTCACACCTTCAATGAGTCGACATTTATAGCCGAGACTTTAATAGAGGGCTAAGGGTTTAAAAGATTTCATCGAAAAATAAAATCATTCTTAGCCTAATTATTTATTTTTTTTTAATCAATATTTGTAACTTTTATTTTATAGAAAATAAATAATTAAAACAAATCATTTTATCGCCATATCTCTCGATTTGGTTAAAAACTATATCCGTTCATAACCGGAAGTGAAATATCAGTGAAAATTACTTAAAATGTGCCAGTTTAGCAAATAGTACAAAATAACTGTAATTAAAATAATTTAAATAAATTAACTTTAAATAATACTTTTAAATAGAACAATTACATCAATTACAGTAATATAATCAGTAATTTTAATTGAGCGAATTATTTAAAAAGATTTTATTTAATATAATATGCAAATTAGATTAGTTCTATTATGTATATTGCCGTCAATATAGTGTATATATATTGATCGTGATGCTATTTATTTATATAGAAAATCTTATAGTAAATAAAATTTATATATATAACCGTTTGCAGCAGGAAGTTTTGTATATATTAAATCAAATTGTGAACAAACAAACGAACAGACAGGATTACGGATTTTTATATATGATAGATAATATATATACTAGCGATACGTAACCGGCGTAGCCCGGGTATTTGAAGGTGTGTGTGGTTTTGGGTAAATCAAAACTCCGAGGGGAGGGGGGTTTAAAATAAAAAAAAGTTTGGGTAGCTGAGTATGAGGATCGAACCCGAAGTTGGAAATTAAAGTGTGAAAAAAATCCTATGACGTTAAACATTGGACCACCGTGCGATACTGAGCAGAAACATGTTTGAATTTATTTAATTACTTAGATTTGGCAGGTTCACGTTTTAATGATTTAATGAGGTCAATTTTCACTGTGGGATAGTATTTCATTTACTGTGGGAACGCTTTTTTTTATTTTCATTTTTCCAAGATGTTGTGGGGGGGGGGGCCAGCTCCCCTTGTCCAATCTGAATAGCAATTGTTTGATATAAGGAGAATATTTCCACGTTGATCAAATCTGATTGCTTTCGGACATTTCCGCCGATAGATGGAAAATGATATTTAGCCATTTCGGCCCCGGCCTTGGCATTATCTACTGCCAAGGCCTCATTTGGGGTCCGAAACAACTTAGGCACCAGGGCCAGTAGGGGAAGTGGGGAAAAAATAGGGGTCTTTGCTAATGTTCCTAGGCTAGACTTGCGTTGGATAGCAAGTACTTTATTAATAAACCTACACTAGAGTTTCTATCATACTATACACAACCGCCTACATTCTTACCAGGACTTAAAATAACAGCTCCCCAGCTTACGGGATGGCGGACGACTTTCACGCTGGAAATAGAAAAGATTATTTACAAAAAAACATAAAAAATTTACAAACATAAAACAAAGTATTGTTTTTTAATATATAAATGGGGGTGAGATGATGGGAGGGGGCAAACTAGTAAACACCCAAAAAGAAAGAAAAAGAAAGCAAATAAACAAAATGCCTATGGGGGCGGGTTAGTAAGGGAACCCTCCCTTCCTAGCAGTTGGTTTGTTTGTCATATGAAACGCCCACTGTCTTCCGATCCTCTCCCCCGGGGGGGGGGAAGAGGTGAAAGCAAGTAGGTCGTTCCCTAGTGGGGAATGGAGGACCTAAAGGACAGCACTTTTGTGTGCGAAAATAACTTGGGGATGGGGACAACAGGAATGGATGGCGTCTTCCAAGATAAAATTTGTAATGGGCAAAAACAGGCCGGGGACAAAACAAACAAGTACACTGGGCATCTTTGGAAGCTCTCCTAGTGCCAACTACCAAAAAAATAAAAAGACTATCGATCGACACGCATACTACCCTAGTCTAGGTTCTAACAAAGTACAAACTATCCACTCTTGGTGGTTACGCAGTTTATCTACTCCTACTCCTACCCATATTACAAGGAAAAACTTGTATTAAAAATCATAAGGGCTGGGTTCTGAGTAAAAGACAAACCCCAGCACCTTAGGACCAATACCACTAGGGTGGAAACACGAACTCGAACCTAGCGCCTCGTCGAATGCACAAACTAGTGTTGTGCACCCATCTCCTATCAAAGTCTATGCAGTGCAATCTTTTCCAATCACATCTGATCTTTATTTTAAGTTGATGCTTAAAATAAACAATCAGATCCTGATCGGAAACAGATAGATGATGTCCTGATCAGAAACAGATAGACATGTAACCCAAGTCACTAACTGCGCTACCGCTAGGATTGCCAGAAACACCGCCTGTTTCTCCCTTGTAAACGGCGGGTCCACATTGTCATCCACGTACGGCAAATCAAGTGGGGTCGATGCAAGCCATTACCTCTCCGACATACTCCCAGAGACTCCGCACCCCGTTGCAATGAAAGAATGCGTGTTCTCTCGTCTCCTCCTCCTCTTCATCATTGCAGCATGGGCACAGGGGATAATAATAATCACTATCCCTGGAATCCCTGGCTAGTCTGCCAAAGAGTGGCAACGCGTCCCAGACTAGCCTCCCTGTGCTGGAAAATTCTGCATTATTTATAAAGCTACTGGCAGGCGCCCAACTCCACAGCGAGAGAACTTCTCCTTTCGACAGATGTAGCCGCTCCACCAGCGGGTCTTTTGCGGTCCCCACCACTAACTTCTCATATAGTCTCCTCCTAGGCTGTGCAAGGTCACTGGACCCCAGCAATACCCTAAGGGCGGCTCGGCATTCAGTCAGGAAATGCTGTTCCCCCGCCGGTCTTCTGCAACCTTCAGTGGCGGAGTTAGATATGAGCCGTGGAAGTTTCCTCCATCAGAGTCCGACTCAGGAACGCCAATCTTTCTGCATGCATGTGACTTTGCAAGTCTGGCATTCCCAAGCCTCCCTCACTAAGCTTCTGCGTACAGACCTGTCTGCAGACATACGGCTTTCCTCCCTTCCAAAGAAGTTTGAAAAGGAGGCGCTCTAAAGCCTTACAGCGATCCGCAGGCAGGGGAAGAACAGATAAACGGTAAAGGATCAAAGGAAACACATACGTAGCACATGCCTCCGCGCAACCCTTTTAGGACAATTTCCTCCGAATCCAAGTCCCAACCGACGACTCGAACTTAGTCTGTACTTCCGACCAATTCTTGTCCAGCTGGACATCCAGCCCGAACCACACACTGAGGATCTTTACCGAGCCATCAGTCCAGCCAAATGTACCTGGAAGCGAGTTTACCCCGGTCCAGGCGCCCAACCGCAGGCCAACTGACTTGCTGCGATTGATCACGGCCCCTGTGACAACTTCATACTCAGCGATCGCCTCTATCACCGCTTTGATATCGATACGTCACTAGCATACGCGGACACCCTGGCACATTTGCCACCAGGTAGAGCTATGCCGCGCAGGACTGGTCTTGCTGCCTCGTCCTTTAATTTGCGAAGGAAAGGTTCCAACGCCAGGACATACAACAGAGGCGACAGCGGACAACCCTGCCGCACCGACCGGGAGGCTCCAAAGGACTCCGACAACCTACCATTTACTTGCACCATTACCGCAGGATCACAATACAGGGCGGAGATCCACTTCTGCCGATAGACGGAAAATACCACCAGAATAAGTGTCGCTTCTATTATAGGAAAAAGACAAATCCACATGTGTCGAGCAACAAATGTTGAATATTAATCTTCCCGAAGTCAGGCAAATTAAATAGACAGACGAGCTGCGTTGTTAACTCAGAGATATTACGATTTCTATGTGATATAAAAAGATTTAAGTTGCGAGCCGACCGACTGCTTCTCTGAAAAAAGCCTTTCTTGGACATACACAAAAAGCGAACATACATATACACATTTTCGCTTTTATATTATAGACTAGTGGGGGTACCCGGCGTTGCCCGGGTGTTTGGAGGTGTGTGTGGTGTTAAATAAAAAAGAAACCGCGGGGGGTTAGGATCGAACCCGAAGTCCTGAGGCGAAGTTTGAAAATAAAATCGGCCAGCCAGAATGAGTTACTGAAAGATGTTTGAATTTATTTAAGTAAGAACCAAATTGGCAGGTGCATGCACGGAAGTCATCAAGTGTTACGACATTCAGCAAATGAGGTCAATGACCAGATTTGTTTGTTATAAGCGAAGTAAAAATAGAAAACAATGTTAAAACTTAAGTAGGGGGGATAATCAAAACATCGAAAAAAAACACAAAAAAACTAACGTAAGGCAAACGAACGATGTAAAAATCGAAAAAACAAAAAAGAAATGGCTTGAATAAGCCTGTTTCGATATTAAAATTTTAAAAAAATAGGTGGGTACCCGGGTGTTTTTGGGTGTGTGGTAGGGGGTGGATAAGCGAAGTAAAAAAAAACAGAAAAAATAACGTTACATGAAAAATGGCTTAAATAACACAGGTTCAATATTTAAATTTAAAAAATTTAAAAAAAAAAACATCTCACACCACGATTCGAACCTAAAACGTTTAGATAACGAACCAACATGCTAACCAACTGAGCTACCGCAACGTACATGAAATTTAGTCAGTTCTTCAACTATTTAAAGTAAATCAGGTCATGACGTCATCTAACGCATGCGTAGAACCAGTCGTCGTCATGAGAGGATGGTTCTTGTTGACCCCCCCCCTATAGAATATGGTCGATTTCGGGGTGAAATAATTAACGTTTTTGGCCAATTTTTCGATATTTTTCGGGCAAAGTATACAGCTTGAATATGATATCAAGTTTGTGAATTTTTGTTCTGTCGGTCGAAAGTTTTTAACGAATACACAAACAAACATACACACAAACATACATACACAATTTTTCGCTTTTATATTTATAAATTAAAAATATATATTATATATATTATATATATTATATATATGTATATATATTATATATATTTTATAAATATTATATATATGTATATATATGTTATATATATATATATTTTATATATATGTTATATATTATATATATATTATATATATATTATATATATATTATATATATATTATATTTATATATATATATTTTATATATATATATTATATATATATATTATATTTATATATATATATATTTTATATATATATATTATATATACATTATATCTATATATATATATATATATTATATATATTATATATATATATATTATATCTATATATATATATATTTTTATATATATATTTATATATTATATATATATTATATCTATATATATATATTATATATATTATATATATATTATATCTATATATATATTTTATATATATATATATATTGTACATATATTATATATGTATAATATATATATATTATATATATATTATATATATTATACATATATATATTTATATATTATATATATAATATATATATTATATATATATTATATTTATATATATTACATATATATTATATATATTATATTTATGTATATTATATATATATTATATATATATTATATTTATATATATTATATATATTATATATATCTTATATACATATTATATATATTATATATTATATTTATATATATTATATATTATATATATTATATATTATATATATATATATTATATTTATATATATATATTATATATATTATATATATTATATATATATTATATTCACATCTATTATATTTATATATATATATTTATATATATTATATTTATATATATATCTATATTTATATATATTTATATATATATATTTATATATATATATTATATTTATATAAATATATTCATATATATATTATATTTATATATATATACATATTTATATATATTATGTATATATGTATTATATTATATATATATTATATATATTATATATATATTATATATATTATATATATTATATATATATTATATTCATATATATATATATTTTATATATATATATAATATATATCTATATATATATATTACATATATTATATATATATTATATATATATTATATATTATATATTATATTTTATATATATTATATATATTATATATTATATATTATATATATTATATATTATATACATGTTATATATTATATATATATTATATATATCTATATTATATATATTATATATATCATATATATTATATATATATTATATATATCATATATATATTATATATATATTATATATATATATTATGTATATATATATATTACATATATTATATATATTATATATATATCTACATTATATACATATATATATATATTATATATATCAATAATATAAATATATTAAATATATATCTATATAATATATATATATCTATATTATATATATCTATATTATATATCTATATTATATTTCTATATTATATATATATATCTATATTATATATATATTATATATATATATTATATATATCTATATCTATATTATATATATATATCTATATTATATATATATTATATATATACACATATATCTATATTATATATATTTATACATAAATATATATATATTATATATACACATATATCTATATTATATATATTTATACATAAGTATATATATATATATATATTATATATATTATATATATTATGTATATTATATATATATTATACATTATATATATTATATATATATTATTTATTATATATATATATTATATATATTATATATATATTATATATATATTACATATATTATATATATTATATATATATTATATATATATATATATATATTATATATATCAATATTCTGGCATCGCCTGCGATTAAATGATATAGGTACAAATACAGAATAGACGAATACTTGGCGTCGCCTGGGATTGTAATAGATAGCTGCAGAATATCCGGCATTACTCAAACTTACATGAGATACGTGAGATAATTTATTTGCAATATTCCCAGCGTCGACCGGGATTGAAGAAGATTGATGGGAATATATATTAGCAAAATTCCTGGCGTTGCCCGGGATTTAATGAGATCGGGGAAATTGCTCAATTTGTATGTCACATCTGAATAATCAGCGTCGCCCTGGATTAAATAAGGGTGGTGAAATATAAAGTTTTACCGGAAATGGCTTAAACAATTTTCTATCTCAAAATTACTTCATTTGTGAAGTCGATTCCAGATATGGCTTAAACAGTTAATGATCTCACAATTAGATTAATACATATGTATTGTTGGTTTTCTATGAAAGTTTCCTAGGCCAGTTTCTATAGGGAGTAATCTATATTTGTTAATATTTTATGTATTCATACGGGAATGATGTGATGGTTGTAGTAGTGGGTAGAAAGAAGCATGATTATGTTAATTTTAAACGTGCTCTTCAGTTTTCTTTTGGGGTTATGTTGGAGAAAGTAATGTCCGTTTTGGGGTAAAAAAAAAAGCTTGTGAAATTGTTTAATATATCTATTTAAATTACCCGTCTTAGTGTAGGTAAAATCATTTAAATATGTGTTGTATATTCACCGTCCTTGCAAAGGTAAAATTATTTCATATACATGCTGTAAATTATCTACCCTAGGTAAGATACAATTATTTCATACGTCTAATACCCGTCCTAGCTAGGTAAAATATTCTTTTGCTCGAAATAGCAAATGATGCATAGACATTAAAAATTTCATACTCCTAAGAATTATAAATATATTCAAAATCAAATTCAATTTTCTCATTGTTTATATGGTCCCGAGTTACTTTCTAACAATTGTTTCAGTTTTCTTAAAATTATGGTAGCCTTGGTGGTAAGAGAAATTATTTAACATGTTGTATAATACCTGCCGATAGTATGTGAAATTGTTTCATGTATGTATTTTAATTACCCGTCCGAGGGTAGGTAAAATTATTTTAAATATGTGTTGTATATTACCAATCCCCGCAAAGGAAACATTATTTCATATATATGGTATAAATTACTTATCCTAGAGAAGGTACAATTATTTCATACGTTTAATACCCGTCCTACGGTAGGTAAAATATTCTTTTGCTCGAAAAAGCTAATGATACATAGACATTAAAAATTCCTCTATCCCAAGAATAAAAAATATGTTCAAAATCAACTTCAATTTTCTCATTGTTTATACGGTCCCGGGCAATCCCGGGTAACCCCGCTAGTCAATTATAAAAGAATTCAATTATATAAGGATGAAAAAAGAAAACCTTAACTAAAATTGTTAAATAGAAAACGGGGATCATCTGTTGCCTACCAGAGTTTTAAAAACGGGATATCTGTTAAATACATGGCTCTTCAGTGGATAATACCACTTCCCCAATAAAAAAAATGGGTACTCCTGCAGTATTTTACCCACCGATTTCACGATCTTAGCCGAGTGTTGACGAACGCTTTCGGCGTTAACGCCGACGAAAGCCGAGAATTCGGAGCTACGGTGCAAGAACGCTATAAGTATGTGAATAGCAACAACATTACAAGGAAAAGATATTACACACACAACAAAATGGATAAAATTAATACAAAAAATTTGGATAAAATAAATCACAAACACTTACCGTAAGTTGTTTTTAAAGTAAAATAAATTTATTTTGTTGAATATTTTTTTTTTTTTTGGTTCATTTTGTTTCCCGATAGCTTTTTTTTGGTGGTGGTGGGGGGTAAGCAACAGTAATAAACACTTCAATGTTTTTTTTGTTTGTTTTTAACAAATTGTTATTAAACAGTAACAACAATGTTTTTTTTTGTTTTGTTTTTTCAGTAATGTTTGTAGGGGGGGGGACAACAATTACTGTTTATCTTTAGTTCCGACTGGAAGATTTTCTACTGACTGTAGAGGCAAAGTAGGGAGCAAAGGGTTTTCAGAGGATGTGGAAAGAAGCTCCTTCCCAACCGGGTAGCCTTCCGCGATTTGATTTATTATGGAGACAAAAGGGTTGTGTCCAAATTTTTGTCTCCACATAAATTCGCATAAATATGTTTCAAACAGCTCCCGGGTTTTTTTTTTTTTATCGCTAAATTAAATAGCTGAAATGAAAGTGTGGTGTAAATGAAGAAAAAGAGAAACAAGAACGACCGACAGCGTTTTTGTGTGGCTTACCTCGTGTTCATAATGAAGAAGAAAGAAACAAAAATGGCTGCCCTGTTTCTTTATATGCCTACAGGGGACCACGAGGTATGCAAATGAGATGCTCCTGATTGGAGATAAAAGAGGAGTGATTTGGGGAAGGAGGGCATTCTGAAGTTTGATTGCGAGCAGAGAAGGTGTATTTGTAGAATAGAAAAGCTAAAGTTGCAGAAGTTCGTTTTGGAGTGGAGAGAAGACGCGTCAAGTGGGAACGGGAAGGTGAAAGTTCGGACAGCAGTGTCACGCAAGCGACAAGCTATTTCGGCGCATCAAGCAATTAACATGGCTGAGTGGAGACTGAGCACTCAGATGTTGAGACCCTTTACTGGGGAGGGTGACCTGATTAAGTGGCTGGAGAAATTAAAAATGGTGGCGAAGCTGCAAAAGATAGAAGATGTGGTCACCCTGCTGCCGCTATACTTAGAGGGGGAAGCCCTCACGATTTACCAGCAGATGCGAGATGAAGACAAGGAAGACCTTGCCTTAGTGGAGCAAAGGCTGAAATTGGCCTTCGCGGAGGGCCCATTTGAAGCACTTGGCAAGCTGTCAAGTTTGAGGTGGACCGGCGAGTCCGTTGACGTCTTTGCGGCAGAGATCAGGAGACTGGCAGGGTTGGCTGGTTACGTGGGGAGGAGCCTGGAGATGACGGTAAAGCTGTACCTAGTGAACGGCTTCCCAGAGGAAATCTCTGCGAACATGCAGAGAATCACGGGGATCCATTCTATGGAAGTGGACGATCTCTTGGTCCATGCCAGAGTCCTAGTGAAAAATGTTAAAAGCCCAATCGTGGCTGCAGCTGTGATTGGAAATATGTGCATGAGGCCTCACTTGAATGAGAGGCAGCCGGCGAGGCGACAGGAGGGGAGACCTGCCATCAAGTGTTTCCGGTGCCAGGGTCCTCATCTGATCAAGGACTGCAAAGAGCTGAGACCGGGGATCACGTGCTACCGATGTGGACAAGTGGGGCATATTAGCCGCTATTGTGTTGCTGCACAGGACCAGGGAAACGAGTGAAGGGGAGCTATTGCGCCAGTGGTTACCCCTTCTGTGTGGAAATGGCGCATGATGGAACATTGCCTCGGTTACCGGTGGTAGTCAATGGGAAGAGAGCCATAGCCCTTGTCGACACAGGCTGCACTACAACATTGTTAGCGTGGAATGTCGCGAGGTCATGGAGCGGAACCAGGATTATTAGGACCGTGGATGGCAGGGATATGAAATGCCTAGAAGAGACGACAGCGGAAGTAATGGTGCAAGGGGTGCCCATTGGACTGCAAGCCCTAGTGTTGAATCATCTGGTCAGTGGTGTCGACGTGATTATAGGTATGAGTGCAATTAACCGACTGGGGGGCGCTATATTAAGAAGGGGCCAAGTGACGTTTGGACGTCTCGGCGCAGTGGGGATGGCAGGAGTAGAAGGTGATAGAACCGTCAGAACCCGAAAACCGGAGGTTTGCTGCATTGAGGACAAAGATTTCCTGGCGAAGTTTGATGGCGTGAGGTGGACGGTGGAATGGAAATGGATCTCCGGGCCCCCAGAACTACAGAATAAGGTGGGCTGCTACGACAACACCCTGCGAGGAGAAATAAGAAAAGGATTCGAGGAAGAAGTGGAGAGGTGGATAAAAGAAGGAATTCTGAAACCGTGGACAGGGGAAGAAAAAGGAGTGTTGCCACTACTGGCGGTTGTTCAGCCTACCAAAAACAAGATTAGGCCCGTGCTGGATTTTAGGGAATTGAACAGACACGTAGCCTGCCACACTGGAACGGGGATCGACGTATGTGAGGATGTCATGAGGAAATGGAGAAGAATGGGGCAGGCCACTAAGATTGTCGATCTGAAATCGGCATATCTGCAGATCCATATAGATGAAAAACTCTGGCAGTACCAACTGGTCCGGTACAAGGGGCGGGTGTATTGTCTGACGAGGTTAGGCTTTGGGCTGAGTTCAGCCCCCAAAATTATGACTGCCGTACTGAAGACAGTGCTGAGCAAAGACTGTACAGTGGAGGAGGCCACTAGCTCATACATTGACGACATCCTGGTGGAGGAGGCAGAGGTGACAGCAGAGAAAGTAAGAAGCCATGTCGAGAAGTATGGGTTAACCGCAAAACCGGCGGAGGCCCTAGATGGAGGAGCGGTGCTGGGGTTGAAACTAAGGCGAGATGGAAAAGACAGCCTTGTCTTCGAACGAGGGAATGCAATACCCGAAGTCGGATCTGAGCTGACGAGGTGAGAACTCTTCTCAGTCTGCGGGAGGCTGGTCGGGCACTATCCTATCGCTGGCTGGCTCAGGATAGCATGCAGCTTTATTAAACGACAAACAGGCACTGATGACTGGGAAGGCCGTGTGACGAAGGAGGTCACGAACATGCTACAAGAAGTCATTGCGAGAGTGAGGAATGAGGACCCAGTGAAAGGGAAATGGTATGTCAGCGGCGAAGATGCGGGTGTGGTTTGGTGCGATGCCAGTAACCTGGCGTTGGGCGTCGTACTAGAGATAGGAGGTGTAACTGTGGAGGATGCGGCGTGGCTAAGAAAAAACAACGACTTCTCCCATATCAATGTAGCAGAACTAGATGCCGCTATAAAAGGAATCAATCTGGCCCTGAAATGGGGATTGAAAATAATTGAAGTCAAAACCGATTCGGCAACGCAGCGTCGTGGATTCGGTCGGCAGTAACTGGCGATAAGAGAGTTAAGACAAGGGGTGCTGCGGAAATGCTGATCAAGCGCAGACTCGGAGTGCTCACCAACCTGATAGCGGAATTCCAGTTGAGAGTATCTGTTGTGTTGGTCCCGTCAGAAAAAAACAAGGCGGATTCGATGACACGCGTGAAGAAGGCCTGGCTGCAGGAGGGAAAGGAGGTCTCCTCGGTATGCTGTGCAGGGGAAGAAGTCAAAGAGTCACACGAAATGCACCACTTTGGTCGAGAATGAACGTTATTCCTAGCCAGAGAGGTTTACCCGGAGACCACCGAGGAGGAGGTTAGGGAGGTGGTGGAGAACTGTCGAGAGTGCCAATCAATTGACCCTGGACCGTCCAGACACGAAGCAGGAGAGCTACACGTTGCAGAGGACTGGAAGCGATTGGCCAGTGACGTGACACACTATCGCCACAAATTGTATCTGTCGATGGTCGACTGTGGACCGGGAAGGTTTGCCATCTGGAGAGAGATCAGGGCAGAAGCTGCATGGGCAATCGGAGGGGTCATCGAGGAGATATTTTTGGAGAGAGGGCCGGTTGAGGAACTCTTAATGGACAATGGCCCCGCTTTCCGATCAGAAGCCTTTAAAGGGGTGTGCGATAAGTGGGGAGTAAGGCAATTTTTCAGAGCAGCGTATCGGCCGAGTGGCAACGGAATAGTGGAGAGGAATCATTGCACCATTAAAGCCGCTGCGGAAAAAAGTAACGTATCACTCATAGAGGCAGTGTTTTGGTATAACATCTCGCCGAAGACCAAACAAGATGAGACAACTGTGCCTCATAGGGCCGTTTTCACATATAAGTGGCGGCATTCATGCAACAAAGCAGCAGGAATTGAGAGTGAAGAAGCCACTATCATAGGTGAAGAGGTGTGGGTGAAACCCCCCAATGCACAGTGTACCACTCGTTGGAAAAGAGTGGTCATAACAGGATTGCAGTCGAAGAACAATGTGATGGTGAATGGCGTTCCCCGGCATATCTTAGACCTGCGTTGTGTGACATTGCCGGTATGCAGTGAGGGCAGTGAAGAAGAAGAAATCGAGGGCCACCGAGAAGCAAATGATGCTGCTCGACCTGACTTAGGCCCGCGTTGTAGTGAACCTGAAAACGTTAACCCCCGAGAAGTTGTCCCCCAGAGGCCTCAACGTGAGAGGAGGCGGCCTGCTTGGATGGAGGATTACGAAGTATCCTATTGATCTCGAAGATCAGGGGGGCGTGTGGTGTAAATGAAGAAAAAAGAAACAAGAACGACCGACCGCGTTTTTGTGTGGCTTACCTCGTGTTCATAATGAAGAAGAAAGAAACAAAAATGGCTGCCCTGTTTCTTTATATGCCTACAGGGTGACCACGAGGTATGCAAATGAGATGCTCCTGATTGGAAATAAAAGAGAAGTGATTTGGGGAAGGAGGGCATTCTGAAGTTTGATTGCGAGCAGAGAAGGTGTATTTGTAGAATAGAAAAGCTAAAGTTGCAGAAGTTCGTTTTGGAGTGGAGAGAAGACGCGTCAAGTGGGAACGGGAAGGTGAAAGTTCGGACAGCAGTGTCACGCAAGCGACCGAAAGGCTGTGTATTTTTACTTTGAACAATAAAATAACTGAAATGGAAACGCTATGTGTGTAATTTCAATGAAAATTATTCGTCTGCTGCGCATTCGTTTGAAGCGCCCTGATTGGCTGATAGAGTATCGTACCACTCGCCATGTTCCGGCGTTTTCCGACGGATGTCGATCAACGCTCGGCTAAGATCGTGAAATCGGTGGGTAAAATACTGCAGGAGTACCAAAAAATGTTGAATACGTTTACTATTTATATTAATATGTAAAAAAAAATAAAAAATTAATAATATATATAAGAAAATTTAACAAGATTACAAGATCTATTCTGCGACATGTTAACTAGCATATAAATGTTATAAGAATAAAAATGCCTAAAAGCTTAAGTACCAGAAAGGCAAATAGATAAAAGGGAGGAAACCTAGCCAGACATATCGAAAAACCCGATATATAGTCTAAAGAAGCTTTGAGTAAAAAACATATGTAAAAAAATATAAAGAATGCAGTTAAAATTCCCAGAAAAAAAGGAAACTAAATCTAACCTATCACAGCCTTAGCTCCTACATAATCCAACTTTAGCTCCTACATAATCCAAGTTTATAATTACAAAAGAGAATTCAACTATACAAGAATGAAAAAAAAGAAAGCCTTAATTAAAATTGTTAATTAGAAATAGACTTAGAACTTGCATAAGCCGATTTCTCAAAAGTCTTCTATAGCTATAAAAGCTATAAAAGCTATAAAAGCGAAAATGTGCGTGTTTGTGTGCATTTTTCTGTATGTCCACCAAAGGCTTTTTTCTCGCGGCTTCTCGGTTGGGTCACTTCTTCAAAAACTTTTTATATAATGTCTAAATCATAATATCTACTAGTTATGACCAGGGGTCGTGTCTATTTTTTTATTTGGCCGACTTTTAGGCACTATTTTCGAGATTTTTTCTGATTGCTGCATCTTCGTTTCGCTTTTCAGTATAAAAAAGCGAAACTGTGAAAACGAATTTGTGTTCTCAGCATTAGACGTAATGCTGGGGCGAGGAAACAGAAACCAACTTGCAATGCCAAACTTAAATTGCGTCATGTTTGACCTTAAGGTCAAATATCACACGACTTAAGTTTCTTGTACCTGCCAATTTCACTTTATAAACGTTAAATTAAGGCACACTTCACTTCCTCTTCCCTCGTGACCGAGATCGTTAGATGTCGGTATTTTTCCCTTTCGTTTCCACCTTTGCGTCAAGCCTATCTTCTTACTAAAACTTTTATTTTCTTTTATACCTCCAAATGTAAAAGAAGTTGAAGAAGGTGGTTAGGACCTCTGTTTATCTGGTAATCTCGGCTCGTGTCGTCTAGTCTTCTCTGAGGTTGTTACATGAAATCTGGTATGCTGAAAATGAATAACAAACTCACGCAGGCAGAAAGACAACAAACACTTGTATCTAGTCTACTGAAGCTTAATTTCGCAAAGTTATGTACAAATGTTTTTACAAATATGATTCATTTCTCAGTAAGCACTTTTAGATTTTCAAATCTCCTCACAGACAGCAGCAGACGGTTGGATGAGGAGGCGGAGGGGTCACGTCTCTATATGGTCTGTTCTTCCCGAAATCACAAAGCAATCTGTTCTTCTCTGACTCATCTCTAACTCATCTTAGCACGACAGTCGTATATATAGTAAGGTCTGTGGATGGGGTGGAAATTTTCCCAGCCAATAAGATTTTGCCATGAAATCGAAAGCTTTTAGGTTTTTGCGTGTGTGCAATTCCCATACCTGGAATTTGAATTACTAATTCTCACGACCGCCAAGGTCAGATGTCAGTTCTGACATCCGACCTTGAGTTCACCAAGGTCAGACAATGTTATGTTTCAAGTTCCTGTCATCAACTTTTAGCTGCAAAAATATGTCTCTGGTTTCAAACAATATCTATTTTGACATGAAATAAAATATATATATTTATCTTCTCTATCTTAAATCCTCAGGTTATCTGGAGTCATCCGGGAGTGATAAGCTATCTCAGCATAGTTCTAAAGCTCCTCAATGGGGGATTACGTCACACAAACACCCAGCGAACGTTTCTTTTTTAAACTGGGTTGTTTTGATCTAAAAAACCCCACCCAACACACACAACTCTAAACACCCAGGCAACGCTGGGTACCCCCACTAGTCTATATATATAAAAGACAAAACGGGCGCGTGAGTTTTCGTATGTCCAACAAAGGCTTTTTTCGCTGGGCTTCACGGGGGGGGGAGAGGTTACTATTGCTTAGAAGTGTTTATATATCTACTAGATAATAATATCTACAATTTGCGAACACGCGTCGTGACTAGATTTATTTACATCAAATTTTACATGATTCTTGCTATTTCGACCTCTCCCGTGTTGATTCGTCTTTTTTGTATAAAAGCGAAACTGATGTGAAACAAATGAGTGGTTCTCGGCTAGCCCGGGACACTTTTGACAAAGATCAAAGTGTAGTATGAACCCCCTCCCCAGACACACAAAATACAAATTTAAAAAGGTAACCATGATAAAAGAGTTTTTTGTTCATTTTCCCAATTGTATTTTTTTCTGTGGATAAAAATTTAATATCTCAAAGTGTAGTATCTGTTCCACAGAATACTGACAACTTGACTTTTTGCAAAAGTTTCACCCAATTGACCACTTGTTGGTCATTTAAGTGTTTTGTTTGCAAAGGACCAGCCCCATTCTTTGGAGGTGTGGTTCTTGTTGTTTTTTGTTGTTTGTTATTGTGCCCCTATTGGGCATGTTTGTGTTACTTTTGCTTTTTCGATCTCTTTCAGGTAGTGCGGTGTCTGAACTCGACTTAAGCAGCCGGCAGGTCTAGGGGAAACTGACGTGCCTTTTTAGGTGAAGGTCCCCTAGTTCCGAATTGGCAGGTCGAGCACTGGGCCATCACCTAGAGGGAGCAGGCCTCTGCTCCTGGCATCATGGGGATGCCCCTGGTGTAGGGATCGTGTTGGGGGTACCACATCCAGTGGTACCCAAGTGTCTCTGTCGGGAGGTGCCACATCCAATGGTACTCTAGTGTCTCCAACTGAGATTAGACAGACAGGGCTTCAACCAAATTCTTCAATCAAATTCGAGTTGTGAGAGCTGATCGATGGTGGCAATTGTGGAGGGAAGAAGGCCCCACTGTTGGCACTGCCAAAAACCTGGGCATATTTCCAAGGCGTGATCCCAAAAAGCCCAGGTTAAAGCAGTGGATCAAATAGGCAAAGAAATAAAATAAAATAAAAAAATAAATAAACTCATTACCCCCCACCCGCCTCCAACATACACACAAAACGTCCACCATATACTTATGTAGCCAGAATGAGTCTGCCAGGTTCCCACTTCCGCTATGACTCTAAAAATGCCGCGTTGTCCAAACTCTTCAGCTAAGGTTAAAAATGTTTCCAACTTTTGAAACTAATTTGTACTAATTACCGCAAACTGTTTTTTTATTACAGCTTTGACTTAAAAACTCGTAACTAAATTTTACCTATCTTGTCTTGCTTTTTTGTTCTGTTCTGAAATCTGTCAAATATGCTGTTAACCAATATCGTCTTATTACATGTAAAACGGAAAAAAAAAAAAGTCACCTATGTAAACGAGAACCTCCCAAATTAAAATCTTGAATAATTATCTAAACTCAAATGTAAATTAATATTAAGTCGACTTCACAAATTGATAAAAGTTAATTATTGGATTTTAATTATAAGGTGAAGCTCGAATGATTCAAACTCGAGATATATAATGCCAAAACATTCACCCATTAATATGGGAGGGGAGATTATCTTCAAAAGTGTCCTGAATTGATAATTGAGCACTGTAGAATTTTCCTATCTTTTTCTCTCTTACTTTCCCTCTCTGTACTGCTCTAACCAAGTATGCCTAATTTACCTTATATGGGCTTCCGGGTTGCACTTGCTTACACCACTGCATTTATATTTGCCCTCTATCGGCCTCACAACAGCGGAGTTACTATCTTTAAGAGCATATCTGAGAAAATAGACTACATCCTGTCTGGACACCCCTCGGCTAACATCCACATCTGTGGTGACATCACGTCCATAACGTGGAATGACTGACCCACTCAAATAAGATGGATGATGAGGGGAGGTTCTGTTATGATTTTGCCATTGCTTATGACCTCACTCAGATTGTTCATGAGCCCACCCGTGTGCCCGGTACTACAGGTCAATATGAAAGCCTCCTAGACCTTTTCTCTCAACTTCCCCTGAGCTCTGTTCATGTTCCGTTTTTCTTCTCTAGGATCCTCCGACCACTCCGTCGTATCAGTTAAAATAAAAATGAAATGTAATAAGTCCCCAGACGTACCCCTCCAGCGTACTGTATACCGATACTCCATGGCTGACTGGGATAGCTTCCGTACATTTATATGTGATCTATCTCTGCATTCCATGTTTATAAATGATGTGTCCTCTATAGTATCAGACCTGACCGAATGGTTAATTGTAGGCATAGACCGATTCATACCATCTAAAAAATTCCAACAAAAACCTAACAGCCAGCCATGGTTCTCCCCAGAATGTGCTGTTGCCATCGCACACAGAAATCACTTTTTCCATAACTACCAACGTAATAGATGCACTGAGACTAAAGCTGCTTTCAGGACTGCCAGCAACCACTGTAAAAGAGTAATAAAAAATGCAAGAGAGCTATATACCCAGTCTGTTAAATCCAAAGTAGCTGATCAGCGGCTTGGTTCCCACCAGTTTTGGCAAATAACAAATAGGATCCTGAACAGAAGTGTGCGTTCTATCTCAACCATTATCAACGGACCAGAGGTCATCTCGTCAGCTTCAGACAAGGCCAAACTATTTGCCAAGAACTTTGCAGCTAATTCTACCCTATGCGACGAAGGTCATCAACTCCCCATATTTCCTCCTATAACACAAAACACACTAGGTAACATACAAATATCTGTACATGAGGTCGCCAAGCTAATCAAGAACCTTGATTCCAGTAAAGCAACTGGCCCTGACGGCATCCCAATTATAGTGTTAAAAAAGCTTCAACCAGAACTTGCTCCCATACTTATGAAACTGTTTAAACGTTGCCTTAAGGAGAAGTGCTTTCCAACACCCTGGAAAACCTCATCAGTATGCCCTGTATTTAAGAACTCCGGTGATAAGTCTTCTCCCTCTCAGTACAGACCAATAAGTCTCCTGTGTGTTATTAGTAAGTTGCTGGAATCCATATTAAATAGAGAAATAGTCAACCACCTCAGCAGACATTACCTTCTTAGTGACACACAATATTGTTTCCGTTCTGCAAGATCTACTGCAGATGTACTAACGGTTACATCGCATAGAATTAGTGAATCTCTTGACAAAGGCTTCCTTTTCAGGACAATTGCTCTTGACATATCAAAGGCTTTCGACAAGGTATGGCATAAAGGCCTACTTCACAAGATCTCCAGCTATGGTATAACT
The DNA here is from genome assembly GCF_053919585.1 of Euprymna scolopes. NCBI lineage: Eukaryota > Metazoa > Mollusca > Cephalopoda > Sepiida > Sepiolidae > Euprymna > Euprymna scolopes. Next base: position 29,129,992 of record NC_136525.1, read on the forward strand.
GGAAATATTCTCTCTATCATTAAATCATTTCTCTCTGATAGGCTCATAAGAGTAGTGGTCAATGGACAAAAATCAGAGGCCTGCAGTATTAATGCTGGAGTCCCTCAAGCGTCCATTCTGGGCCCAACTCTCTTCCTGATCTACATCAATGATCTCCCTAAACACATACTTAAATCATTCATTGCCATCTATGCTGATGACACGACCATCTACGGCAACACATCAAAGGCTATAAATGACAAAGCTCTCTCTGATTCTCTCTCCTCTGATCCTGAACGAGTGATTCAGTGGAGGAAGACATGGCTAGTTACCTTTAATGCATCTAAAACCAAACTCCTATCTTTACATCATCAACGCTCTGATCCCCATCTGGCATCAATTGAAATGGATGGCTCTCGTCTAGGAGAAGCCCCATGTTTTGACAAGCTTTTGGGCTTGACCTTCACTCCTGATCTGAAATGGAACACGTACATCGTCTGTTGCCAAGGTCGCTGGAAAAGTGGTGGGATCCTTCTACTGCTCCAGAAGATATCTCACTACTGATGCAATTCTCTATCTATATAAAAGCCAAGTACGCCCAAGGATGGAATACTACTGCCATATCTGGGCAGGAGCTGCTAAAAACAGCCTATCCTGCCTTGACAGAGTACAAAATAGACTTCGTGGCTTAGTGGGGGATGCCTTTTTCTTTTCTCTGCAACCTCTCTCCCACAGGAGAGACGTTGCAAGCCTATCTTTGTTTTATCGTTATTTCCTCTGGTCCCCCTCACCAATCTTTTACGAAAAACACCCGTCTAGCTGAATCCACTGTCAAAAACTTTCCCCGCTCTTTATTTATGCCTAAATCAAAACGTAGATTCCATGAACAAGCTTCTTTCTTAGAACTGCACGCCTGTGGAACTCTGTTCCGTCTGCCTGCTTCCCTTCTGACTACAACTTAGATGTCTTCAAGTCCAACATAAACAAATTCCTGATGAACCGCCCCCTTAAGTAGACACTTTAAATATTCACACTAACGTACTGTACTTACAATAACCCTTATCCCTGAGTGGCTTCCGGGCCTTGATAAGTAGTGACCACCTTGTAAAAAAAGAAAAAAAAAAACACTAGTGAAGACAGTGGAGGCAAAGGAAGTAAAAGAAAATGAGGAGACGAAATGGAGCGAGGTTGAAGAGTGAGGAGGTCAACCGACCAACAGACAGAGGATTAGCGGTGGCAACTAAAAGAAAGCATATGACGCTCTCCTCAGAGTCAGTAGAGGAAAGTGAGACCCCTGCCACTAAACCCAAGGACAAAAAAGACAAGAAAGAAAAAGTAAACCAAGATGAAGAACTTCTAGTACATGCCCCAGTATCACAGGAAGAAAAACCCTCCACACTCCCAGCTAATTCGCAAACCAACATAGAGGATCCGGAAGAGACTCCGGTAATGGAAGCAGCAGAAGAAAAGTCCTCCCTGGCAAGCCCTAGAGTCGAGAAGACAAGGAAGTATCCTTTTTGGACGGGAAGAGACTCTGTGAAGCCGACTGTGATCATGTGATAACTGATTTGAATGGGCGGCAAAAGAGGCATCTCAAGCCTTTTTTTTAGGAAGTCGAAAAAAGTGTTATTAGAAACTTGGAGGAGGTGGCCAAACTAATCACGTTCGCGAAAGTTAACGAAGGGAGGGAGGGCGAAAGGGCTTTGGTGCATGACAGATGCCGGAAAAGCCTTTCCTGGACAAAAGCTAGTCGAAGAGGAGCACCCTCCGTAACAAATATGAAGAACAAGTGCAAAGGGAGGGTCGCACTTTATGTTCACCCCCTCCTTCTTTAGAGTTCTCAACTTAACATTTCCCCTGGACGTTGGGGGCCTATCTCGAGATGGATGGGTTACGTCCAACCTGCTCACAGGCAGTCTCGGCCAGGCCTTTTACGTCCTTACCCCCAAGCACTTTAGACCCGTTATAGACGAATGTTACTAGTTAGGGACACAATGAACTTAAACCTAGCTAGTTTGAATACGAGGGGCATGAGACCCTGAAGCAAGGCTGCTCACGTGCTGAGGGATTTTCCTTAAGGTAGATATAGCTACTCTTCAGAAAACTAACTTTGTTTTCAATAGGGATTGCGATGTGCTGACAGGCGACTTTGACGTCTACTCAGCAGATGGCAATCTCTATAGTTGTGGGGTTTCTGTGCAAGTGAGCCGCACCCTATCTGCGACGGTTACTGTAGCCCACATGGACGCTCATTGAAGGCTGGTTGTGGTCGATGTTTCCATTAAAAGTGGTAAGTTCTGGATTTTGGCTGTTTACGCGCCCAATATCGCTGGGGAGAGGGTTTCCTTTTTTCGGCATGTGAAAGTGTTTCTCTCGGCGGGTCCGGAGCAGGTAGTTTTAATGGGGGACTGGAATGCCATCCTGGACTCCAAGATAGATAAGGTCGGGGAGGGGGATAGAGGGTCGGAGAGGTGTGAAAGAAGCCTGTCTGACCTGGTGGCCTCGTGCGATCTTGTCGACAGGTTCCGTTCGGGGAGGGAGATGTGAACGTGACAACCAAGTAGGGCTTCCTATTCAAGTACCTACTTGGATAGGATGTTAGAAGATGCGACACAGATTTCTTCTCTTGTCCCAAGTTCTACTGGCTAGGTCATTCTGACCATAAACTAGTAATGGCCCGTTTGAGAATAGGTAATAGGACTAGGTTGGCTGGGTACTGGAAGTTGAACGCCTCCTTGCTGGAGACAGTTGACTTCCGGGAACAGCTGACAGCACTAATTCAGCGAGAGTTAGTGGGGGTGGTTACCGGGAGTAGCTGGTGGGTTAAACTTAAGGCCACTATTAGGCGTTTTTACGTCCAATATAGCCAAAGCCTTGCTTTCACTAGGGCATGGATGAAAACACACTTAGATGATAGGTTGACCCGGGTGGTGGCTGGTGGGGATCCACTAAGTGACTTGGACCCCAAATGAGGCCCTGGCAGTAGATAATGCCAGAGCTGGGGCCAAGCACTAAATATCGGCTAGCCTGGGAACAATGTCCAGAAAGCGATGGACGTTTGGTCAATGTTGGTTTTCACCATTATATCAGACAATTGCTTTCACTTTGACACTCCCCTAATAAACAGGGGAGCTGGTTTTCCCTAACACACTGTGAAAACAAAACCAGACAAAGTTGGGTAAAAAAAAACTCAAAGAAACTATCCCGCAGTAAAATTAAGTGCAGATTTGACCTCATTAAACACGCACTTAAAAACTGTCTCGCAGAAATAGTTAACTGCAGAATAGCGTGATGTTTGACCTCAATTTGAACTCATTCACTTTTTAATCACAAAATTTAATGTCTTACATTGCTTTCGTCGCCGTAGTGCAGGTGTATGTCATCAGCCTATGGGACTCAAGGCTCCGGGTTCTAACCTACCTGCCACCAACTCCCCATTATTTTTTCTTTTACTCCTACAAAAGATTTTTTCCATTGTTTAAAATCACTGTTTTTTGTTTTATTTTTTTTAAGAAGTTCAACATCGATTTTTTTTTTATTTAAACAGGGTTATGTTCCTTTTTGTTCTGCTTTACCCCCCCCCCCAACACACACACCTATAAACACCCGGGCAACGCCGGGTACTCCCACTAGTCTATAATATAAAGCAAAAATGTGTGTGTGTGTGTGTGTGTGTGTGTGTGTGTGTGTGTGTGTGTGTGTGTGTTTGTGCATTTTTTCTGTATGTCCGCCAAAAGCTTTTTTCAGGAGAGCGCTCGGTGGGATCACTCATTCTTAAAACTTTTTATATGCTCAGTATATTATAATATCTAAGATTTATGAAACGAGTTTGAGTGTACCTTTACATGCTATTTTCATGCAGAAATACCTGGATTAGGACCCAGGCACGGAGCAAACCCTCTCGGTGCTGATGGGCCAATAAATCTTCCCAGGTCATTCGTCTAGGAGAAGGAAAAATTTGGAGCTAAACTTAAGGGGAGGCCTCTCCAGCCTTGCATGACAACCTTCCTAGAGCTGGTGACTCAAACAAATTACCGATCTGCAAACCTAAATTGCTTAAGGAGTAGATAGGCACTGTCTATCACCTGGCTTCCATACTCCTTTTTTGCCTATTAGCCAGGTTAGAGGTCGAATCACAGGGATTCGACAGAAATACTCAGTGGTCGATTTTGTTTCCTGACTAGGGCAATGAACGCCATTTTCCCCACTCCCAACACATCCCATCCATCTAAACTGGGCACTTGGGAGTGCTTGAATGCCATAATGCCAGTGTAAGTAGATTGGGTTGACCATCGTCTGATGAGTTACCGGATTGACAGTTCCTGGCTGCTGTTCCCGACTGATAGTACAGGAGCCCTAACTCTTTGTAAGCTTAGAGCGGCTGCTCCATCAACAGTTGAATAATATCGGGATGTTTGTAGTGTCATGTCACGCATGGAAAGGGACCCTGCACTCATCCCTGGTGGGCTTTCCTGAGGCCACAATCCTAGTAGATGGAAGGTCACCTGATCGTCTACTTGCGTTGCATGTCTGGTATTCTGCATAACTACTTGCTCAGCACCCCTTAACTAAACTGAAACTCTTTAAAAAAATGACAGTACAATCTAAAATTACGCTTAAACCAGGACAAACCTCAAACAAAACCAAATTGCATTTACGAACATCCGTGGGCTTAGAACTAATTTAAATGATGTTGAAAAATTTCTCCTAACAAACACCCCGGATATCTTAGCACTAAGTGAGACTAACCTGCACTCCTCCATCCCCTCTAACTACTTTAACATGCCCGGATATCCCCTACTCTGTCATAAGGACTCTGACAGACATACGCACGGGCTTGGAGTCTATATTTGAAACACCCTCCCCTTGACTAGAGAAACTAAACTAGAATCGGACACTCAAGCCTTTATGTGCTTTAGACTTAACATGCAACATAACATTAGTTACTTCTATTTTCTCTACCGCTCTCCCTCGACTCAGGACTGTACCCTAATAAACAAAGTCTCTGACAGCATAGATACAGCACTTTCCCTCGACACTAGCGCACAAGTGCATGTATTTGGAGACTTCAATATCCACCACAGCAACTGGCTTGGATTTTCTACTTACACAGACGCAGCTGGTAGCGCAACACATAGCTTCTCTATATCTCATTCCCTATCACAGATGGTTACGTTTCCAACCCGTTTCCCAGACCAGCAAGAACAACACGCATCACTTCTAGATCTGTTTCTTACCACAGTTTCCGATGATTGAATTACAAATGCCCACAGCCCACTTGGGAACGCTGATCATGTAGTGATAATGGTTGAAAACAACCTAAACACTAGAGCCAAAACTGAAGAGCCATTGCTCAAAACGAGATATTATAAAAAGGCTGACCGGGAAGCCATCAGGGATCTCATCAGGGATCTCATCAGAGATGCCCCATGGCAAAATATTTTTTCACTTCTTGCTGAACAGTGCGCAAATGAGACCATTGAATGGTTCAAAACGGCAAGTGAAGCACATGTTCCCATGCGGAAATTTTATAGAAAGCCTCACCTCCCCAATGGTTTACTTCTACTTGTGCAGCTGCCATTGCATAAAGGCAGCATGCGTACTGCAGATTTAACTGATATAAGTCCAGTTCAAACAGACAGAAGGGATCAAGTAAAGATTAGATACCCCGTAGCAGAAGGCAAAGATTGGCGAACATTTCAAGTGACACTGGTTGGTTGTTTGTTTTATAACTTTAATATTTATAAAGATGACAAATCTTTTTATTCATTTAAAAATGAATCAATAAAAAACTGGCTATTTGTTTACTTCTCCATAAAGACAAATTAAGTACAAGGTTAGCGTCCAAAATTTTCAGTTTCTAATGTTTTGTAATTAATATAGTTCATTCTTTTTATTTTTTTAAATTTTTATTATAATAATAATAATAATAATAATAATAATAATAATAATTATTATTATTATTATTATTATTATTATTATTATTATTATTAGTTTTGTTAAAGTTCTGTAAATATGTTTTAAAAAAACGCACTCAGAAAGACACCCATTTATTTAAATATATTTTGTTAAATTTACGTTTGTTTTGTTACTTACACTAAAAAGTTTTGTGTAAATAGAAAAGGGTTTTTTTTTTAATCCTTAAAAGTTTTGTAAATATTTAATATTAAAGAAAATCTTTTGTAAATGTATATTTTTTCTTTTAAATCTTAAAAAGTTTTGTAAATATATTTTTTAAAAATCTTGCTCACGAACATTCAAACATGTTTGCTATTTGATTTGTTTACAAACAACTAACGGCAATGCCAAGATCAAACAAACGGCGTCATTTGAAATGTTCGCCAATCTTTGCCTTCTGCTATGGGGTATCTAATCTTTACTTGATCCGACAGAGAAGCCAGAAGTAACTGTAAGAAAGAAATAGAGACAGTTAAGGGAGAATTCACTGAAACCACCAAAAAACGCATCGAAGTACAGAAATTAGGAACTCGTGAGTTCTGGAAAATCTACAACAGTGTAGTAAATAATGGGCAATTAACAATTCCCCCACAAGCCAACATGAAGTTGTTTGCTCAGCAACCAAGAAGGCTAACATGCTTGCCAGTCGGTTTGCCTCCAACTCCACACTGGACCCTGCTAACCACTCCCTTCCTGACTTTCCTTTGCAGACAGACACCACACTAGACGATCTGAAAATCACCTCTTCTCAGATGCATGATATCATAAAAAATCTTGACACTTCAAAAGCATGTGGACCTGATCTCATCCCGGTCTGTGCTATTAAAAAAGTGCTCCGTCAAAGTAGCTCCAGTTCTCTCAAAACTTTACAACAAATGCCTTAATGAATCTTGCTTTCCTACCTGCTGGAAAACTGCTTCTGTGGTACCAGTTTTCAAGAATTCTGGCGAAAGAACTGACCCAGTAAATTATCGCCCCATTAGCCTCCTCCCACTTTTCACCAAAATATTTGAGTTCATAATTAACCAAGCTCTAGTCCATCACCTTACAGATGCTAAACTTCTGACTGACCAACAATATGGATTTAGGCAAGTCCGTTCCACAGCAGACATCCTAACTGTAATCTCTGAACATATATACCATTCACTGGACAAAGCAGGGAAGGGTAGAGCGGTAGCTCTAGATATATCTAAGGCTTTTGACAGGGTATGGCATGAAGGTCTTCTCAGGAAAATCAGATCATACGGTATCACTGGAAGAATACATAACATAATTAAATCCTTCTTAGATAAGAGAAAAATCCAGATTGTCCTCGACGATCGTACATCTAAACAATATGATATAAATGCGGGAGTGCCTCAAAGGTCTATCTTTGGACCTTTATTATTCCTAATATTCATAAAGTACCTCCCTAACAAAATTGTCTTTGTGATGGGTATATATGCTGATGACACCATGCTCTATAACAGACATGACAGGAAAACAAATGAACACATATCTAAAGAAATGGCAGAAACACTAGAGGATGGCCTCCAATCTGTAGTGGAATGGAGACAAAAATGGATGGTCACATTCAATGTTGTCAAGACTAAACTTGTTTCCTTCAATAATTACAAGAAACCTCTACCACCAATAGCAATGGCCAAAGACCCTTTATCTGAAAGTACATCTTTTAAACTTCTCAGCCTAACGTTCACAGGAAACATGAGTTGGAACAATTACATTGAGAGCATTGCCAGGATCGCTGCGAAGAAGGAAGGTTCTCTCTACCATGCTAGAAAGCTACTAATGCCCGAAAGTATCCTGTACCTCTATAAGGCTACCATTCGCCCATGTATGGAGTATTGTTGTCATATTTGGGCGTATTTGAGCTACTAGTTTCTCGCTCCTAGACAAGGTTCAAAAGAGAGTCGCCAACCTGATAGGTCCTGAACTGTCATCTAAACTTCAACCTCTGTCCCATCGATGAAATGTTGTATCCCTTTGCCTGTTCTACAAGTACTTTAACGGTGAATGCTCCGACGAACTGCAAGCACTTGTACCCCCTCGACGTAAATACCTTCCACAAACCTGACAAGCAGCTAAATCCCACCCCTTGACAGTAGAGATACCTAGATGTAAGAGAACCTTCTACCCCAGTAGAACCGCTAGACTTTGGAATTCCCTTCTGGGTTCCTGCTTCCCCAACTGTACTGACATGCAGAAGTTGTAATGTGAACCGACATCTTGCTGCCCAACTCCCTACACAGTACCCTTGTAGCTTATGTCCTTGATAGTAGCCCCCTACATCAAAGTGGTAATGTGCCTTGTTTGGGGTGAAAATGTAAAAAAAAAATAATAAATAAATAAAAAAAATTGCCCTGTGTTTCTTTGGCTTTTCAGTATAAAAAAAGCGAAACTGAAAGAAAGTGATCATTTACGGATGATGGTGTAGTATCTGTTCCAACAGTATACAAAGCTTAATTTTGCAAAAGTTCAAGAGCGATCATCCACTTGACCACCTTGTGTGCTAAGTTTAAGGGTCTTTTTCTTGTTTATACATATTTGAAAAATGCTTAGTCATGTCACCGGATAAGACGGCAGCTCTCTCTCATGGCGACTTTTAATTCTTACATTAACCACTTTCGAAGGTTGTCGTGCTTTTACTATATTTCATGTATATCTAAAGAGTGCGTTGAAGGATATGAAGTCAGTCCCGGAAATGGCAGAAACAATTTACGAATTAACATTACTATATTTCATATATATTTTTACAGTGGGATGGTGGATATGAAGACAGTCTGGAAATGGCAGAAACCGTTTACGATGTAACATTACTATGAAATGTGAGTTATTTGATTGGTGTGTTTGTAATGAAATAAACAGCACAGACAATATATCAAATTATTATTTTAGTAAGAAGTGGGGCGATAATGTGGGTTAAATCATGAAAAATGATTGTCGAAATTAGTAACATATCCAAGAATTCTAGGATTCAATGAGATAGGTCCAAATATATACTAGCAGATTACCCGGGATTGAATGACGTGCAAATGTATGCAAGCAGATACACGGGCGCCTGGAATCGAATGGGATGCAAATACCTGGCGTTGTCTTGGATTGAATGAGATTGATTGAAATATATACTAGCACAATACCTTTCATCGCCCAGGATTTAATGAGATTGATGGAGATATATACCAGCAGAATACCCGGTGTTGCCCAGGATTGAATGAAATAGGTGAGAATATATACTAGCAAAATACTTGGCGTCGCTTGGGATTGAATTAGATAGGTGAAAATATATATTAGCTGAATATCCTGCATCGACCTGGATTGAATGAGATAGATGGAAATATATAGAAGCATAATACCACTCATCGCCCGGGATTTAATAATACAGGTGCAAATAAATACAACAGAATACCTGACATTGCTGGGGATTGAATGAGATTGTTACAAATACAGAATAGATGAATATTTGACGTCACCCGAGATTGTGTTAGATAGCTGCACGTATACACTAGCAGAATACTCGGTGTGGCTCAAGATTGAATGAGGTAGGTGAGAAAATTTACTAGCAATGTAGCCCAGAATGAAGGCGATCGATGGAAATATATATTAGCAGAATTCCTGGCATTGCTCGGGATTGAATAAGATCGAGGCAAATATATATTAGCAGAACAACCAGCGTCACTCTCGATTAAAAGAAGGTGGTAGAATATAAAGGTTGTACCAGAAATGGTTTAAACAATTTTCTACCTTAAAATTACTTTATTTTTTGAAGTCGATTCCGGATATGGCTTAAACAGTTTACGATCTCAAAATTAGATTAATACATATATATTGTTGGTTTTCTACGAAAGTTTACTTGCCCAGTTTCTGTAGAGGGTGATCTATATTTTTTTTTAATTTTTTATGTTATCATCCGGAAATTATTTGATGGTTGTAGTGGTGGGTAGAAAGAAGCATGATTATGTTAATTTTAAACGTGCTTTTGAGTTTTCTTTTTGAGGGTTGGGTATAAAAGAGTAATGACCGTTTTGGGGTAAAAAAAATGTGAAATTGTTTCTTATATGTATTTAAATTACCCGTCTTAGTGTAGGTACACTTATTTTAAATATGTGTTGTATATTACACGTCCTTGCAAAGGTAAAATTATTTCATATACATGCTGTAAATTACCTACCCTAGGTAAGATACAATTATTTCATACGTGTAATACCCGCCCTAGGTAGGTAAAATATTCTTTTGCTCGAAATAGCAAATGATACATAGACATTAAAAATTCCTCTCTCAAGAATAACAAATATATTCAAAATCAAATTCGATTTTCTCATTGTTTATATGGTCCCGAGCAACGCCGGGTACCCTCGCTAGTCTAATATATAAAAGGCAAAATGGGCGCGAGCGTTTGTGTATGTCCACAAAAGACTTTTTGCATCGGACATCTCGAGTCAGTTAGAAGTTTTCGTGTACTTCCCAGATCGTAACATTCACGAACGGACATTGTCTCTCTTTTTTTTTTTTTTTTTTTTTTTGCTTTTTTATCGAGTTAAACAAAATTCCCAACGTGCTGTCGTCTCCAGTGTGTGTTTGTGTTTTTCGTATAAATAAAATGAAACTATCGAATGCAACTGCCTGGCCCCAGGGCCAGGTAATATCTGTTCTGTAATTGGTCCTTGGTCAATGTAGAGGAAACCCTTCATACTGAGACAATTACTATTTATTTGGATATTGCAAGACTCCTCCCTTTTGGGGGAGCTGGTTTTCCACCCACATTAAAAACGACCTTGTGTCTAATTTGCTTTTGTGGGAACTTTAAAAGCAACGCCATTTGAACACTTTAGATTTCCGGTCGCGTCATGGAGTAGCGGTAAGATTTTCTTTCACTTTTTTTTCCGCCTTTGCGTCACGGGTTCGAGCCTGCCTGCCTACTATCACTTTTTTTTACACCTCCAAACATCCGGCCAACGTCGGGCACCCAGGCTAGTCAATTATAAAAAAAGAATTTAACTTATATATATATATATATATATATATATATATATATATATATATATATATATACGTATTTTACCATTCTACACGGTTCATTTGTTGCAGCGTGTGTTATGTGTTTACAAACATCACAAAATTCAAGCAGGTCTTTTGTAGCAGCACAGACACATCCCTTACACCCGAAAGACGTGTAGGAAAATTATCAGCTGCCGATTTTGTATAAAAAAGATATAAATTTTACAATCGTCCCGAATCGATCAAGCACTTTAGCATTGCATGTCTTTTTTCTCACATGCTGAAAACTGAAAAAAAATAAATAAACACGCAACTGCCATCAGAGAGTTCTCTGGAACCAACCAAGAAAGACATTTGACCTTCCCCCCCCCTCTCCGGTTCACAGCCGAGCGAAGCCATCTTCACTGCATAATGTCCCTCTACGAGTACTTTCGGCAATCGAACTTTCTCACTGTATAATTCCTTCCTCCACTTTGACACTGCCTTAAATTTCACTAACCTACACCCAAACGGTGCAGGTAAGATAATTCATATTATTGTTGTTTTATAAAAAGTTTTTTCATTTCATTTAATGTCCGTCGGGTTACAAAAATGTTAGAGAAAAAAGTTCACGCGTCCATTTAAATCCATAAGTAAAGGGAAAAAGGAGTAAGTGACGTCATTATCTGAATGGTGAGCGGGGAGGGGAAAACATGTCCCTATTAACTTCCCACGATGACAGAGTTAGACAAAATTGTTTTTTATCTCGAGAAAATGCAGCCTCCAAAAGATGGAACAAAAATTTTAAAAAATATCTGTTAAGACCTCTCCGTCACCGAGCGATAACAGACAGATACTACACTTTGATCCAAGCTCCAAGACCAAGTTCGTTCCCTCCTTCCATTACATGATCGAGTGCTATTTTCCAAATTTCATAAAAATTTGTCGAGTATTTTTTATTCCTATAGATGTATATTGCCAGATTCAAAGAAAGACAAATGTTCATCGTTATATTAAATAACATTTCAATCAATTTATAACAATGAACGTTTGTATTGAATGTTTTATTTTGTAGTCGGCTCTTAATTTTCGATAGCTTTCTTGACTTAACATTATGGGCATACCTCAAGGAGCTTCGCCACATTCTTGAAAACAATTATGCTACTTATTCTAGCTGTATAGATATATAAAGATTTCGCTTTTATTTGGCTTGTGCCGATGTCGCAGTAGATGGAAGCTGTTGGAACACGGAGGAACTTGCATGTCTAGTTACACGGAAGAACTCTGATACAACGAAACAGTGTCTGTTGATAACTACACGCATAGAGAGAGAGAGGGGGGAAGAGAGAGAGAGAGAGAGAGAGAGAGAGAACGAAAACAAGGACAATTTTTATCCTTATGTTGCAACTCCCATGACTGTGGTTAAGGGCTGAATTTATTATGAGCATCCTAAATGGGGAGTTGCGCAGCAAAAATATTCGTTCATATTACATTTAAATTTCTGTATATTGGTATAATCGGGGAAACAGAGAATGGAGGTAATTCCAAAATCAAACGATTTGATTAAAAATATTTTTCGGCATCTTGTAATCGCCACAGCGAAAATGTGGGATTTTTGCTACAATTATTTGCAACCTCTTATAAGAATTAAAGACACACAACTATAAATTATCAACCTAAAAAAAAATAATTTTAGATCTCCTGGTGAGTTATCGCCCCTTTCCTCGCCGCTGCACATGTCACCATTAAAAAGAAAAGAATTATACAAACAAATGTTTCATGTGGTTAAAGTGAAACTGAATAAGCTGGCTTCCTAGCCCTGACCATTGGGCTGTGTCCAACTGTCCAAACAGTGTCACACATTGTCTAAAACAAAGGAAGTCAACTGGCGAGGAAACGGTTGACTGTCGATGCCAGATAAGATTTATGAGCTGAACGGAGCAGATAACGATCGGAGGTTTTGTTTGGAGATGTCAATCCAACTACGAAACTGCGTCACAGCCTGTCATGTGGGGAGGGAGCTTGAGGTGGAGAGAGGGTTATTTGACTTTAGTTGCAAAGAAGCAGAGAGAAAGGGTGGGGAAAGAGAACGGACCGTGATAGGGAGGGTCCGAGAAGTTGCTTAATTAGTCAAGGTCTGTTAGGCATGTCACAGGAAAACACTGGGTGAAAAAAGAAATTGACTTAAACTGTTTTTCGCTTGATTAAAACTAATCCATCCGATACAATCTTGTTTAAACGGGCTTTAATTATTATAAATTGATTTAAATACGTGGAAACTGTTAATTGGCTCATTTAAACGACGAATTCTCGTTGTGTTGTCAGTCAAGAAGGATCTTGTCATCTCATTATGTCATCTATCATTATATATGCGCGCGTGTGTGTATGTGTGTGTATGTGTGTGTGTGTGTGTGTGTGTGTGTGGTATCCAAGACACTGTACAACATAGAGTGGCTACTCCGATCACAAGATCTGTACCCCTTCTCTTTTTGTGTGTGTGGGGGGGGGGCATCTCAAATTGTCCATCTGTTAAGTTAACAAACAAAAAAAATCGATATCATTTTGATTTTTATAAAAGGCTAGATGATGTGCGACTTTTGGAACATTCTATATCAGAAAGTTCTTACGATTTTCAATTTTTAAATTCAGATGAACATATCTCGGTTCAAGCAAGAATTTATTGGTCGAAATAAGCATCATCAGAATCAACACACACTTCGTCAACGCAAAACAAGTATATATATGTCGGTAACGTAAAAATCTTGCGTTTTGGTGGGCATGAAGTCACTGGAGGCGTTTTTAATATAGTTAAGGGTTTTGAAGCATTTCTCATGCAAAAAGTTGTCGAGATGCTGGAAAAAGTGGTAGTCGTTAGGTGAGAGGTCTGGAGAGCATGGCGGACGAGGCAGAGTTTCATAGCCCAATTCGTTCAAATTCTGCAGGGTTTAGCAACATGCGGTCGAGCATTGTCGCGGAGGAAAATTGAGCCTTTTCTGTTGCTGGGTGTTTTGTCGCAATTTCTTCATAATTTAATCCATCCATCCATACATACATATATATATATATATATATATATATATATATATATATATATATATATATACAAATATATATACATATATATACATCTATATACATATATATATACATATATATACATCTATATACATATATATATACATATATATACATCTATATACATATATATATATACATATATATACATATATATATATGCATATATATACATATATATGCATATATATATACATATATATATACATATATATATACATATATATACATATATATACACATATATATGCATATATATACATATATATGTACATATATATATAAATATATATATACGTATACATAAATATATATATACATATATATATACATATACATAAATATACATATATACATACATATATATACATATACATATATATACATATATATAAACATATATATGCACATATATATACATATATATACACACATATATATACATATATATACATATATATATAAACATATATATACACACATATATACATATATATATATATAAATATATATATACATATATATGATGATGATTGCAACGTCTTGTCAGACGAGTGCCACTCCCTCAGACATTTAAAATCCATGATGCCAAATACCTGAGGAAGTATCTATACAAAGATGATGTTACAGAGTCTTAGCTTTGTACGACAGCTAAGTCTCTCTCTCGGTTCAAAATGTTGAGATCCAGCAACAAGCAAGAGCAAGAGAGCCAGCAACAAATTAAACTGCAGATCAGCTTAATGCGGGTACTGGTCTTCCGCTTTATGGTTTTTTAAATCAGAGATTTGCTTCTCCTAGAAAGGTTGCTTTCACTACGGCTTACGGGAGCCCTCTCCACCCCAATACACATATACACACACACAAATATACATGGTGCTAGTTGGCCGTTTACCCAGAAAAAGAGTTCATTCGCTATATATATATATACACACACATATATATATACATATATATATATATGCATATATATGTTGTGGAGACGCCCACTAATTAGCATATGTGGGTGAACAATGTATAGATAAAGGTATCAAGTCAGCAAGACCGGGGAGCTGTGTTCGAACGCCGGATAGGCAAGACGCATGTGCCGGTTGCTCTATGAAAGACTTTAACACGCCCTCTGCCGGACAATCTTCCAACTGCAGTACAACTGTACCTTTGTAAATATGTATTATCTTTTCGTCTTAATATATTTGTTTTACCTTTACTTTCTGTGTTCGTGTTGTTATTGATACAGACACAACAGTGGCGACGGGATTTCGAAAAAACATTTACGCGTGAGAAAATACACTATCAAACTCAACAGTGATATTCGGGAAATACTTACTCGTCAAAGATTGAAAAAAAAAATTCACTCGGAAATTCAATGTTTAAAACGCAGCAACTACGAAATTGTCACCAAGATAAAAAAAAAAAAAATAAAAAAAAACAGCAAGCACTTTATTTCAAAGTGCCTACGAGGAAAAAAAACTTGAAAGTCGCAGTAACCTTTTCTGCAAAGTGCACAAAAAAAAAAGAAAAGTGATTCGCTAGGATACCGTGGACTTATTAGGTAGACGGTTTTGAAAGAAAAGGTGATTTTTTTCTTTCTTGTACGTAATTAATAACGAAACAAAAGGAATCGGTTGTTCGTAGTTATTAATGAAAGGAAATTGTAAAGGTGACTGATTTACTAATTTGAAAAACAAAATGGAGAATCTTATCAAGTTATTCGCGGAAATGCAAATGCGTCAACAAGAAAGAGACTAAGTACAGAGAAGGCGTCAACAAGAAAGAGACGAAAGACAACAAGAAAGAGACGAATTACAGAAAAAAGAACAACAAGAAAGAGACGAAAGACAAAATGAACGGCTTCTTAAATGTATAGAGCAAATGCAACTTGGTCAAAAAGATTTGTTGGAAAGATTAATGACTAATTCTGCACAGGAAAGCAATACGACTTTTTCCAACGCAACAATTGTGAATAGCATAGATGTGTTCACGTACCTACCAGAAGAGGATAAAACTTTTGAGGCATACTTTAAGAGGTATGAAGATATTTTCGAAACAGATTGCGAAAGCTGGTCAAACGCAAAGAAAGTAAGTTCATTACTTCGAAAGCTTGGTACCAGTGAACATTGCAAATTTGTTGATTTCATATTGCCAAGGAGAACGAATCAGACTTCGCTGAGACCTTAAAACTTCTTAAGGAATTATTCGGACCGAACATGTTTCTTTTTCACAAGAGATGGTCGTGTATGAACCTTAAGAAAACGGAGGAGCAGGACTACCTGACATATGCGTCAGTAGTGAATAAACACTGCGACAATTTTAAATTATCGGAACTTACGGTAGACGACTTCAAATGTTTAATTTTTGCACAGGGGCTAGTTTCTACAAAAAATTCAGAGATCCAAAGACACGTTCTCTCAAAATTAGAGACAGAACAAGGTCTGACACGGTTAGCAGAAGATTATCAAAGGGCAGTATCACTAAAAAAAAGACTCCAGAGATATAGAAGAAGCAGGAGTATCGTACATAAGGAAGATTAAAAAATCTGGCAGAAACGCAAGGCAAAGAAAGTGGGAGACTCGTCAAAATCCAAAAGATTACGCGAGTTATAAATACTCAAACTCTAATTACAGAAAACGAAATTACGATTCAAGTCAAAGGACTTATAGAAAATCGGGACGAAGTAATAATTGCGGAAGATGTGATGAAAAATATTGGGGAAAGGATTGTCCTTACAAAAATATCAGACGTTTCAATTGCGACAAAGTCGGACATAAGAGTATTTGTTGCAGAACAAAATATAGAGTACACCAAATGAGAACAAACGACAAAGAGAAAGACAATTTACAAAAATATGTGTTGGTTAATATTTTCGGCAAACAAATAAAATTTCAACTTGATTCTGGAGCAGATTTGTCGGTAATAAACGTTAGCACTTGGAAAAAACTGGATAAACCGACTCTGAAAAAGTCAGGTAAGGGTGCTAGAACGGTGCAGGAGCCGAAATCAAATTCGAAGAAGTCGTCCTGCCCATTAATTTAAATGACACGACAAAGAAATTGAAAATCTTCGTAATTAAAGAAAGCGAGAATTTATTGGGAACAGATTTTATTGAAAAATTCAACCTTTGGGATAAACCGATGAACGCTTTTTGTAAAAAAAATAACCAGCTGCACCACAACGTCAGAAAATATTAAAAATGAACTAAAGAATGAATTCCCAGAAATATTTACTATGGGACTGAGAAGATGTAATAAATTTAAAGCTTCGTTCGAGCTAAAAAACGATGCAACACCAGTATTTAAGAAAAAACGGAACGTGCCGTTCGCCGGATTAGACAAAATAGATAGTGAATTAGACAGACTTGAAAGAATGGGCATTTTATCGAAAATCGAAACTAGCGTTTGGGCAGCGCCTACGGTGTACGTAAAGAAGAAATCGGAACAAATTCGAGTCTGCGGAGATTTTTCAACCGGGTTAAATAATATGCTACAAGATCACCATTACCCTTTACCAAGCCCGGAAGAGATTTTTGCCAAAGTAAATGGTGGGAAAATTTTTTCAAAAGTAGATTTGTCCGACGCCTATTTGCAAATTCCGATAGAAGAAAAATGCTCAAAGATTTTATGCATTAACACACACAAAGGATTATTCAAGTATAACCGATTACCGTTCGGGATAAAAGTCACGCCGGCGATATTCCAGCAAGCGATGGACACAATGTTGAACGGTTTAGATTGTGCTTGTGCATACCTGGATGACATAATCAGAAGGAGCACGTCCATAAATGAACATATAGAGCATTTAAAACAAATATTCACAAGAATAAACGAGTACGGATTCAAGGTAAAAGAAAACAAATGTGAGTTTTGTCTAGACGAAATCAAGTATTTAGGACAAATAATAAGTAAAGATGGTCGACGCCCTGATCCAGAAAGAGCGATAGCAATTAGGAACATGCCAGCACCACATAACGTGACGACTTTACAGAGCTTCTTAGGCCTCGCGAACTACTACCAAGTATTTATCAAAGGCATGCACGACCTAAAAGCTCCACTGAACTAATTATTAAAGAAAGAAACACCATGGATATGGACAAAAGAATTGAGGAAATTAAAAAGACTTTGACGTCAGATTTATCCTTAACTTATTACGACCCAAAATTACAAATAATTGTTGCGAGTGAGCTCGTATGGTATAGTAGCATGTATACAGCATATCATGCCAGATGGAACGAAGAAACCTATAGCGCACGCTTCAAGGACCCGAATTCTGTCAGAGAAGGCTTACACCCAAATAGAAAATAAAGCATTAAACATTATTTTCGCGGTGACGAAATTCCACCGTTATCTGTACGGAAGACATTTTATACTGGAAACAGACCACACGCCCCTAGTGACTATTTTCGGCTCAAAAAAAGGGCTTACCAGTATATACGGCGAATCGGTTACTCTGTTGGGGTACGATCTTGCTAAATTATGATTTAAAAATAAAACGTCTACGTTCGGGAAAAATAGGCCATGCGGATGGATTGTCAAGGCTTATACCGAAAAGGGATGAAGCCTTTGAAGAGTCAGTAATTGCAGCTATACGTTCCAATTATGAGGAAAAAAACATGGTGGCGAATATAATAAGAGAATTACCAGTCAGGCTTACCGATATAAAAAGGGAGACTAAAAATGACGACGACATCAAAGACATAAAGAAAAAATTAAGAGAAAATGACGGAAAAAAGTAAAGTATATTTTCCTTATGCAATGAGGTATTATTATATAATGAAAGAGTGGTTGTACCGAAAACCTTGCAGAAAAAAATCTTACATGATTTTCATACAGGACACCCGGGTATAAATAGGAGGAAGACACTTATGAGGAGTTATGTTTACTGGCGTAATATGGATGTGGATATTGCATTAACAGTAAACAAATGTAAAGGTTGTGCGTTAGCCGCTAAGGCACCACCGATAGTTCATAAACCTTGGAAAAAAACTGACCATCCATGGTCACGCATTCATCTAGACTTTGCTGGACCGATCGAGGGACAATACTACCATACATACTATAGTAGATAGTTTTTCCAGATAGCCGGAAGTAAATCGGGTAAAAAAACCAACGACAGATAACACGATCAGTTTTGGGGTACCAGACATTGTAGTCACAGATAACGGAACACAATTTACTTCAAGGATTTTTGTGAATCGTTTCAGGTAAACCATATAACTATACCACCGTTCCATCCATACACAAAAGACACCAAAATCAATTGAAAAAACGTCATAGGAAGGACAAAGAACAGAACAAACCTGATGAACAGGAAGATCCAATTGATATAGTATACGAAACGTTTAATATTGAACCACCACAGACCATGCCCGAACCGAGGAGATCGGGAAGGAAAAGAAAGTTTACAGACCCAATGATAATGAACCCCAAAAGGGAAATATATTGAAATCTACACGACTTCAAATCTTGGAAGGGAGGTGTTGTACAGACACCCATTAATTAGCATACGTGGGTGACAAGATATAGATAAAGGTATCAAGTCAGCAAGACCGGGGAGCTGTGTTCGAACGCTGGATAGGCAAGACGCATGTGCCGGTTGCTCTATGAAAGACTTTAACACGCCCTCTGCCGGACAATCTTCCAACTGCAGTACAACTGCACCTTTGTAAATATGTATTATCTTTTCGTCTTAATATATTTGTTTTACCTTTACTTTCTGTGTTCGTGTTGATACAGACACAACAATATATATATATATATATATATATATATATATACATATATATGTATACATATATATACATATATATGTATGTATATATATATATATTTTGTATGTATATTTTTTATATTTTATATTTAACTTTATCATCATTTTTTCTCTCCTTTTTTTTTCTCTCCTTTTTCTCTCTCTCCTCTTTCTCTTCCCTGATCTTTCTTATTTATATTTATGTCTCGGAAGTAGAGTGAAAAGCATATCTTATTTTTCTTTTATTAATATTATTGGAATCTTTTCCTTTTTTCCTTGTACACATTTTTGTGAATTATTCCATGGATTTCTGCCTTTGGATTATTATGGACCATCTTCTTCCAATTACGGGATTTCCTTGGATTTTACTTTTACAAATGGAAATTGTTTTAACTTTCTTGAAGTTTTACATTTGGATTCTACCGTCACTGGATTATTTATCTTCCACCAGACTATCCATTCATGTGTAATAACCTTTTTCTTCACTATATTCCCTCTGCTTTACTTTTTTTGTTTTCAAGTAAGATCTTTGACTTACTTGTTGTTTCATCAAATACTTTTGGATGCAAAATCCGATCCCGCATTTTGCTAATTCCTACCCTCTGATGAGAAGGAAAGTATTTCTTCGAAACTCCGCGGATTAAGGACTATCCATTTATCTAGTGTTTCCTTTTCAGATTAAATATGTTTTTAACTCATTTCAAAGTGTTTTTTTTTAACATATTTTATTAACTGTTTGTTCATATTATAAGCTCTATTTCCCATTTGGTTTTATCGAGCTTTTACATCTGGCTGAGATAATTTTATAAATATTAATTCTTTAATATTTATAT
>NC_136525.1:29158049-29173049 GCF_053919585.1 Euprymna scolopes
AGGGTGAAGAAATTAATTTTTTTAGCCAATTTTTCGATATCTGTCGTCTGAACGGTCGAGCTTCAAAACGATACTGATCTTGTGAAAATCCGTCGCCTCTTTCAAAAGTTTTAGGCAGACATGCAAATATACATACATACATTTATATATTGGTAGCTCAAATTTTCGACCCAAACCGATTAAAAAGCTTGCCCTATCTCTGAATACCCTTTATGTAAAATTTCAAACGTTGAGACCAGAAATTGTCCGAGTAATTTGGTAGAGACTTCATAGGTCAATTTTTTTTTTAACTTGGACCCCTATTATGACCCGTTAACATTTATTGTTTTGGGCTCAAATCATGTTATTAAATCCAAGTAACATATATCTAAAATTAAGTCCAAGTAACCTATATATAAAATTTCAATTGTTTATATTCAAAATTGGCGGAGGAGTTTGGTAAAGTTCTCAAAGGTAAAATCGTTGAACTTTGACCCCTTAACAGCAAATTTTTTCCCAAATCTCAGTACCCTGTATATCGAATTTCTAGTCTGTAAACTGAAAATTGACAGAGTTATTGCGTAGGAAAATGTACACAGACAGACAAACAATTTCACTTTTATAAATATACTATCATTTCAGCACAGCGTTGCCCGGGTGTTTGGAGGTGTATGTTGAGCAAAAAAAAAAAAAGTTATAATTAGAAGGTAGGCTCGAACCCGTACTGCGAAGGAGGAAAAGAACGGGAAAAAATGTGACGTCTTTGCTCTTACGTTCTCAGTGGAAGGTTAAGAAATTAAGTTTTTTATAGACAATTTTTCAGTATTTGTTGTCTGAACGGTTGAGCTTACAAAAGGATACTGATCTTGTGAAAATCCATTGCCTCTGTCAAAAGTTTTAGACAGACATTCAAACATACATACATACATACATTTATATATTGGTAGCTCAAATTTTCGACCCAAACTGATTAGAAAGCTTGCCCTATCTCTGAATACCCTTTATGTAAATTTTCAAATGTTTAGATCAGAAATTGTCTGAGTAATTTGCTAGAGATCCCAGAGGTCAATTTTTTTTAATTTGGACCTCTATTATGACCCGTTGACATTTATTATTTTGGGTTCAAATCAAGTTATTAAGTTAGATCCATGTCCAAGTAACCTCTATCTAAAATTTCAATTGTTTATACCCAAAATTGGTGGAGGAGTTTGGTAGAGTTCTCAAAGATCAAATTGTTGAAGTTTGTCCCCTTAACAGCTAAATTTCTAGCCGAAAACAGATTACAAAGATTTTTCCAAATCTCAATATCTTGTATATCAAATTTCGAGTCTGTAGACTGAAAATTGACAGAGTTATTTCGTAGGGAAATGTACATAGACACACAGACAGACAGACACGTTCACTTTTATAGATAGATAGATATACAGATATAGATAAATTGGACACAATACGTAGTAATGATTGAAAAAGTTTAAAAAAAAAAAAAAAAGACTTGTGCGCCACCACCGAGAATCAAAACCAAAACGTTCAGCTCACGATTTATTTTTGACTCTGTCATCAATGACTGGGCTATGAATACATTTATCATGCAAGGCTAAAAATTAAAACATGAACCAATAGCTGAATTATGCATTCGTAATGCCGGCGTTCGACTTTCGTCTGGCAAATTTTTTTTTTTTTAATTTTCACACTTTTGCACCGATTTTTTCCTGAGTAAAACCCAAATATAATGTTTTGCATGGATTCAAATAGCTTATATATGAAGTTTCATGTCTGTAGACCAAAAACTAAAGGAGAAGTTTGGTAGGCAAAATTTATTAAACAAAAATATATATGCATACATCAATACATATGGAAACAGTTTTGTGTTTACTATAAACTTTTCATGCGAATATTATGCAAGTATAAATCATGTAGAATATCTGCATGAATATAATTACACGTAATAGTTAACTCTAGATGATCATCCCATAAGAAAACCGAATAAACAGATATGGAATCAATTAAAATGAATGTTTAAAAGAATATGCAAATAGTCTAGATCTTTTGCTAGTGAATGCAATTCCACAACCCATATATAAGGAAGTTGTACTTTCTTTTTAAATAAACCGAAAAGGCCGGTTTGCTGTCTTTTCTGTTTTGCCCTTTGGCTGTCCCCGACATCAAATAACCAGCTACCAGACCCCTTGGGTTTGGTTTAAAGTTTTTTTTATTGTTCTTGTTTTTTCGCCTCCTGTTGAGGCCATTAACTGTTTTTACTTTTCAATTTCTTTCAGGCTGTCTCTCTTCCCAGGCTCGACTTAAGCAGCTGGCCGGTCTGCTTCTGAGGTGGTTGGAGTCAAATCCAATATCATCCTCAGCCAGGCCAAATTGGCGGGTCTGAGCTAGGGAGAAGACGCAGAGGGGGAGAGTAGTTGGTCCAGGCTCCAGTGCGGAAATGCCTAGCCCGGGGTACAGTTCCCAGAGGGGGCTTTGGATCAAGCCCAGAGAAAGTCCCACAACCACCGCCATGCAGTCCGGGCTCCGCTCCTTAGCCAGCCCGGGTTCTGGTGGTCGTGTCCCTAATACGGTCACCGGTTCAGGCCCAGTTGATAGACCCATAGGTATGGTCGGTGCTGCCCCTGCACTAGACTCGGTGCTGGCCCCTGCCCCATAACTGTAGAGGAGTTCGTCGCACTAGGTGGCAGCTCCTGGACTATTAATGACACTGCTATCCCCGGCAGTGATAGGTTTAGGCCAGCTGGGAGAGGTGATCTGGCTCGGTGGGATCGACAGAGGAAGAGGGCTTTAACTGTTAGCCCTCCCACTCATAGGAGGATAGAATTCCTAGAGACGGGAATAAAACCATCCACCTCTGCCGATTTCTCGACTTTGAGAACCACTGACCCGGATCAGGCGGCTAAGAATGCAATGCCGGACGACCAGGAAGAGGCCATCAACATGCTCTTGCTGCTAGACTCACAACTTCACATCACGTTGGGTGAAAATCTACGGTGCAGCAGTGATGAAAGCAGTCAGGACGAAAGTGAGACCAGACTGCCAAGCGACAGCATCCCGTTCCAGGAGGAAGAAGGGAGCTGCTCGGACAGATACCAAGAATGGGGCAGTGGGTACCACAGCCATGAAGAACCTGTCCCCAAGCAATCGTCCCCAAAGGAGAAACCAGCGGAGTGGCCAGCATTGCCAGGGAGGTCACAGGCGCTGGACTCCTCTGGTTCAACTATTTCCCCTGGTCAGAGGACTCCTCCATCCCCAGAGTCACCGAAGGCATTAGCACCACAGACGGCCTCGGCAGCGGTAAAGGAATGGGGCCCTCAGTCTCAACTCACCCCCGAAGATTACCGTTGGTTATTCAACTCCAAATACAAGGAGTTGGACGACAGTAATATCATCAAAGTAGTGCCCGGAGCTGTGGAAAGACTATCAAAAAGGATAGTATCACTAGTCACCATAGACTCCAAAAAAAGAGCACTGACCGGGGTTTCCAAAGATAGCATGGCAGAAATTCTGGGGGAACTCAACATCCCCGCAACCTACATCTGTCGTCGTAGCGATTTGGGATCTCCTGCTGTCGAGAGACGATGCCGTCAAAATATTTAGGTCGGAGCTAAGGTGGAAAAATCTCCACTTTAAACCTGAATATTTGAGTAAGACACGGACTAATGTTTCAATCTTGGGCGTCTCCTGCTTCCTTGGCCCTGAGCTATTAGGGGCATTTATGAGCCAGTACGGGACGTTGAATCCATTCTCCTAGTCCGTGGTCGCCGTAACCTTATGGTAGGGGATTGGACAAGAAAGGGTTACAAAAAATTCCTCCCCTACTCAGAAGCGACATATGGTCCATGAGTATTATAGTAGAAGATCGCAGGTCCCACTGCTGGAACTGTCAACAGCAGGGCCATATGGCACGGGAATGCCCAAAAGAAACCCACAGCCTGTAGTAGTGGATGCAAAACCGTTGGCGGTGGTACCAGCAGCCCCTGAAAAGCCAGCAGGAGGGGACACCTCAACAGTGGAAGAAACAACGGCAGATGGCTGGACCAAGGTGGTCAAGAAAAATTCAAGAGCCATGAAGACCCCTTCCACAAAAGAGTGGCCCCCGGATGTACAAGGTTGGTCAGTTCCCACAGGTTCGTCCAGTGACGTTTCTTCCACCAGTAAATCCAAAATCGATGCTGTGAGCGGCCTAGAGAGAAAAAATCCGGTCTCCTCATCCAAATCAGAATGGGAGCAGGAGAAAGACTCACAAGCAGAGAAAAATGACGGCAGCAGTGAGGCTTTTGTGGCAGAGTGCCAAGACCGAAAACAATCAAAAAGGAAGCAAAAAGCTAAAAAGACCAAGGAGGCTGAGTCCCGTTCTCCATCCCCATGAATGTAGAGAATACTGTCGCTACGGTTCAGTCACCGAAAACCCAACCCAAACCCCTTCGGCTGAACCAAAATCCCCACCCCTTTTTGATTCCACCCCAGCTGTTGCTAGATCCTTGTCCCGGGAGAGGCCGGAGACACCCCACAACAGAATAGCTGCATCTGCTTCTCCAATACGGAGAGAGAAAACGAAAAAGCTCCCCTATCTTACAGACCTGATATGCGATGTAGACCCCCTTCACGCTGATAGTTATATCACGCAGCATCATAAGGGTCTACTTAGGCTGCTCCGAAATTTAGACAAAGTGGAGGGAAAAAGAATCAACGACCTAAAGAATTTCCCAAACGCCCCCTTAGTCATGACCTTTGTGTGCTACACAAAAGTTGGTCGCACAAAGGCCATGTGGAATATGATTGAGGAGGCGAAGGGGGTGTTCCCAAACATTAAACTGCTTGAAGAGGGGCACGACTCCCTCAACCAGCTGGCACCCAGATGCGAAGGGAGGGTGCCTATATACGACCACCCTAGTTTTTATAGGGCCCTTAAGTTAACATTCCCATTGGATGTCGGGGGTATTGCGCGAGATGGACGAGTAACGTCCAAGTTGTTTTCGGGCAACCTCGCCCAATCTTGCGGCATCCTAGTTACAAAAGACTTTAGGCCGGTGGTTATCGATGAATAATTATTCATCGATAATATAATGGCCACGTCCTTGAGCCTCGCTAGCTTGAACATTAGGGGCATGAGGTATTGGAGCAAAGCCGCTAGGGTACTGAGGAACCTCATGTCCATAGATGTAGCTATGTTACAGGAGACTCACGACAATTCCGTTGACGATGATCAGGTACTGGAGGGGCATTATGATGTCTTTTCAGCATACGGTGATAGTCAAAGTAGGGGGGGTTTCTTTGTTAGTTAGGCGCACCCTTTCTGCAACGGTTAGCGTTGTTCATGCAGATGCTGAAGGTAGACTGATCATGGCCGATGTTGCCGTGGCAAATAGAGCGTTTCGAGTCATTGCGGTGTATGCAGCCAATAGCATACGGGAGCGGGTTTCCTTTTTCCGGCGGTTGGAGGTGTTTCACGAGTGTTCGGAACGGTTAGTCCTAGTGGGTGACTGGAATGTCATCCTTGATCCCAGTGTAGATAAGGTGGGCGGGACTAGAGGGACGGATGGGTGTGAAACCAGTCTGTCAGACCTGATGGCTAGATGCGATCTGGTAGACAGGTATCGGGTGGATCATCCAGGGCGAGAGATGTGGACGTGGCTCTCTAGCAGGCCTTCCATTTCAAGCACTTACTTGGATCGGTTGTTAGTTAGAAGAGGCAATATAGAATACATATCTTGTCCCACATTCCACTGGTTAGGCCACTCTGACCACAAACTACTTGTGGCCAGGTTAGATTTAGATAGGAACCCCAAGTTAGCCGGGTACTGGAAGTTAGATACCTCCTTACTGGAGATAGATGACTTCCGGGAAAAGCTAACTGAACACATCAAGAAGGGATTAGTGTGGGCGGTTACTGGGAGTAGGTGGTGGGTAAATGCCAAATCTAGTATCAGAGACTTCTCTGTCAAATATGGCCAACGCCTCGCCCTAGATAGGGCCAAGGCAGAGAAGCAGCAAGAGGATAGACTATCCCGGGCGGTGGCAGGGGGGGATTCCCTAGAGATAGGCCTAGCTAAGGTGGACCTGAGTCGTTTGGCTAGAGAGCAATATCAGGGCCAGGTAGTTAGGGCTTGAATTAAAAAGATGCCCAACGAAGCTGTGAATGTGGACAAATCAGAACGAGTTTACTCGCTCATGTGCAAATCGGATATTTATATTTGTACGATTCAGAGCACAGAAGGAGACTCCCTAGTGTCGGCTCTGGGGATATGCGAGCGGTTTCGAGTGAACTTTGAAGATCGTTTTGCACAGCTGTCCAGACTTCGCGTCCAGGAGTTTGGCAACTATTTGGCTGGTTCGCCCCACCTGGAGGCGGCCCGAGCGGCTAGTTGTGATGGTCGGGTTACAGAGTATGAAGTCGTTGCTGCTATGAAGCAGGTCGCCTATAATAAATCACCAGGACTCGATGGAATGCTCTACCAGCTGTTCTTGAGGTTGTTGCACATGTTTGTTCCAATTTTGACAGGCGTGTTTAACCACTGGTTTGACACAGGATCCATCCCGAGTCAGGTTACCAAAGGCGTGGTCACACTTCTGAAGAAGAAGGACACACATGTTGGGGAGATTGTATGATTTTAGGCCCATCACGTAGTTGAACACGGATTTGAAAATCCTGGCCCGAGTTCTTGCGAATCGTTTGCAGGTTGTTATCACTAACTTGATCGAACCAGATCAGAACTACGCTGTGAAGGAGAGATTGATTCAAAACAATTTGCATTTGATTCGTACAGTCCTAGAAAACATAGAAGACAATACCAAAGCTGTGCTGATCAATTTAGATCAGTCCAAGGCGTTTGATAGGGTTGATCATCGTTTCCTGATGGCTGTTTAAGAGACCGCCGGCTTTGAGTCCAGCTTTTGCAGATAGATCTCCATTTTGTATGCTTGGCCGACGGCAGTTGTGCAGGTCAACGGGGTGCAGTTGGCGCCGTTCGCGGTTTCTCGGTCGGTGCGACAGGGGTGTCTGCTGTCACCCATTCTATATGTCCTCACGTTGGAACCATCTCTTAGGAACGTGAGGTCCAGGGTGGCTGGCCCGGCCCTGCGCAGTATTGATCTTCCTGACGGTGCACGAGCCAGGGTTTGCGCGTTTGCCGAAGATGTCACGGTATTTGTCTCGAGCGTCATTATGATGATTAAGGCTCTCAAGCATTATGAAAAAGTTACAGGGGCTGTAGTCAATCTCAGCAAATCCGTTGGCCTGAGGTTGGCCGCTTGGCAGGGATCAAATGCACTGCCTGGCACATTTGTCTGGACAAATGGCCCGGTCCGGATCCTTGGTGTTTTGTTTGGACCCCGTCTCTGTCTTGATAAGAATTGGTTGGAGGTACAGACCAAGGTCGAAGCGTCTGTGAGGGTTTGGTTTCGAAGGGGATTATCCCTTAAAGTTAGAGCAAAGGCATGTGCTACTTACGTGTTTCCACTGATCCTTTACCGGCTGGCTGTACTTCCTCTGCCTCCAGTCCGTATAGCGGCCTTAACACGTGCGCTCTTTTCACTGTTGTGGAATGAGTGACGGTTGCTTGTCCATAGGCAGGTCTGTACTCAACGTCTTGAAGATGGGGGCCTGGGGATGGCTGACCTGGCTAGTCATAAAAATTCCAAAAGGTTGGCATTCCTGGGGTAGAACTCTGATGGACGAATCTGATTGGGGTCCCGCGGTTGGTGTAGCCTTTCGCAACCTTATCCCCAATCACTTAATTGAATGCCAGAGAAGACCTAGAGGGCAATCACAATTCCTCAACGAATGCCGAAATGCACTTAGAGCGATGCCAGAGTCCTTTGATCTTGCATGGCCTAGAAGAGCATTGTATTGGGGTCTAGTGGTGGGGGAGGTCCGCTCTCTATGGAATTGGGCGCCAGGTCAGGGATATCTTAACAATTCCAAATTTACCCTGACCTGGCGGTTGGTTAGAAATGCTTTACCCCTCAATGACATACTGTTCAGAATTGGTAGGACATTTAGTCCTTTTTGTCCACAGTGCAAGGAAGATAGGTTAGAAACTGTAGGTCACGCATTTTTTACTTGTTCCAAGCTACGTGAATTCTGGAGGTATGTCGGCTTGCATCGTCCCTGATCAGGTGACGATCCTGGATTTAGCATCCGTAGTATATAACACAGATCCCTTGTGGTCTAGGGAGGAACAAATGGTGTTCCTAGAGACCTTGGCCATAGCTAGACTAGTAGTGTGAGTTTCACACATAGAGATAGGGCGTGAAGGGAGGGACCGTCTTCTCATCGGGATCTGATTTTGTATTTTAAACACCAACTTAAAATCAAAATCAGATGCGATAGAAGGAGGTTATCTCACTCACAGTTTAGTAGGAGGTGGATTCACACCACTAGTTTATGTGTGTTTCTGTGAAACAGGCTTGAGTACGTGTTACCTGCCTAGGCATGGCCCACACCGACCAGAAAAGCAATCTCCAGTCCAGATTAAGACTATCCCGCAGTGAATCAGTTCCTTAGCTAGTTGGTATAAATGGGCTCCATGTCCCCAATCTTTTTTTAGGTGTTAGAATATCTCCAAAGAAGCCCAGTCCTGATCAATTTATTTTAGTCCAAACCTGTCCCAATCGTATTTTTCTTGGAGGTCACCAAACATTCTCATGCCCCCCCTTTATTTTGTCCGTAGTTGTGCCCATTCCCTCTTAGGAAGTGCTCCCTTGTTTTCGGCTGATACTGGAAAACAGGAAGCATTTCAAAATTAAATAGGTAAGGGTGGGTCCTTATTAACACATTCATCGCTTAACGTTTTATTTGGTTCATTTATTTCTTATTACTGTTATTTTTCTTTATTTTGGGGTGTTTTAAGGCTCTCATTACCCCCGCTCATCACCCGCATATATCATACGCATCACCTTCATTGTTTCATTGTAAAAAACGTAATTAAAAAAAAAAGTCATTGTAAAAATAAAAAAATATATAAATATTGTTCATGTCATCTGGGGTTTTAAGTAGATCCACTCCCTAGAGTGAATGCGGTATTGTGGTGACTGCAACTAGTTATAGGGAATAGACCAAATGGACGACCCCCGACCCCCATCCTCCCCACACATCCTTTTTGACCTCATACCACATTTAAAAAGAATTCATTGCATATTTTATATAATTTTTATTTTAAAAATTTTGTAAAGTCTGTAATTTTTCTTCTTGAATTAATATTTAAATAAACAGAAAAGACCGGTCTCCTGTTTTTTCTGTTTAGCACTTTGGCTGTCCCTGACAGCCAAAGACCAGCTACCAGACCCCTTGGGTCTGGTTTAAAGCTTTTTTATTGTTTGTTTTCGCCTCCTGTTGAGGCCACTGACTGTTTGTATTTCTATTTTTTGCAGGTTGTCTCTCTTCCCAGGCTCGACTTAAGCAGCTGGTCAGCGTGCGTCTGTGAGGTGGTTGAAGTAAAATCCAATAGAATCCTCAGCCAGGCCAAATCGGCGGGTCTGAGCCAGGGAGAAGCAGAGGGGGAGGGTAGCTGGTCCGGACTCCAGTGCAGAAAATGCCTAACCCGGGGTCCAGTTCCCAGAGGGGGCTTCGGCCTGATCTGGGAGCGAGATCAGGCCAGGATAAAGTCCCACCACCAACACCAGACGATCCAGGCTCTGCTCCTTTGCCTATCCTGAGTTCTGGTGCCCGTGACCCTGACATGCCCATCAGTTCAGGCCCATTCCAAAGACCACTAGATACGGTCGGTGCTGCCCCCCGCATTAGACCCAGTGTTGGCCCTCGCACTGTATCTGTAGAGGAGTTTGTCACATTAGGTGGGGGCTCCTGGACAATTGATGACATGGCTGTCCCCAGCAGTAATAGGAATAGGCCAGCTGGAAGAGGTGATCCGGCTTGGTGGGATCAACAGACGAAGAGGGCTTTAACTGTCAGCTGTCCCGCCCATAGGAAGACAGAACTCCTGTGGTCGGGAATGAAACCATCCACCTCTGCCGATTTCTTCACTTTGAGAACCACCGGGTTGGATCAGACATCACAGAGCCTAATACCAAGCGACGGGGAACAGGGCATGGACTTAATAGTCATGATGGATTCTGACCTGAGCCAGACACTGAAGGAAGATCTGTGTTGCAGTGACGGCAGCAGTGACAGCGAGGACAAGAACAAGTCCCAGAGAATCTGCGTAGAGGGGAGGAAGTCTCGTCCCAGGAAGATGGGGGCCGCTCAAACTGAACAAAAGAGTAGGGCAGTTGGTGCCACAACCTAAGCACTCGACCCCGAAGGAAAAATCAGCAGACTGGTCATCACTGCCGGGGAGTTCGCAGGTGCTGGACTCCACATGTTCAACTATTCCACCAGGGCAGAGAACGCCATCATCACCACCGGAGACGCCAACAGAAACACAGATGCCCTTGGCAATAGCAAAAGAATGGGGTCCCCAAACCCAGCTAGCACCAGAAGATTGCCGTTGGTTGTTTGACTCAACATACAAGGAGTTGACCGACGGTAATGTGATCAAAGCCCTGCTGGGAGCTGTGGATAGACTAGAGAAAAGGATAGCATTGCTAGTCACCACAGACTCCAATAAGAAGTCATTAACGTAAACAAGGAACACATGGCAGAAATTCTTGGGGATCTCAAGATCCCTGCGACGTACATTTGTCGGCGTAGTTATGCCATGTGGGACCTGCTGCTGCCAACCGACGGTGACACTATAAAACTTTTTCATTTCGACTTGAAGTGGAAATATTTAAGCTTCAAGCTGGAGTACCTGAGTAGGAGACGCACAAACGTCTCTATATTAGGAGTCCCATGCTATATAGACTTAAAACAGCTGGGAGCTGTTATGAGTCAGTATGGTGACATAGAAGCTGTTCTCCTGATCCGTGGTCCCCATAATCTGATGATAGGAGACTACTCTATTAAAATGCACCTCGACCAGGAGGGTTTTCAGAAGATTCCCCCCACCCTGCTCAGGTGTGACAACTGGTGTATGAGCGTCATCGTCGAGGGGTGAAGACCACATAGTTGGCATTGCCAACAACAAGGCCATATGGTCAGAGATTGCCCTAAGCGGAACCCTCAACCAGCGACATCCAGACCAATAAGGCACCAGCAGCCCCTGGGAAGCCGGAGGAGGCGCTCCAGCATCTACAACATCAAACGGCTGGAGCAAAGTAGTGAAGAAGTCCTCAAAAGTGGTGAAGAGAGCAGCTCCCTGACGTACAAGGTCGGCCGGTTCCCACAGGGTCGCTATGTGAGAAACCTTTCACCAGTAAACCAGAGGAAAAAGGACTCAGCGGCCAGAAAAGGAAAAATCAGGTCTCCTGATCAGAATCTGAAGGAGAGCAGGAGAAAGACCAACAAGCAGAGGAAAATGAGGGCAGCAGTCTGGCTTTTGTGGCAGAGTGCCAAGGCCGAAAAGAATCAAAAAAAGGAAAGCAAAAAGCTAAAAAGACCAAGAAGGCTGGGTCCCGTTCCCCATCCCCCATATAACGTAGAAAATACTGTCTCTATTGTTCAGTCACGCAAAACCCCAACCCAAACCCCTTCAGCTGAACCAAAATCCCCACCCTTTTTGATTCCCCTCCAGCTGTTGCGAGATCCTTGTCCCAGGAGAGGCCAGAGACACCCAACAACAGAAGAGTTGCTTTTGCTTCTCCGATAAGGAGAGAAAAAACAAAGAAGTTCCCCTATCTTCCAGGAGACCGGATATGCGATGTAGACCCCTTCACACTGATAATTACATCACGCAGCATCATAGGGGTCTACTGACCCGCTGAGAAACCTAGACAAAATCGAAGGGAAAAAGACCAACAACCCAAAGAACTTCCCAAATGCCGCCTTAATCATGACCTTTGTGTGCTACACAAAAGTTGGTCGCACAAAGACCATGTGGAACATGATTGAGGATGCAAAGGGGGCGATCCCAAACATTAAACTGGTGGAAGAGGGGTACGACTCCCTCAATCAGCTGGCACTTGGGTGTGAAGGGAGG
The DNA here is from genome assembly GCF_053919585.1 of Euprymna scolopes. NCBI lineage: Eukaryota > Metazoa > Mollusca > Cephalopoda > Sepiida > Sepiolidae > Euprymna > Euprymna scolopes. The sequence goes on from NC_136525.1 coordinate 29,170,010, forward strand.
GTCCCTATATACGTCCACCCTTGTTTCTATAGGGCCCTTAAGTTAACCTTCCCATTGGATGTCGGGGGTATTGCGCGGGACGGACGAGTAACGTCTGAGTTGCTTTCGGGTAACCTCACCCAATCTTGCAGCATCCTAGTTACAAAAGACTTTAGGTTGTTGATGAATAGGTATAATGGCCACGTCCTTGAGCCTGGGTAGTTTGAATGTTAGGGGCATGAGGTGCCGAAGCAAAGCCGCTAGGGTACTGAGGAACCTCATGTCCATGAACATAGATGTGGTTACATTACAGGAGACTCACTATCATTCTGTTGACGATGAGGGGCATTAAGATGTCTTTTCAGCATACGGTGATAGTCAGTGATAGTTGTTAGTTAGGCACACCCTTTCTGCAATGGTTAGCATTGTTCATGCGGATACTGATGGTAGACTGGAAGCTAAATACCTCCTTACTGAAGATAAACGACTTCCGGGAAAGGCTAACCGAACACATCAAGAAGGGATTAGTGGGGGCGGTTACCGTAGGTAGGTGGTGGGTAAACGCTAAATCCAGTATTAGAGACTTCTTTGTCAAATATGGTCAACGCCTCGCCCTAGATAAGGTCAAGGCAGAGAATCGTCTAAAAGATAGGCTGCCCCGGGTGGTGGCTAGGGGGAATTCCCTAGAGATAGGCCTAGCTAAAGCGGACCTGCGTCGTTTGGCTAGCAAGCGATATTAGGACCAGGTAGTTAGGGCTAGAATTAAAAAGATGCCCAACAAAGCTGTGAATGTTGACAAATCCGAACGAGTCTATTCACTCGGGTGCAAATCGGGCAGATATATTCGTAAGATTCAGAGCCTGGAAGGAGACTCCTTAGTGTCAGCTTGGGAGATTTGCGAGTGGTTTTGAGAATTACGCTGTGAAGGGGAGATTGATTCAAAACAATTTGCATTTGATTCATACAGTTCTAGAAAGCCTAGAAAACCTAGAAGACGACACTGAAGCTGCACTGATCAACTTAGATCAGTCCAAGGCATTCGATAGGGTTGATCATCGTTTCCTGATGGCTGTTTTAGAGACCGCCGGCTTTGGGTCCAGCTTCTGCAGATGGATCTCCATTTTGCATGCTCGGCCGATGGTAGTTGTTCAGGTCAACGGGAGGTGACTGGCACCGTTCGCATTTTTTCGGTCGGTGTGACAGAGGTGTTTGTTGTAGCCAGGGTATCTGTATTTGCAGATGATGTCACTGTATTTGTTTTGAGCGCCGTAGATATTATCACAGTGATTAAGACTCAAGCATTATGAAAAAGTTACAGGGGCTGTTGTCAATCTCAGCAAATCCGTTGGCCTGAGGTTGACCGTTTGGTAGGAATCAAATGCACTGCCTGGCGCATTCTGCTGGTCAGATGGCCTGGTCCAGATCCTTGGTGTGTGGTTTGGACCTGGCCTTCAGCTCAATAAGAATTGGTCAGAAGTACAGATATGCATTCGTAGACTGACAGAAGCGGGTAGTGCTAATGGGGGATTGGAATGCCATCTTAGACCCAGAGTTAGATGAGGTAGAGGGCAAAGCTAGAGGGTTGGAGAGGTGTGAGCCTAGCCTGGCTGACCTGATGGCTAGATGCAATCTGGTCGACAGTTTTCGGGTCGAGCATCCAGGGCGGGAGATGTGGATGTGGACCAATAGCGTTTCCTTCTCTCTGAATAACTATTTGGACAGCATACTAGTTAGAAGAGGTGAAATAGATTTCCTATCTTGCCCCACGTTCATTTGGTTAGGTCAGTCAGACCATAAACTAGTTATGGTCCGGCTGAAGCTAGGAAATAGCCTAAGTAAGCAGGGTACTGGAAGTTAAACACCTCCTTTCTGGAGATACAAGACTTCCGAGATCAGTTAAGAGAATTAATTAAAAAGGCACTAGTGGGGGCGGTTACTGGGAGTAAGTGGTGGCTAGGTCTAAAAGCCAACATTAGAAGCTTCTCTGTTAAGTATGCTCAGCGCCTCACACTAAATAAGGCCAAGATGAAGAAGCAGCTAGAGCAGAAACTAGCCTGGGCTACGGGGGGAGGGTGATAGGGTTAGTCAGGAACTAGCTAAGCAGGACCTTCTGTGCGAGACTAGCGAGCATTATTAAGGTCAAGTAGTCAGATTTCTAAGTGTAGCTCAGACAAATACATTGCAAAAGTTAGACATCCGGATGGACATACCCTTTAATCAACTCGGGAGATCTGCAAGGGGGTTTGAGAACATTTCGAGGAGCGTTTTACGCAGCAGCCTGATCTTTCGGTCCTTGAGTTTAGCGACTATTTGGCTGACTGTCCCCGTCTTGACATGGCTAGAGCGGCTAGTTGCGAGGGCCAGATGATGGAGCAGGAGTTCTTTACTGCGCTGAAGCAGGTCAGCTGTGACAGATCGCTGGGACTCGATGGTCTGCCATACGAACTGTATTTGAGGCTGTCGCCCATGTTTCTGCCTCTTCTGATGGATGTGTTCGACCATTGGTTTGTTCAGGGATCCATCCCAGGGCAGGTAACCAAGGGAGTTATCACATTGCTGAGGAAAGGTGATGGTTATGGCGGGAAGAGTTAGACAACTACAGGCCCATAACTCTGCTTCAAACAGAGTTGAAGATTTTGGTCAAGGTCCTGTCGAATCGGCTGCAGTTTGTTATCAGCAAGTTGGTTGAACCGGAACAGAACTACGCTGTGAAGGAGAGATTGATTCAGAACAACTTGCACTTGCTCTGCACGATCCTAGAGGAGGGAATAGATGATGACATGGAAGCCGCGCTAATCAACTTAGATCAGACCAAAGCATTCGATAGAGTCGAGCATCGTTTCCTGGCATCTGTCTCAGAGGCTGCCGGTTTTAAACCGGACTTCTGCAAGTGGATATCCATGATGTATTGACAGCCGACGGCTGTCATGCAAGTCAACGGAAAGTGCTCGAAACCCTTTCTTATCGCTCGGTCAGTTCGTCAGGATTGTCTGCTGTTGCCCCTGCTTTATGTCCTGGCCTTGGAGCCTCTGCTGCAAACTGAGATGTGGGGAGGCAAATT
>NC_136525.1:29178049-29200549 GCF_053919585.1 Euprymna scolopes
TTAATTTATGTTAATAATAAAGTCAATAAAACTAATTAAGACAATGTGGAAATAAGCGATGTAAAAAAAGTTTATTTGGATAATTTAAACACGAAAAAGAACAATTGGGACGCTGAAAACGTACACAGTAAAACAATACGTTTTATTGTGTTGATTATTTATTCGTAAAAAAACAAAAACATTTTCGATGTTATTTATTTATGCTGGTAGTGTAGAAGAAAATGTCTGAATCTTTTTAAGAAAGGTGTATTAAAAAATGGAGAATAAATTAAAAAAAAAAAAAACTAGGAAGAACGTGGGTAAATCACCGTTGTAAAATGCTCTTATAGTTGTCAACAAGTCAAAGTTGATTTATTTGTAAGAAAATTGCGACAATATAGTTGTAATACAGAATAGTTGCAAAACATCCTCCCCCTTCCCATGTTAAATAATAATTTCTAATTAATAATGCTAATATTTCAGTCCGCAGGTCAAATTCTGCAAAAGTAGCAATTTGTGTTTATTTGTTTACGCTGTTATGAGTTTATGTTTATGTACACATGCGCAACCGGAAGTCGTAAACCAGATGTGAGATTACAACACTCATTACAAAGTCATTTGAGTTTTATAATTATATAAATTGCGGGTGTGTAGGTGTCAAAAATCTCTTTAAATTTTTTAGAAAAAACAGCTACATCCAAATTTTACCCGCTAGATTGCAAACGATATCTCCAGATCTAGCCAGAAAACCGCTAAATTAGCAACACTGTTAGTTTGGCTGTATAACAGCTCGAACCTCAAAGTATAACTATAACTATAGTCGAGTCCGTACACCGTTACAAGGCCCTGTTGATATTATTTGCTATTTTTTTATCGCTTTGTTTGTTATTTAGTTATTTTGTTGTTGATTTTTTAACGATAATGAAATATTCGATATTAGTGTCTTCTACCTAGAAGATCAAGAAATTAGTTTTCACTAAAAAAATATCGCTAAATAATCAACAACAAAATAACGTTAAAAGCGATAAAAAGTATAAAATGATATAAGCAGGAGCCCGCAGCAGCGTAGCTGTATACGCACTTAACTATAAAACCTATGGTTTTAGGTTCGAGCTCTTATAAAGTCAAATCACGTTGATGAGATGTAAAGCAGCGATACACATGTCACAGAATATTGATTTAAAAAGTAAAATAAATGATATACATACACACATACGCTATATATATATATATATATATATATATATATATATATATATATATATATATTGATTTAAGGTATCACGATTGATCTTGTGTTTTAAACATCACCTAAATCGATTAAGGCGTTTGTTCAACTGGTTATTACCAGCCATTCCATCATTCTGCTAAATTAAGAATTTAATGGAAACATTCGTTATTTTCTAGTTTTAGGCCAACGTAATATGTATGGGATTAATGCAGTTAAGAAATCAAAAAATTGGAATTTGTGTTAAAAATATTGGTGACTTGGCAGTTAATTTACAAAGCAAAATTGCAAAGAGTCAACTGAATATGCGAAACGTGACTTTTTTTTAAGCAATTCTTACGTTAGTTCTGTCATGTGAAAGTGCCATCTGGACAGTTAGCAAATGATTAGGAGAGAATCTTGACTGCTGTCAACAGCGACTGGAGACAGCAACCTATAAAGGTGAAACTATGAACACCTCCATCAGATCTTGGCATTGGCTAAAAAAAAACAACAAAAAACGGATTTATTTGTCACTGTTGGAGGACTAAGACTGTAATTGTCAGCAATGTTTTTTTCTGAAAGCCAAAAACAAATATATAATTCAGTGGTGAGACCGCACAGAACTTATATAAAAAAAAAACTAGCAGAGAGCACACAATGCATCTATAAAGATAACTTAGTGTGATAAAAGATGGGGAGAAATGGCATGAGAGAATCAAAAAGATCTGTGCCACTAACACGATTAGATGATGTTTATCGATGAGACCGAGAATCACAAGGTCCGGCCGTTGCATATGAAGTCAACATTGATTCATTGATTTGCGCTTTCGTGCCCGACACATTCTTGCAAACGAATGACGACAGATCTCGGATTTATACTATAGCTCTGTTAATCCCAGCAGCTGTGAGAAAAGATGATGATGATGATGATGATGATAATGATGATGATGAAAACATTTAAAAATGAGTTCCAATTTGTCCGAACGAGCAGGTGGTATTCTTCTACTTGCGTCCAGCAACGCGACCAAAGAAGAGCATTATCCATACCCCCTCCACATCCAATATTTATACAACAACTGAGTTCTCATATAACTTAGGCCATGTGTCAGACTTTACTAAATGAAACTGTGAACTTCGAACACGTGACAAAAAAGAAGTAGATGGATAAAGAGGGGTGATAATTTCCGCCTCGCGCCAATCTGTAATCACTTATGGCACCCACTTAAGAGTGAGAAAGAGGGAAGTGGGGACGAAGAGGAGGAGGAGGAGGCGGTGACACTGGTCAAAGTGATGGAAATTGCGTCGTCGGGGGTGAGAGGGGTAGGGAAAAGTGTTTGCCTGTCGGTACCCTCTCAGCAAAAGGGCGTCCACACAACTTGCAAAAAATATTAAAATTAGAAATTAAATAAACGACCACTTAAACGTAATAATTGACCTAAATACGAAATGACTCTCACTCTCAGTTCATCCGCGACCAACTAAAATCATTGCACTCTACTAATTTCATACACCTCGAGATTTCGAATAGTTATTTTTATTTACCTCAAACGCTTCAAGTAGAGATTGAAACCGGACGTTTTTTTTAGTCAAATAAAAATCTTACTGTTCTTATAAATAATATCGACTACTGATTTTTTATCAAGGTTTTGCATCATTAGTAATGACAGTCCGTTTTATATTCAATAGTAATAAAAATTAAGGTGAAAAATCAATTTTCGATGATAAGGATAAAGAAAGCTCTACCCGATTAAGAGGAGCAAAAATTAGAATGTTAAAAGAATAAAGAGCAAAGTTATAGGAAGAGGAGGAGGATGACACTGGCCAGAGTGACGGAAATTGCGTCATCATATAATATATATATATATGTGTGTGTGTGTGTGTGTGTGTGTGTGTGTGTGTGTGTGTGTGTGTGTGTGTGTGTGTGTGTGTGTGTTGTATCGCAGCACCCCCCTTCTAAATTAGAATCAGACGACCAAGCCTACATGTGCTTTAGACTAAACTTGCATCATAACGTTATTTTTATTTTCTCTGCCGTTCTCCCTCGACCCAAAACTTCACTCTAATCAACTGTCTCCAGCAGTATAGATTCAGCATTCTCCATAGATAGTAGCGCTCAAGTGCATGTGTTTGGTGTGCAAATGGGGCTGCTGGCTAAAAACAGCAATTGAAACACGCATGTTTCCTCATGGAAATTTTATAGCAAACCATATTCTCCCTAATGATTCACTTCTACTTATGCAGCTGCAATTGCTCAAGCGCAGCATACATACCGTAGACTTGGCCGACATAGGTCCAGTACAAACAAACAAAAGTATATAGAAGCTAAAAAAAAATTACACGAGCGGAATAGTTGCAGACATGAGGAGGCTACCGAAACCACCAAAAAACACATTGAGCCGCAGAAATTAGAAACTCGCGATTTCTGGAAAATTTATAAAAGTATAGTAAATAATTCCCCCTCTATCCAGCAGTCGATGATTTGAAAATCACTCCTTCTCATGTTCGTGACATCATAAAACACCTAGTCACCTTGAAGACGTGTGGGTCTAATTTTAGCTTTGTTATACTACTTTAGAAAACTACTCTGCAGAGATTGCTCTACTTCTCTCCAAATTCTTCAATAAATGTCTTACCGAATTTCGCTTTCCTGTCCACTGGAAAATTACTTCTGTTGTACAAGTCTTCAAAAATTCTGATGAAAAAACTGACCCACTCAGTTATTAGGCTCTTTCTCTTCGTCAAAATCTTTGAGCCTTTAATCAATCAAGGACTAGTCCACCACCTCATACACGATAAACTTTTTTCCGACCGACAGTATTTCGAGTCGTCCGTGTTTCTGCTACTACCGAAAATGTAAGAATTTTAGTTATTTTATAGCTGCTTAGGTGAAAAGCAGACACGGATTTTTTATATCTGTTTAGTTCTTTCACCTAACAATTTACAAAGTATTTCATTTTATTTTTAGTAATAAGAAAGGACAGTTCTATTTTTCCTCCAAATATGTTTATGTTGAAAACAGGCGCGAATTTTTTTTTATTATTCGATACTTTCACGTAATTTAATAAAAAAATTCTGTAGCATTGTTATTATTATTATTATTATTATTATTATTATTATTATTATTATTATTATTACTCATAGTAGTAGTAGTAGTCTAATGGGACCCGACACTGTTATGATCGATAGTTGCAGAGGAAGCTAGTTAGTATTTATATTAAATAACCACTTAAATGCATTTTCTGAGCAGTTCAATAGAGGCCGAGAGTGTGCGCCGGATACTGACAGTGGCAGTTGTAAAGGCAGCCAATGACTACCAGTGCACGCCAGTAAATGCAAGTAACCGCCTTTATACAGGACTAACTTCTACTGATCATCAGTCGCCGCGAATGCCTGACAGTTGACGATTTCAATTAGGAGCATTCTAATGAAAGCCAACACTGATAATGACCACCAGTGTTCCAGTTGCAAAGGCAACCAGTGTCACACCAGTACCCGCAATTAATCGCTTCAAACCAGCAATAACTGCCAATAACCACAAGTACTAACAATCACAGCCAGTGGATTCTGCCAATGACCACTGCCAGACAATGCCCAACAGTGGAAGCCAGATGATTTCATTTTGGTCACGGCCGTCAGCGCTCGCTGTTTTCCAGGGCCGGTAGTGGCCCTCAGTAACGACCCTGTTTAAGGGGTTACACGGAAAACAGAACACGAGAATAAAAAATCTATTAATAAGAACGTAGAAAATCCGACGAACAACCGTCGGATTAGTCCACCAGATATCGACTTCCGCCTTACTGTTTTGTCTTCCGATATTGTGTATGGATCAGTTCATTCGTAGGTAACACAGGTAGTTCTGCCACAATACCCCCTCCCAAGCTGATGACTTCGTAAGGTGTGTCAGTATTTCTTTAAATATCAATGTGTCGTAGTTTCAGTAGTTTCTATTTCTTGGGGGATTAATTAAAGGCGAACTTTTTTCTTTTAACTTTTTTCAGAAAAACGTATTAATCACGATAATTTCATAAAACAATTGCTTGCATGGATAGACTCAGCCACAACTAATTAAGGGTCAATAAACCCACATAGTACCCCGCTTATAATAATCCACCAGATGAGAGGTGATACGAGGAGCGTGCAATAAGTAATGCCCGTGACCCACTTCCAGTTGTCTGATCTAGCCGAAATTTTGCATTTATATCTCTACGGGTGATGTGGCAAATTACAGCTCTGAACTAATTGTGGTTTCTGTTTTACAGGTGTTTGAACTGATTCAGGTGTGAAATGGAGCCTGTTGAATATCGAGCAGTGATCCGGTTTTTGTAGTTGAAAGGACGCACACCACAGGAGACTTTTAATGAAATGAAAGAAACTTATGTTGATAATGTTCTATCATATGACCTTGTAAAACGCTGGCATCGTAAATTCAAACATGGCCGGAAGTCTGTCGAGTGCTCGAAGATGTGCCAAGGAGATGAGTCAAAGTTTTTCAAAAGACTTATTACACAGGATGAAACCTGGGTCCAGCACTTGGACTCACCACCTCCAAAGAAGGCAAGGGTTCAGCCCTCCGCTGGCAAGGTCATGCTCACAGTCTTCTAGGGCCAGGACGGAGTAGTGATGACAGATTTCCTGGCAAAGGGTACAACAATTACAGGAGCCTATTATGCTTCACTTTTGAGGAAATTAAGAGAAGCTATCAAAATCAAGAGGCGGGGCAAGATCAGCAAAGGTACCCTCCTCCTGCAGGACAACGTTCCGGTCCACAGCTCGCATGTCGCCAGATCAGAAGTACGGGCGTGTGGTTATTAAATCCCTCCCCATTCTCCCTACTCCCCTGACCTTGCACCCTCTGACTTTCACCTCTTCCCAGCCATGAAGTTGTTTTTGAAAGGAAAGCGTTTCCCATGATTTCCCCTTGATTTCTGAAGTCACGTCGTGGTTGGAGGACCAACCTGGGGTGTTCTACAAAAACGGTCTCCAGAGCTGCATCAAACGATGGGAGAAATGCATAACTCTGGGTGGTTCCCATGTAGAGAAAGACTAATAACTGTGCCAAGTTTCGTTGCTCTACTGCTATGGGAAATGGGTCAGGGGCATTACTTATTGCACGCCCCTCGTACTGCCTCAGGGAGTTTCCATTAGTGCTGCTAATCCGATGAAATGTCTATTTTGAAGAGACGCCATGTAAAACGGTCTGGCAGTTTTTCCATATTGTGGAAAAATCGTATGGCTCCTATTAATTTGATGCGCGTAATATTCTTGAGTGTAGGTAGATAATGTTCCAATACTGGGAAAAATAGAGTTGCGACCAGTACCTGTTGCAATGTAGTTGAATTTTTCGTATTCCATGAAAAATCGGCCTTAGTAGCATGGTCACATACGACTGGGCCGGTTGATAAGAGTGCATTACTTTAAGGCGAGCGATAGAGTACCCTACATGGTTTCTTGGTTGTGCTCAGGAACTGCTTTCGGTAGTTTGTTCGGTTTACAACAGGTTCGGTTCGTTTTTGCCTTCTGTTCTTCCTTATATAACAGAAGTTTTCTTTTTAATTTGTCTTTTGACGCCTTCAGCGTCTCTTGTCGGATTTTTCATTATTTATTTATTTTTTTTTGTTTGTTTATTTTTGTTTAGATTTTTTGTTTTGTTATTTGGGTTTTTCTTTGTTTGTTTTGTTTTTTTTTTCAATGATTATTTATTGGCTGGTTCCATAATTTAAATTCATGCATCCAGTCCGAGCTCAGTAAGTTCGTGGTATTGTTTAGTACATAGATTTTTAACATTTATTTAAAAGTGTTTCCCATTAGGTTAAAAATTCTCCTTCAAAGTTAATTTATGTACGCGGTAACGGCCTTTGCTGATTTGTGTGATTTCAACATATTTAATTTTTTTTCTATTATAATTTAATGTTGGAAGGTTTGAATCTGCTTTCAACTACAATTTAATTTCTTTACCCAGAATTTTCACCGTGACATATTTGCGTAAATATTCTTCGTTTTCGGTTTCCGTTAAACGCACCTGGATTTTCTTTTTAACTTTATTCTTGCAATGGGAAATGTTGTGTCTTATTTTATCTTACATGCAAAACATTTTTTGACAAATATGGGCAATCACAAACCCAATAAAGATTTTCGCATCGATTAAAAGAAGATGGGATTTTTTTCTGAAAATTATTTTGTAGAAGTGGGCGCGTATGTGTGGCCATTTTTCCTAGTCTGTATTGTATTTGTTACATGCGTTTTAAGTTTGGCTACTTGTTTTTAGATGCGCGATTCTAAAGTTTATTTCTTCTGTTAATGTTTGTAGCGTAAAATTGTTCGTTTTCTAGTTTTTTGTTATAACACGCCTTCTGATTTCCTCATCTCGATTTGATGTCAGTCCTTGCGTAAATACTAAACATCTAAAATTGTCTGCACTGAGGTGCGATAATATAAATACGTTGCAAAGTAATCTTCGACATTTTTCATCAGATTTGTTAGAATTTTTTGTACCAATAATGGTGCATCCCCCCTGTTTATATTTGTTATTGTTTATCTGGTTCTTGTATATGATTTTTTGTATTTTGTATCCTTTATGATTTTTAGTTTCGTATATTTTGGGTTTGTACGAAACTCCCTTTAATTTGGAGAAAAGGGAAATGTCAGCTCCGTGATGACGTCACGAGCCCAGCGCGAGATTCAGTCTCTTTTGAAATTCTGCTGACGAGGAGAGTGAACGTGTTATTCTCTGCCCGGCGCTGAAAATGGAATTTTGACGAGCCCTCCTTCAAAGAAGAAAACCCGGCAAGAAATTAATACCCGGTTACGTGACGAAACGTACTTCTGAAAATTAACTACGTGGCTACGGTTTTGCGCATATTTTACAAGGAGTAAAATTATTTTAAAGAAAATACCTTTTACTTGACAAGGAATTTTGGAATTTCCTATCCGGAAATTCATCTGTGTGTTTATGGTTTGCACGCGAACATGGAGGGAAAGAAAATTCTAAAAAAACTTTAAACAAAAAAAAGAAAAAGGCACGTGCCTGACTGGCTTTCAATTGTGAGTACGCTCCTAAAATTAATTTCATATGCGAGTGTGATTAGAAGATACCATTTTGTATTTTATTATTGTATTCGTTAATGGATACACACGATATCTTATAAGAACCAATGTTATTTTTTTCATTGCATGTTATTTTTTTCATAATATGTTATCTTGGCGTTTCTTAAGTTTAATGCCCGCAAAGGGAAAAATTTGCAATTTATTGTAAATAAAGTTTCTTCTTCGTTTCAAAGCAAGGCATTTATATTTTATTATTTACCCCCTCCCCTTCCTTTGTTTCAAGCTTTTTTTTCAGCTTAGTTACTTTAGCGTCGAGTTTATCTGGAAGCAAGACAAATTCCGACATTTTGCAAATTTTTTCGTTTATTTAAAAGTAGTTTGGGAAATTTCTGCTTTTATTTGAGGGCATTTTGCAAATTGTTTTCCGACATTTTGCAATTTTTCTTTCTTTATTTAAAAGTAGTTGGAAAATTTCTGCTTTTATTTAAATGCATTAGGCAAATTTATTATTCCCTTTTTCGGAACGCTTTGAAAGTAAAGTATATTCCCTTTTCATCGAGATACGTTAATTCTCTTTCGGTAAATGCATTTTGCAAACTTTGTCTATATTAAATACATTTAGCCATTTTTCGTCCCTGGGACAAATTGAAAATTAAGTCTACCTTTTTCTAATCGAGATACGCTTTAATTCCTTTTCTTTCAAGTTAGGATTGAATTTAACCAATTGAAATTTCTGTTAACTTCGCTACCTGACACTAACAACGTCACTTAGATTTGTTCGACTACTGTGAATTTCCCCCGTTATTTAAAGGCATTTTCCAAATTTATTTTCCCTTATTTAGAAGCATTTTGTAAGTTTACTGCTTTTATTTGAAGGCATTTTACAAACTCGTGTTCCCTTATTTCAGAATACTTTTCAAATTAAGTGGTCAGTTATTTCAAATAATTTAGAGAACTAAGTTACTATGTGCCTTGTATGATACGACGTGTATGCCCCCCTTCTATTTCGAGACGCGTTTCTGTTACTTCCTCGTCCACAACACGTCTTATTGATGCCTTCTCTTCTCACTTGTAATTTATCGCGTCTCTTAACGCTCTCCTTAAAACATTCGACGACTGCTAAGTCCGGAATTTGGAAAACATGTAATGTAATTTAGTGTTTCCAACATTCGACTTTCGCTTAATAAAAATTCCCGAATTTAGCATTTTTACGTACGCCTAGCGCACAATTATATATTTTTCTTAATAAAAAGATTAAGCGATACGTATACTCTTTCCATTTTTTACTCTTTAGAATTGGAGTTGTAACTTTCGTAGCCCTATTTCAGAATATAATTTACATTTTACTTTTAGTTGAATTTCCACGGGTATTGCGATTTACGTTGGGAGAAACTATAGCATTTTCTGTGCCTAGTCAGCGAATAAGAAATCCTACTAGACTGGGGTAATTTTATTTTTCGTCCTAATTCAGCGTGTTCGATATTTTTCGGAAGCTGGATTTTCCCCACTTTAAGAAACGACTTTTATCTAACTATACCCTCGTGGGGAGACTAGTAAATAGAGACGCTGTGTCCGAAACCGGTGTTAGTTATATGTTGGTATTTTCCCCCAATATATATATATATATATATATATATATATATATATATATATATATATATATATAAAGGAATAAGTATATACTCCGTTATTTTGATTTAAGGAACACGTGCGTTCTCTCACATGTGTTAAATTTTTCCGGGTTGTGAATTAACCGGACAACATTGTTAGAAATATTATATTATTCGTTGAAGATATTTATTATAATTTTCTATAGCGAGTTTATACCCATTTGCTTTGCGGACTGTGTTATTCTAAGAGTTTGTGAAAAGACAAGCCCCCTTTTTCTTTCTTAGCCCGTATTTGCATTTGGTTATTTGGATTCTTTCGAAGATACACATGTGATATAGTAGCATGTAACCTCGCCCGACGTAGTTGTATATTTAAACTCTGTTCCCACTCTTTCCCTAGGTTACATTTCAAGGGGGATATTGCTATGAGAGTGTTAACGCTATTATTCATTTTCTAGTCAATTTGAAATTTAAATTCACTTAATTTTAATTTTGCATCATAGTGACTCTTTTAATTTGTAACTGGGGATTGTATCCCTTGATATTTTCACAGCTCCATATGCTGTATTGGTCTTGTTTTGTTTGTGCTATGAGGAAGGAATTTTATGCAAATACCCTTGTAACCTTTGTGTATGCATTTTTTTGTGTATGATTCTTGAACGCCTATTTTTTGTATTTGTTTGGATTTATTCCATATTTTTGAGAGAAAAAAAAACGCTGCACGATGTTGGTCACTCGTTCTTCCGGATTTCTTGTAAGGAAACGAAAGTTTTATTTAGGAAAAATTATCGCCGTCTTGGATTTGTTGCGGTTGCAGAGGGAATTACCTCAGCCTTATTTTATAACAATGAAGGCCGATGTTGATGAATGGTTAGCATTGGTGGATAATATTACAGAGTTGTTGGGTGATCGTTCCTTATGTGAGGACGTGGACTGTTCACTTGTAGAAGCAGATGCTGTTAATGTTGTAGTGTTCTCGTCCCAGGTTCGATTCATTCTCTCAAGGTTGGCAGATGGTGAAGAGTGTGATTCCTTGTGCAACCCTGAGATATTCGAAACCCCTAGCGAGATGCTCGGCGAGTTACCGACTACTAAGCCCGAATGTCCAGACTCTGAAAACTGTTTGCTGAGTGCTGGCAAGTTTGGCTTTGAAGATGTTGCATCACGGTCTGAAAGCAGTGTTGCAAGTGCCACTTCAGAGGATCTGCGTAGTCAGGTGCTGAAGTTTGATTTTTCTGGCGGGCAGTTTGCCTGTAGTATTTTAAGAAAAATGTATTGGGAGTGAGATTCCCAGGTATCATGAATGATACCACTCGTGTCCACGACTTGAAAGTGTGGGCATGAATATTGTGACATTTATGGAGGGATTTCCATGGGATGTTGGAATTGTTTTGCCCTCTAACCATGTGAGTTTGAAAACTCGCATGTGTGGTTATCTTCCACAACCTTGTCAGAATACCAAGGAATTTAATCATGACGATGGGATATTACTCCGGGCATATAGTTCTGACAATGGTGAGTGGTTAAAGAACAGGAGTCAATCCTGTGAGAAAGTGCAAGCTTTGTGCACTTTAAGTGCTAATGTTAGCACTGAGAGAGAAATTCCTCATCAAGGGTATAGGGCAGAAAGCACTATATCCACCTGTAAAGGTGTAAAAACTAAGAGGAGAATGGTTTTTGAAGAGTTGCGTGAACTCAAGTTGGACTGGGGCGTCCAGATTCAGGTTGAGTGTAACTCGATAAAGAATCCCATGAGGGATCCTGTTGAATTTGCTGGCTACATGGTGTGTAGTTCAGCTTCTCCGAGTTCCTACGAGAGTGTAGGATATGTTGTGCAGAGAGCACTTGCAGAACCTTCATTCTATGAAGTGGCTCCTTTAAGTAGAACGGTTCCTGCTTGGGAGTCATATGCAGGTGTTATTGTTTTTGAATATTTTGTGAAGATCTGCTACGTCAGTAGCCTACTGCAGTATTGCAGGAGCTATTGAAGTCAAGCTCGATTTGTCCAGGGGTGTTTCTGAGGCGCTCAGAACCATCTTATGCTTAGTTAGGAGTGATTTTTATAATGCTGAGATGTTTGTTTCAGTGCTGAATACAAGATTGGATCTCTCATTGATAGGAGTCTTCCATAAGTATTACATCTCCAGCTACCTAGGTGTTTCTGACACCAATATTCAACTTTGTTTGTTTGGCTACATGTATATGGCCATGCAAACGTTTAAAACTGCAATTGCCTTGAATAATTTGTGCAAAATTTGGGTTGCAGTTTTATTTCATTCCACCGAGTCAAAGAACTTATCAAAGCATAGGGTTGCTTGGATTCGTCCCTCTTGTAGCACTGGTGTTGATCTCACTGGGCTCTTGTGGTTACCAGGGAGCTGAGATATTTTGGTGTTCGCCAGAGATGATAGAAGGATGAGGAGGTTGGATGGTAAGTGAACTTTTCAAGCCTTTATTTTTTTTATTTTTATTTTTTTTTACACGGTGATCACCACTTATCAAGGCCCGGAAGCCACCCAGGGATAAGGGTTATTGCAAGTACATTACGTTAGTGTGGAGATTTGATGAAGTGAAGTGTTTACTTAATGGGGCGGTTCATTAGGAACTTGTTAACATTGGACTTGAACACATCCAAGTTGTAGTCCGGTGGGAAGCAGGCAGACGGAACAGAGTTCCACAGGCGTGCAGTTCTAAGAAAGAAGCTTTGTTCATGGAATCCGCGTTTTGATTTAGGCACAGATATAGAGTGGGGGAAATTTTTCACAGTGGATTCAGCTAGACGGGTGTTTTTCGTGAAAGATTGGTGAGGGGGGACCAGAGATTGGAGTTCAGACGAGCACCTGCCATGGAAATAACGATAAAACAAGGATAAGCTCGCAACGTCTCTTTTGTGGGAGAGAGGTTGCAGGGTAGAAAAAAGGGCATCCCCCACTAAGCCACAAAGTCTATTTTGTACTCTGTCAAGGCAGGATAGGCTGTTTTTAGCAGCTCCTGCCCAGATATGGCAACAGTATTCCATCCTTGGACGTACTTGGCTTTTATATAGATAGAGAATTGCATTAGTGAGATATCTTCTGGAGCGGTAGAAGGATCCCACCATCTTTCCAGCGACCTTGGCAACAGACTTGATGTACGTGTTCCATTTCAGATCAGGAGTAAAGGTCAAACCCAGAAGCTTGTCAAAACACGGGGCCTCACCCAGACGAGAGCCATCAATCACAATTGATGCCAGATGGGGATCAGAGCGTTGATGATGTAAGGATAGGAGTTTGGTTTTGGATGGATTAATGATGATAATCTCCCCTCCCATATTAATGGGTGGAAGTTTGTCGTTATCTATCGAGTTTGAATCATTAGAGTTTCACCTTATAATTAATTAAAATCCAATAATTAACTATTATCAATTTGTAAAGTCGGCTTAATATTAATTTACATTCGAGTTTAGATAATTATTCAAGGTTTTACTTTAGGAGGTTCGTTTTCATAGGTAACTTTTTCTTTGCTAATTATAGTTCTAATGTACTTGAAAATAAGGCTAACTATATTAGATGGTTTGATTGGCTAGCAAGGAAACAAGCATTTTCAATACAGGCAAGCTTGCAGTAATAGTATATATTAAGTGTATTACTTAAATAAAGTCCTAAGTTTATCTACTCTAATAGAGAATAATTTCCGGCATTTTGTTTTGTTTTGTTGTTTTTTTGTTTTTTTATCGTTAGTTTCCGGCATTTTGTTTGTTTTTATCGTTTACTTTGTAGCATGGGGGGTGAGGAATAAGACAGGAGAATACAGACAAATACATAAATAAAACAAGAAAAACAAATTTAAAAACAAGGTAACATAAAAAAACATTTAGGATGAGTTTTAAAAAAATACTTAACGTTTTTGCCATAGTGTTCCGTCCGCCGTCTTTTTGCCTATGCAGCGATGACAAAGCACACACGCACACCTAGGTCGTTTGAACGGTAAGCACACCTAGGTCGTTTTCACAGTAAGCCCTCATTTTCACAGCTTTTGCCACATACTTTATACTCTTATATGCAAATAGTTAATTACCTGGCATAATATTCTCAGTTCAAACTTCTGTTGCAACCTAGCATCGTAGCATTAGTTTAAATTTGTGAATTTGGTTATGAAGTTGAAGTCCAATCTAAACAAATTCAAAGTCCAATGTGCAAGTCCGATGTAAAACAATTCAAAGTCCAATGTGCAAGTGACAGAAAAGCGGTCCGATCAGTACACACACAGACACGGTGACACGCCACTAACACGATCCAGCATACACAATTACCAACCGGCCGTTCTTTCCTCTCGCCTTGCCTTCCAAAACGACCTGAATTTATAGTTGTCAAAGACCAACTGATTTGCATATATGCATGAGATTTTGCAAGAGTTTCCGAGATCATACCATTATAAAACGCCGTCGCCGCCATCTTGGAATTCTTTTCTTATCCTAGCTTCGCAGCGATGACAAAGCACACACGCACACCTAGGTCGTTTGAACGGTAAGCCCTCATTTTCACAGCTTTTGCCACATACTCCTCTGTTCAAACCTAAAACATGAAGGTTTTCATGTGAATTTGTATAAAACAAGACTATTTAAATTTTTCTGCCTTTTCGTTCTAATATGTGTTTCCTGGAGAGCTTCTCACCATACGGTGTGGTATGTGTATATATAAAGAAATAATTTTTTGTATTGTAAATTTTACAGGTGTCATCCAACTGTAGGTTGACTGCCATTTCCTGTTGGGGGAGAATATTGGAATTTTTTTTGTACCAATAATGGTGCATTCCCCCCCCCCTGTTTACATTTATTATTGTTTATCTGGTTCTTATATATGATGTTTTGTATTTTGTATCCTTTATGATTTTTAGTTTCGTATATTTTGGGTTTGTACGAAACTCCCTTTAATTTGGAGAAAAGGGAAATGCCAACTCCATGATGATGTCATGAGCCCAACGCGAGATTCAGTCTCTTTTGAAATTCTGCTGACGAGGAGAGTGAACGTGTTGTTCTCTGCCCGGCGCTGAAAATGGAATTTTGATGAGCCCTCCTTCAAAGAAGAAAACCCAGCAAGAAATACCTGGTTACGTGACGAGACGTACTTCTGAAAATTAACTACGTGGCTATGGTTTTACGCATATTTTACAAGAAGTGAAATTATTTTAAAGAAAATACCTTTTACTTGACAAGGAATTTTGGAATTTCCTATCCGGACAAGCGACGAGGTCTTGCTCCTGAAATTCATCTGTGTGTTTACGGTTTGCACGCGAACATGGAGGGAAAGAAAATTCTAAAAGAACTTTAAACAAAAAAAAGAAAAAGGCACGTGCCTGACTGGCTTTCAATTCTGAGTACGCTCCTAAAATTAATTTCATATGCGAGTGTGATTAGGAGATACCATTTTGTATTTTATTATTGTATTCGTTAATGGTTACACACGACATCTTATAAGAACCAATGTTATTTTTTTCATTACATGTTATTTTTTTCATAATATGTTATCTTGGCGTTTCTTAAGTTTAATGCCCGCAAAGGGAAAATTTGCAATTTATTGTAAATAAAGTTTCTACTTCATTTCAAAGCAAGACATTTATATTTTATTCTTTATCCTCTCCCCCTCTTTTGCTTCATGCGTTTTTTTCAGCTTAGTTACTTTAGCGTCGAGTTTATCTGGAAGCAAGATAAATTCCGATAGATTCAAACAATTCCATCGTTTATGAGAAAATAGACTTTTAGGCTAAACAGACCTGTAAGAAGCTCCACCGTATCGCCGAAAGATAGCTCCGATAGCTCGTGCCGGATCCAACTAAAGGCCTTACATATATTTAGGTCTACTGCCCTAGCCTCCCCTGCCTTATCCAGTGTGTGATATACGTCCAGATATTGCAGTTATATGCAGTAGAACAGCTTGCCTAAATCCATACTCTCGGTGTCAGGTGAAAACCTCGATTTGATATAAAAATGATCGGCAATTAGAATCATAACGGCCATAAATAGAACACAAATTGCATATCTTTTTACACATCTAACGGCTAATGACGTTAAAAAATCTCGCTTTCCATTCAACAATGCTATATTCACTTTGAATGTTAACAGCTTTTTTAAAATATATTTTCAAATATTGTACTGGTATTTTATTAACTTACCCCTCCCTTTTCTTTTCTTTATCATCCTCTGTCCACCTCCCCCTCCCTATATCTCCACCCACGCCTACCTGAATCTGCTACCCCCACACACAATACAATCTAATGCATCTTAACCCTCAAAACTGAAATATTGTCAATACCCGTCTCCCCCCCCTTATTATCCCCAACCTCAACCCCCCTTTTTCCGTATTTCTTCTAAAACACTTCTTCCTAATACCAACAACCACTTCTATAAGGTCTGACGAGGCTGTTAGATCGTAAACATGGTCCAACATCTCAAACATTTGTAACCAAACAGATAAAACGGTAATAAAAATAAAACACATATTTGCTCTGCAATAGTATTGAGCACTCTTCAGGTTTTTACTAATTACCAGTTTTACAATATATATATATATATATATATATATATATATATATATATATATATATATATATATATATATATGTGGAGGTACAAAATTTGTATAAAGATTTAAATAGAATACGCGGAAGTTTCTCTAGAGCTCTTTCGGCTATTATCTCGTCAGGAGGAAAATCGATAGGGTAACAAAATAATATTATCTCGAAAGTTTAAAGAATTCTAATGGGGAACTATTGAATGTGCCAAAAGTACGGGGGCAAACTAAAATTAAATTGATTGTCGTTTAAAAACGATCAAAATATCGGCACAACCAGGGGAGAAAAAAAAGCGGGAGAAAAGATTCAAAGTAGCCCAAAGAGAAACAAGGCGTTCGCTGTTTCTTTTTGCCGGCACAAAAAAGGTTTACGCACCGCGATAGAGACAGACTCCAAAATCTTTAAATGGTTTCTGGAGTCCGCTCTATGTAGCACCTCGAACCATTCTATTTTATATCTATCGGCACAGCATGGATTATCAATCAAATGCTGGCCAATAGCAGAGTCCAAGGCTGCAGAAGGAGGGAGACTACCAGATCCCATCCTCCCTTGTCTGATTTTAGATGGAACGTGCTGGTTTATACGAGTCAAAAGATGCAAGGATGTTCGCCCAACATAACCAGCATCGCACTGGCATTTAAATTGATACACAATATTGCTATTTTGGATGTAAGGCAAACTATCCTTGCGAAAAGAAGGAAAAGCAGGTCTCGTAGTGTATACCAAACACAAGGACACAGAATAGAAGCAGTCGTAAATACTTCTTCGAATCTGTTTAGAAAGTCTATTACTCTTATCCCCAATCCACGGTAGTTTTAAATAAACCGGGCATTTCAAAGGTCCAAATATTTTAGGGGATTTAAAATCCGCAACCTTTTTAAAAATACAGTCATCAATAAGGTCAATAGAATAATCATTATTGATGAATATTTCCCTGATCTTATCGAGTTCGGCGTCTAATGTTTTAGGTGAACAAATCATCAGGGCTCTATGTACCAAAGTATTAATTAAGCCGACCTTACGTGATTTTGGTACAAGACAACCAGTTCACATATAGGCCAGTAGATGTCGGTTTCCTATAAATTGTAGTGAGAAATCCCCCCCTGGAACGTTCGACAAGAACATCCAAGAAGGGAAGCGAATTGTCCTTCTCACTTTCTATAGTGAACTTTAGAGCCCATGCAAAGAATTCAACCTATTAAAAAATGTTGACGCTTCACCTTGCGATGGAAAAATAGCAAAAGTTTCGTCAACATATCTGAAATATGTAGTGGGTTTTGTTGTAGAGTTAAAGAGAACGGATTCATAGTATCCGACAAAAATATCCGCTAAAGTTGGGGCCAATGGACTCCCCATTGAAACACCGTCGACCTGACAATACATGATATCACAAAAACTAAACTCCACAGATTTCATACACATTAAAACGAGTTCAATAAGAATCTCTTTAGAAAACCGTGGCGCGGTCAGGCGGCCACCATACAGCGCGTCGGTACATATACGTATAGTCTCATCCAGCGGGATGTTGGTAAAGAGACTAGAGACATCAAATGAGCACATAAAAGATGTCTCTTCATTTGAATCCAACTCACGTACAGAATTAACAAACCGAAAAGAATCAGGAATACAGTACGTGGTATATAATTCGCGCACAGGTTGCAAAATTTTCACAAGCCACTGAGCCAAAGAATGTTGTGTCGAACCTACCATTGATAAAATAGGTCTCAGTGGAATATCTTGCTTATGGATTTTAGGGAGACCATACATTCTGGGACGTTGTGACCCAGAGGGTCTAATCCTGTCATAGACGTCCTTGCAAAAAACATTCTTTTTAAATAGTGCAAGTAAACCCCTTTGCATTTTGCCCTCGTTCTTGCAAGTATTATCCGTCAACTCGACAGGGACAAGTTTCCGGAATTTCGAAACATCGTTGAGAATAACCGCCATTTTCTCAACGTAGTCCGATTTATCCAAAATTACCACTCCTGCACCTTTGTCTGGTTTGCACATATAAATATCGGCATTGGACTTTAATGCTTTCATAGTTTTAAATTGCGTTATGTTCCAGACAAAGTCGCTATGATCAACAGGTGTGTTACTGTATCGGTGAGCTAAGGCAATTAAACTAGATTTCATCCCAGAAATATTTCCCAGGGAAATTGGATAATTATGTCTAAGTTGGTAGAAAAAAAACTTTAAAGGGAAAATTTATTTATACTGGTTGGGGGAATACAAAAATCTAAACCCCTAGACAGAATTCTATTTTCAATTTCTGTAAGAACAGTTTTCGAAAAATTGAAAATATGTTTGCTTCCATTAATGGGTTCACACCCACGCATATTTTCTACGAACCAGAAGAGCAAGTTGTTTATTATTATCTTTGGAAGCATGTTGCCTAGCAAATTGATCACCGGTAGATAAATATTTGCAAAAACGGAAAAAGTCAAAAAAGGACAAAAAATCCTTCACTACTGACCAGAGGTAATGACGATTACTAATATACACCTCTAGCTTCTCCGTCAACTTATTAATATCGTCTCGTATAAACACCCTTTCACCTTAGATGCAGCTGCAGCAATGCGTTTACTAATATAAAGTGGGGCCACATCTTTCTCCAGACAAGAACGTAAAAAAACTATGGAGAGGTTGGTAGATCTAATTCTACTCCTTAATCGAATAATATTATTCAAAACGTCAATTTGGTGTTGACTGTACCTCTTCCGAAAATATTTAAATAAATGTTTGGAGGTGCAAAATTTGTATAAAGCTTTAAATAAAATACGCAGAAGTTTCTCTATAGCTCTTTCGGCTATCATCTCGTCAGGAGAAAATCGATAGCATAACAAACTAATATTATCTCGAAAGGTTAAAGAGTTCTAATATATATATATATATATATATATATATATATATATATATATATATATATATATATATATATATATTATAAATATACACACACATATATGTAAACACACACACACAGACACATAAACACAAATACGCATGCACATATACAGATATATATAAGCACACAAACATGTACATATATATAAACACACATATATATACACACACACACACACATATATACACACACCCGCACACATATATACACACACCCGCACACATATATACACACACCCGCGCACACACACACACACACCCGCGCACACACACACACACACCCGCGCACACACACACACACACACACATATATATATATATATATATATATATATATATAAATATATATATATAAATATATATATAAACACACACACACACACAGACAGAAATGTCTCTTCAAAATGCAGTGAAATCAAGTTAGGTTTCATTTTTATTTATATTATACAAATAAATAATTAAAGGAAGGGAAAAGAAAGAGAGATTGGTTTGGCGACTTTTTCATGTAATCAGTTGAACGAGGTCAGACGATGTTTTTGTTTTTTTTTTTCTTTTTTTTGGTTTTTTAGTCAAACGTTTACAATTGTTAAAGGTGTTAAAATTCGTAGTGAAAAAAAAATATATTATAAAGAATCGGAACAAAAACATACTTGAATGAGAATCTATGTTCACCGAAAAAAAAAAAGTTTGCATCACATAAAGACAACATTCCGACAAGGCCCATTAAATCACACTAAAGCTGTCAATCCTTAATCCTTATTCAAAATCAATACCATGCCTCTCTAGCCATGTATTGTTGCTTGATAAAGGCACGCTCGCTACACACATCAGCAAACATTATTAAAAAACAAATCTTCTGTTTAATTATGCTTTTTCTAATCATGTTTGTTGTGTATAAAAACATGAATGTTTCATACATATCACAAACGTTTCCGCCGAATTATCATCAGGTGTGAAAAGAAAAAAAATAGAGAAAAAATTTGTTTTTCAAATTAGACTAAAATGATAAATTATGGAATCCATTTTTTTTAAATTAAAAATGCTCGAAGCTATCTACATCAAAAACTCATCAATATACAATGAGTAATATTGCCTATGAAACCAATAACAACATTTTAAAATACTTAACGTAATTAAAATTTTATGCTGTGACACTTATTCTGACATCACAGGATTTAAATTAACATCTTGTGAAAACGTTCTCTCGCGCCCATTTCACAATTACTTTTTGAAATTCTTTTCTTCAGCTTTTTTGTTCATTTTGTTCATGATGAGGAGTCGATGTAGAATCGAACACGTTCGTGATACATTTAGTACTGCACACCTGTGGAACTCCCTTCCGTTTGCCTGCTTTCCAGCTGACTACAATATGGTAATCTTCAAGTTAAACGTAAACAAGTTTTTGATGAGCCGTTCCCCTTAAGTAATCCAAATTTACATTTCTGACGATTACTAGATATGGTACCGTTGACAACTTTACACTCTTTAATCCTTATTCTCCTCGAATGGCATTTGGGCCTTGATAAGTGGTGATGCCTATGTAAAAAAAGAAAGATAATTAGAAAAATAATAAACATAAAAAAGGTATAATTAAGCAAATATTCTGTTAATTTTAATAATGTTGGTTTGAATATTAAAAAAGTGTTGCCTAAATACACACAATTAAAATATAGATATATGTACGCGCCAGTGTGTGTGTATATATATATATATATATATATATATATACATGAGGGGCGTGCAATAAGTAATGCCCCTGACCCATTTCCCATAGCAGTAGAGCAACGAAACTTGGCACAGTTATTAGTCTTTCTCTACATAGGAACCACCCAGAGTTATGCATTTCTCCCATCGTTTGATGCAACTCTGGAGATCGTTTTTGTAGAACACCCCAGGTTGGTCCTCCAACCACGACGTTACTTCAGAAATCAAGGCTGCATCATCTGGGAAACGCTTTCTTTTCAAAAACAACTTCATGGCTGGGAAGAGGTGAAAGTCAGAGGGTGCAAGGTCAGGGGAGTAGGGAGAATGGGGAGGGATTTCATAACTACACGCCCGTGCTTCTGATCTGGCGACATGCGAGTTGTGGATCGGAGCGTTGTCCTGCAGGAGGAGGGTACCTTTGCTGATCTTGCTCCACCTCTTGATTTTGATAGCTTCCCTTAATTTCCTCAAAAGTGAAGCATAATAGGCTCCTGTAATTGTGGTACCCTTTGCCAGGAAATCTGTCATCACTACTCCGTCCTGGTCCCAGAAGACTGTGAGCATGACCTTACCAGTGGAGGGCTGCACCCTTGCCTTCTTTGGAGGTGGTGAGTCCAAGTGCTT
Organism: Euprymna scolopes; assembly: GCF_053919585.1. Lineage (NCBI taxonomy): Eukaryota > Metazoa > Mollusca > Cephalopoda > Sepiida > Sepiolidae > Euprymna > Euprymna scolopes. The sequence goes on from NC_136525.1 coordinate 29,199,677, forward strand.
CCACTGCATTGACTGGGCTTTGGTCTCTGGATCATAGTGATGGACCCAGGTTTCATCCTGTGTAATTAGTCTTTTGAAAAAATTTGACTCATCTTCTTGGCACATCTCCAAATTCATCCTCGAGCACTCGACACGTTCTCGCTTCTGGAATGGTGTGAGCAACCTGGGAATCCATCTGCCAGACACCTTATGCATATGCAAATGGTCATAAATGATAGTTTCCACAGACCCTGTACTAATCTTGACATCTTGGGCTATTTGGCGAATAGTAATGCGCCGATCTTCCAAAATGGCAGCCTCAACTTGACCGACAGATGCCTCATCAATAGCAGAAGGGGAGGGGCGACCAGGTTTGGAAGCTGTTTCCACAGACTTCCGGCCATGTTTGAATTCACGATGCCAGCGTTTTACAAGGTCATATGATAGGGCATTATCACCATAAGTTTCTTTCATTACATCAAAAGTCTCCTGTGGTGTGCGTCCTTTCAAATACAAAAACCAGATCACTGCTCGACATTCAACAGGCTCCATTTCACACCTGATTCAGTTCAAGCACCTGTAAAACAGAAACCACCATTAGTTCAGAGCTGTAATTTGCCACATAACCCGTAGAGATATAAATCATTGCACATGCTAAATTTCGGCTAGATCAGACAACTGGAAGTGGGTCAGGGGCATTACTTATATATATATATACTCGTATATATATATATATATATATATATATATATATATAATTTTCAGAATGTGAGAGATTGTATATAATAAATTCCACAGCCAAACAACGCTGCATCATGGCTCTTGTGAGCTGCGACGTTGTTTGGCTGTGAAATTTATTATATATATAATATAATATAAAGCTGAATGTGTGTG
>NC_136525.1:29205549-29215549 GCF_053919585.1 Euprymna scolopes
GTCGCTAGGAACACCATTCGTTCCTCCCTAGGCCACAAGGGATCTGCGTTGTAGACAACGGATGCTAAATCCAGGATCGTCACCTGATCGGGGATGATGCGAGCCGTGACCTCACTGACATACTCCCAGAGTTCACGGAGCTTGGAACAAGTATAAAAAGCATGTTCTACGGTTTCTAAGCTATCTTCGTCGCACCGTGGACAAAAGGGACTAAATACCATACCAATTCTAAACAGTATGTCATTGAGGGGTAGAGCGTTTCTAACCAATCGCCAGGTCAGGGAAAATTCGGAATTGTTAAGGTATCCCCGGCCTGGCGCCCAATTCCACAGAGAGCGAACCTCCCCCTCCGACAGCTGCAGCCTCTCCCCAAGCGGGTCCGAAGCGGTCCCCACCACTAATCCCCGATATAATGCCCTTCTAGGCTGTGCAAGGTCCAAGGACCCTGGCATCGCTCTAAGCGCATTTCGGCATTCGTTGAAGAATCTTGATTGGCCTCTCGGCCTTCTTTGGCATTCAATTAAATGATTGGGGATAAGGTCGGGAAAAGCTGCACCGACCGCGGGACCCCAATCAGACTCCTCAATCAGAGTTCTACCCAGGAACGCCAACCTTTCGGCATTTTTGTGGCTAGCCAGGTCAGGCATCCCCAGGCCCCATCTTCAAGACGTTGAGTGCAGACCTGTCTACGGACAAGCGGCCGTCGCTCATTCCACAACAGTAAGAAGAGCGCACGCGTTAAGGCCGCCATGCAAACCGCAGGCAGAGGAAGTACAGCCAATCGGTAAAGGATCAGCGGAAACACATAAGTGGCGCATGCCTCCGCCCTACCTTTAAGGGACAATCCCCTTCGAAGCCAAACCCTGACAGACGCTTCGACCTTGCTCTGTACTTCCGACCAGTTCTTATCTAGACATAGACCGGGTCCAAACCAAACACCCAGAATACGGACCGGGCCATCCGTCCAGACAAATGCGCCAGGCAAAGCATTCGAGCCCCGCCAAGCGGCCAACCTCAGGCCAACGGATTTGCTGAGATTGACTACGGCCCCTGTAACTTGTTCATAACGCTTGAGAGCCTTAATCACCGTAATAATATCAACGACGCTCGAAACAAATACGGTGACATCATCGGCAAACGCGGAAACCCTGGCTCCCGCACCGCCAGGAAGAGCAATTCCGCGCAGGGCCGGTCCAGCCACCCTGGTCCTCACTTTCCTAAGGAATGGTTCCAGCGCGAGGACATACAGCAAGGGCGACAACGGACACCCCTGTCGCACCGACCGAGAAACCGCGAACGGCGCCGACCGCACCCCGTTGACCTGCACAACTGCCGTCGGCCGAGCAAAATGGAAATCCATCTGCAGAAGCCGGATCCAAATCCGGCGGTCTCTAAAACAGCCATAAGGAAACGATGATCCACCCTATCAAACGCCTTGGACTGATCCAAATTAATCAGCGCGGCTTCAGTGTCGTCTTCTAAATTTTCTATGACTGTACGTATCAAATGCAAATTATTTTGAATTGATCTTCCCTTCACAGCATAATTCTGATCCGGTTCGACCAAGTCAGCGATAACAATCTGCAAGTGATTCGCCAGCACTCGGGCCAGGATTTTTAAATCCGTATTCAGCAACGTGATTGGCCTAAAATCATCTATCCCCCCAACATGTGTGTCGTTCTTCTTCAGAAGTGTGACCACTCCTTTGGTAACCTGACTCGGGATAGATCCCGTGTCAAACCAGTGGTTAAACACACCCGTCAGAATCGGAACAAACATGTGCGACATCCTCAAGTAAAGTTCGTAGGGTAGTCCATCCAGTCCTGCTGATCTGTTATAGGCGACCTGCTTCATAGCAGCTATGACCTCACACTCTGTAACCCGACCATCGCAACCAGCCGCTCGGGCCGCCTCCAGGCGGGGCGAGCCAGCCAAATAGTTGCCAAACTCCTGGACGCGGAGCCTGGACAGCTGTGCAAAGAGATCTTCAAAGTGCACTCGAAACCGCTCGCAAATCCCCCGAGCCGACACTAAGGAGTCCCCTTCCGGGCTCTGAATTTTACAAATGTAGTTATCCGATTTGCGCCCGAGCGAATAGACTCGTTCGGCTTTGTCAACATTCACAGCTTTGTTGGGCATCTTTTTAATTCTAGCCCTAACTACCTGGCCCTGATATCGCTCGCTAGCCAAACGACTCAGGTCCGCCTTAGCTAACCCTATTTCTAGGGAATCCCCCCCAGCCACCGCCCGGGATAGTCTATCCTCTAGACGCTTCTCTGCCTTGGGCCTATCTAGCGTGAGGCGTTGGCCATATTTGACAGAGAAGTCTCTAATGCTAGATTTGGCGTTTACCCACCACTTACTCCCGGTAACTGCCCCCACTAATCCCTTCTGTATGTGTTTAGTTAGCCTTTCCCGAAAGTCACCTATCTCCAGTAGGGAGGTATTTAACTTCCAGTACTCAGCTAGCTTGGGGTTGCTATCTAAGTCTAACCTGGCCACAAGTAGTTTGTGGTCAGAGTGGCCTAACCAGTGGAACGTGGGACAAGATATGTATTCTATGTTGCCTCTTCTAACTAACAACCGATCCAAGTAAGTACTTGAAGCGGAAGGCCTGCTAGAGAGCCACGTCCACGTCTCCCGCCCCGGGTGATCCACCCGATACCTGTCTACCAGATCGCATCTAGCCATCATGTCCGACAGACTGGTTTCACACCCATCCGTCCCGCTAGTCCCGCCCACCTTATCTGCCCTGGGGTCAAGGATGGCATTCCAATCACCCACTAGTATTAACCGTTCCGAACCCCCGAGAAACACCTCCAACCGCCGGAAAAAGGAAACCCGCTCTCGTACGCAATTGGGCGCATACACCACCACGACTCGAAACGCTCTATTTGCCACGGCAACATCGGCTACGATCAGTCTACCATCAGCATCCGCGTGAACAACGCTAACCGTTGCAGAAAGGGTGCGCCTAACTAACAAAGAAACCCCCCTACTTTGACTATCACCGTATGTTGAAAAGACATCATAATGCCCCTCCAGCACCCGATGATCGTCAATGCAATCGTAGTGAGTCTCCTGTAACGCAGCCACATCTATATTCATCGACATGAGGTCCCTCAGTACCCTAGCGGCTTTGCTTCGGCACCTCATGCCCCTAACGTTCAAACTACACAAGCTCAAGGATGTGGCCATTGTGTCTAGATATCCGCAACCACCGACCTAAAGTCTTTGCTAGAAAGGGTGCCGCAGGACTGGGCGAGGTTGCCCGAAAGCAACTCGGACGTTACTCGTCCGTCTCGCGCAATACCTCCGACATCCAGGGGAAACGTTAATTTAAGGGCCCTATACAAACAAGGGTGGACGTAAATAGGAACCCTACCTTCGCATCTCGGCGCCAGCTGATCGAGGGAGTCATGCCTCTCTTCCACCAACTTTAAATCTGGAATCGCCCCCCTGGCGTCGTCGATTATATTCCACATGGCCTTCGTGCGTCCAGTTTTTGTATGGCGCACAAAGGTCATGACTAGGGGGGCGTCTGGGAAGTTTTTAGGGTTGGTAACACTTTTCCCGTCGATTATTTTCATTTCTCTTAGCGGCTTAATCAGGCCCCTATGGCGCTGCGTTATATACGTGTCAGCGTGAAGGGGGTCTACTTCGCAAATCCGGTCTCCAGGAAGGTAGGGGAGCTTTTTCGTCTTTTCACTCCTTACAGGAGATACAGAGGCGGCTCTTCTACCGCTGTTGGTTTTTGTCACCGGCTTCTCCCGGGACAACGAGCGGGCACCGGTTGGGGGGGTATCGAAAAGGGATGGGGATTTTGGTTCAGCCGATGAGGTTAGGGTAGGGGTTTTGGGTGGCTGCACCGTAGAGAGTCTTCTCTACGTTCATAGGGGACGGGGAACGAGACCCTGCCTCCTTGTTTTTTCTCGCCTTCTTTTTAGTTTCCTTTTTCGGCACTTGGTACTCTACCACAGTAGCCGTTTCCTTATCGTGCTCCCCTTCTGAGTCAGACGAGGAGACCGGATGCATTCTTTTCTGGCCGCTAACAACTTCTTTAGTGGTAACGTTGGTGGAAGAGACCGTTGACGACACTGTGGGAACCGGCTGACCTTGTACCTCAGGGGGCTGCTCTCTTGTGGAGGGGGTCTTGGTGGTTCTGCCATTCTTCTTTACCACTGTAGTCCAGCCGTCCGACGTTGTTGCTTCTTTGCCCCCTCCGGTTAGCTCCTCAGGGGCTGCTGGTACCACTGCCGCCAGCTTTGCTACTACTACTACTGTCTGTGGGTTTCTTTTCGGACATTCCCGTGCCATATGGCCCTGCTGTTGACAATTCCAACAGTGGGGCCTGCGACCTTCTACTATAATGCTCATTGACCATATGTCGCACCTGAGCATGGGGGGGATGTTTTGTAATCCTTCCTTGTCAACACGCATTTTTAGGTTGTAGTCCCCTACCATAAGGTTACGGGGACCACGGACAGGAATGACGGACTCTACGTCCCCATATTGACTCATAAAGGCCCCTAATTGCTCAGGGCCGAGAATACAGGGGACTCCCAAAATAGACACGTTCATCCGCGTCTTACTTAAATATTCCGGCTTAAGTCGAATATGTCGCCACGTGTGTTCCGATTTGAATATATTGACGGCGTCTTTCTCTTTGGGCAGTAGTAAATCCCACACTGCATAGCTTCTATGGCAGATATAGGTTGCGGGGATATTTAATTCCCCCAGAATTTTCGCCATGTCGTCTTTCGGCACACCGGTTAGCGCTCATTTCTTTGTGTCTATGGAGACTAACGATATTATTCTCTTTGAAAGTTCTTTCATAGTTTTCGGTTCTACTCTAATAACATTACCGTCGGTCAAATCCTTATATTTTGTATCGAATAACCGGCGGTAATCCCCGGGAGTTAGTTGCGACTGGGGGCCCCAGTCTTTGACCACTGCCGCCGCGGCCGTCTGCGGTGTTGATATTATCGTCTGTGACACTGTTAACAGCGGTGATTTCTGTCCCGGGGCAATAATAGAACCGGACGAGTCTATTGTTTGTGAACTCCCTGGCAACGTCGGCCACTCTCCCGGCTTCTCCCTTGGGGACGACGGTTTAGGGGTCAGTGCCGGTTCTTTTGTGGCTGTGGCACTAGCTGCCCCATTCTCTCTTTCAGTCTGAGCAGCCCCCTTTCTTTCTCGTTGACGCGACTTTCTCGCTTGTCGTAGTAGCAGTTCTTGTCTGTTGCATTCATCAGCGCTACTGTCGCTGCTACTAAATTCTATGTCGGCTTGCCTCGCGGCGTTCAACTGTTCGTCTAGAAGCGTTAACATGTTAATGGCCTCTTCCCTGTCGTCCGGCAACCCGTTCGAAAACGTCTGTTCCGACTCTGTATTCCTCAATATTGAGATATCTCCAGAGGTTGCTGGTTTAATTCCCGACCCTAGGGGGTCCGTTCTCCCATGGGCGGGAGGGCTGACAGTTAAAGCCCTCTTCCTCGGGTGATTCCACCGAGTCGGAACACCTCTTTCAGCTGGCCTAAATCTACTGCTACTACTATTACTGCCGGGAACAGCAGTACGACTAGTTACGTGAGAGTCGCTGCCTAACGCAAACGATTCCCCTAGATTAGCGGTGCGGGGGACAACACCGAGTTTTGTGCGGGGGTCAACACTAATCCATCCTAGTGGTCTGTCTACTGTGCCTGAACCAGCGGGCGTGTCGGGGACACGAACGCCAGAAACCGGGTTAGGCGGGGGGTCGGAACTCGGACCACGTGGCGGTAGAATTTTTCCAAGGCCTAATCCTGTGCTCAGAGGTGGCCGAAGCCCCCTCTGGGAACCGGACCCCGGGCTAGGCATGTCTGCACTACTGGAGCCCGGACCAGCTACCCTCCTCCTCTGCGTCTTCTTCCCGGTTGGCCTGGCTGAAGTTTCCGTTGGATATGACTTCAAACAACCACCTCAGACGCAGACCGGTCGAGTCGGAAAAAGAGACAACCTGAAATAATTCGTAAACAAGACAGTTAATAGCCTCGCGGGGAGGCAGAAAAATAAAAACAAGGCTCACCCGCCCAACAGGGACCGGCAGCCAGTCTTTGGACAGCAGCAAAACGAAAACACAGCCGAACTCAACGCTCTTTTCTATTTATTTAAAAAGAAAATACAATTTTGTTATATATGAATTATCGAATTGCATTCATTAGCAAAAGATCTAACTAATTTGCATATTCTTTTAAACATTCATTTTTAATTAATTCCCTATTAGTTTTTTCAGTTTTCTTATAGGGTGATCACCTTTAGTTAACTATTACGGGTAATTATATTCATGCAGATATTCTACATGATTTATACTTGCGAAATATTTGCGTAAAAAGCTTACAATGAACACAAAATCGTTTCCATATATATTTATGTATACGTATATATTTTTGTTTCATCTATCTGTCTATCTATCTATCTATATATCTATAAAAGTGAACGTGTCTGTCTGTCTGTCTGTCTGTCTGTGTACATTTCCCTACGCAATAACTCTGTCAATTTTTAGTCTATAGACTCGAAATTTGAAATACCGGGTACTGAGATTTGGGAAAATCGATGTGACGGGTGTCAGCCAGAAATTTTGCTTTTAAGGGGTCAAATTTCTCCGATTTGACCTTTAAGAACTCTACCAAACTCCTCCGACAATTTTGGGTCTAGACACTTGAAATTTTAGATATAGGTTCCTTGAACCTGGATCTAACTTAATAAAGTGATGTAAGCCCGAAAGTATAAATATTAAGGGGTCATAATAGGGGTCAAATTAAAAAAAAATTGACTTTTTTTTGTTTTGCTAAGCGTACACCTCAAAACACCCGGGCAAAGCCGGGCTAAAATGCTAGTATATCTATAAAAGTGAACGTGTCTGTCTGTCTGTCTGTCTGTCTGTCTGTCTGTGTACATTTCCCTACGCAATAACTCTGTCAATTTTTAGTCTATATACTCGAAATTTGAAATACCGGGTACTGAGATTTGGGAAAATCGATGTGACGGGTGTCAACCAGAAATTTGGCTGTTAAGGGGTCAAATTTCAACGATTTGACCTTTAAGAACTCTACCAAACTCCTCCGATAATTTTGGGTCTAGACACTTGAAATTTTAGATATAGGTTCCTTGAACCTGGATCTAATTTAATAAAGTGATTTGAGCCCGAAACTGTAAATTTTAAGGGGTCATAACAGGGGTCAAATTAAAAAAAAATTTACTCTTTTTTTTTTTTGCTCAGCATACACCTCCAAACACCCGGGCAACGCCGGGCTGAAATGCTAGTATATTATATATAATATATATTATATATAATATATATATTATATATATAATATATATATTATATATATAATATATATATATATTATATATATAATATATATATTATATATATATTATATATATAATATATATATAACACTGGTCAACAAATTTTTCTTTTTTTTCTTTGGCAGACCATCTAGGAGTGTTTTCTGGGGTTTTGAAGGTCGCTGATTACGAATATAACATTGGTTTTGTCAGATTGGCTCTAGTTTAGAAGATACTGATAGTCCCAAATAAGCCTAAACTGCTAAAATTCTCCCTGAAATACTTCAATATAGAAGCAGTAAATAATAATTTTCTGATATTATTGAATCATTATAATGATTATGTATATATTGAAGTATTTCAGGGAGAATTTTTATATAATTATTTATATAGGGAGAATTTTTATATAATTATATACTGTAATTACTTAATAACATGTTCCATAAATATAGTTGCAGTATAAATTAAACAGTAATTAAGAATTTTCTTTTTAATTCCATAGTTGAAAATGAGTTCCAGAGAGAAAATGAGTTTTTCTAGAAGATGCTGCAGATATGAACCGGATGTCTTTTGTTACATCTGTGGACAGTATATGATGGCACAACAAAAGAGGAATATTACAGACTTTGTCAAGAGGGCGTACAAAGCATGTTTCGATATGATACTTGGTGACCAAGACAAGTCTTGGGCCCCACATATGGTGTGCAAAACCTGTGTAGAAAGTCTCCGCGGTTGGACCAACGGTAAGCTGAAGTTGAAGTTTGCTGTACCAATGGTGTGGAGAGAGCCCAACAATCATTTTGATGACTGCTACTTCTGTTTCAATGACATGACTGGGTTTAACAAGCACCAGAAAGCAAATTGGCAGTATCCGAGCCTGGATTCTGCTATCCGTCCTGTTGCGCACTCTGAGGATCTACCTGTGCCTGTTTTCATCAGTTTGCCTGAAATCGATGAAACCGAAGAGATTCCAGCTGATCTTTCAATATCAAGTGATGATAGCTGTAGTGACTATGAAGAACCCTCAAATGGCCCTCAGCTTTTCAATCAATCTGAACTTAATGACCTAGTGCGAGACCTTTGTTTGTCGAAGGAGCAGTCTGAAGTTCTTGCATCACGACTCCAAGAGAAAAACATTCTTGATTCTGGCACAAAAGTAACATACTATAGGACAAGGGAAGGCAGCTTGTTTCTTTTCTAAAGAAGACGACCTGGTCTTTTGTAATGACGTTTCTGCACTTCTTAACTGCATGGGGATCTCATCATATGACCCAGCAGATTGGCGTCTCTTCATAGATATCTCGAAAGCAAGTCTAAAAATTGTACTTTTGCACAATGGCAATAAGTTTGCTCCTGTACCAATTGGCCATTCTACCAAGATGAAAGAAGAGTATGATGCTATCAAATTTGTTCTTGAAAAGCTGAATTACAACACTCATAAATGGCTGATTTGTGTGGACTTGAAAATGGTGAATTTTCTGCTTGGTCAGCAAAGTGGGTACACAAAGTATCCCTGCTTTCTTTGTTTGTGGGATAGCAGAGCAAGAATCCAGCACTGGCCAGAACGAGAAAGTCTCAAAGTCGGCAAAGCCAACGTCATCAATGAGCCTTTGGTACCCAGGGATAGAATCATCTTCCCTCCATTGCACATAAAACTAGGGCTCATGAAGCAGTTTGTTAAGGCGTTGAACAAGGATGGGGATTGCTTCAAGTACATATGCAGGCAATTTCCAGGTCTTTCCATCGAAAAAGCTAAAGGTGGCATCTTCGATGGACCTCAGATTCGAACGCTCCTGAGGGATTCTGACTTCACTAATCATATGAACACGGTTGAGTCAAATGCTTGGGTGTCCTTCACAGATGTAGTGACAAACTTTTTGGGAAATCACAAACCTGACAATTACAAGCAATTGGTCCGTAAGATGCTTACTGCATACGGAAAACTAGGGGCAAATATGAGCATTAAAGTTCATTTCTTGTTTAGCCACCTCGACAGATTTCCTGGTAATCTTGGTGATTACAGTGAGGAGCAGGGAGAGAGATTCCATCAAGACATCAAAATAATGGAAGAGAGGTATCAAGGCAAATGAGATGAGCACATGATGGCAGACTACTGCTGGAACCTTTTGAGAGACTGCGCCAAAGTTGCTCACAAGCGAAAATCGTATAAACGTCAATTTTAGTTTTGTGAATAAAATATTGTTTTGTGTGTTCATTGTAACTAAGAATCTAGTGTATAATGCTTTGCATTAATTTATGATATATAACTGATTATGTAAATGTTTTTTTCACTTGGAGAATTAAAATTCAGCAAATTTTTAGCAATTTTTTTGTATATCCTCGAAATCTATGAAAAGTGTTCAGTTATAGGATAAATGAAATGATGTTATATCTAACTTAACTTGTTAGATTGAGATTTTACACTGTTTTTTGTGGTTTAAGATTATCATAAAAATCAATATCTGACATTTATGCACTGTTTAGCCGTTTTTTGTACGTTTAGCTATGGTTGCGAATGGGTGATTTCAGACAAACGACCCCCCTGTGATATCTCAAAAACTAGAGCCAATTTGAAAAAACTAGTGTCAGATTCGGATTCAGCGCCCTTGAAAACCCCAGAAACCAGTCTTACTTTGCCTGCCAAAAATATTGTGTTGACCAGTGTAAT
>NC_136525.1:29233048-29235548 GCF_053919585.1 Euprymna scolopes
AATACCATCTGTTCTTCAGATGCTGCACTGAAGATAATTTGTACCAGTCAATGGAGGGGAAACCCTCTATACTGGGACAATTATTATTTTTGGTAACCAGAGTGCCCCCTTTTTGCCTACTTTTAGGGGAGCTGGTTTTTACCTCACATTAAAAACGGCCTTGTGCCTAATTTGCTCAGTGGGGGAGCAAATAAATACCATCTGTTCTTCAGATGCTGCACTTCATTTTCTTGTTCTCTTTCGGTGGAGGAGAAATCCTTCACGACTGAGACAATTTTTATTTTTGTACCTTTTCTCCACGTTAAAAAACGACCCTGGTGTCTAACTCTGTCCCGTGGGGAGGCATAGTAAATAGGTACAATATAATTGTTTATAATTGTACTATTCAGAAATATTATTTATAGTTCGTCCATTTCAGTTAGTATACATTTCCTTTACGCTTAATTAATTTACAATCATTAATATCGTTAAACAATTCCGTTTAAAACCGAAATTATGCCACCCAAACGAAGTAGAAACGAAAGTGAGGAAGAAAGAATGGAAAGATTGGAAGCTAATAGACTAAGAGTTGCTGCAATTCGCTCCAATGAAAACAATTCAGATAGAGAAAGACGTCTAGAACTTAACAGGATACGTCAAAGAGAAAGGAGAGCAAGACTGTCAGATTTGGAAAGAGAAACCCAACGTGAAGCTGACAGAACTAGACATGCTGTAAGGCGGTTAAATTCATCACGATAAAATTCAAGAAAGGCAAAGATATGCACTGGAAAGAGAAGCAATATTACGATCGAATGAATTATATGAGGTAAGTAAACGTACACAAGGTGAGTTGAGAGTGGCTCAACGACATCAGAATGAATCGGAAACCCAACGAAGCTTTCGCCTATACCAAGGGCAACAACGAGAGGCTGCATGGAGAGAGAGTATGACTTTGCCCCAGCAATTGACAGAAAACGAGGCAGCTAGACAACGAATGACTGCTTTGAGACACCATGAAATAGAACACTGCAATAGAAAAGGATTGCTCTACAACAAAAATGACTCTCTCACTACAGCTGATATAGGAAAAATGGACAAAGTATGTCAACATTGCTCAGCTGTAAAATTTAAAGGAGAAACCCCTGGTTGTTGTTGTTCTTCTGGCAAAGTTGTGCTTGATAGCTTTCCACCACTGCCTCAGTTGCTTCAAGATTTGCTCTCCGGCAATGGTCCCATCTCTAAAGATTTTCTGCAAAATCTACGCAGTTATAACAATTGTTTTGCAATGACATCATTTGGTCACAAAATTGCGGCAGTACATGGGTGGAATCCTTCTTTTAGAATTCGAGGCCAGGTTTGCCACCAGATTGGGAGTCTTTTACCACCTGAAGATGAAACAGCAAAGTTTATTCAAGTCTACTTCTTGGATAGTCTGGAAGAGGAACTACATAATCGGGGACGTGACAGTAGACTCAATAGAGACATTCTCCAAAGTCTGACTGAATTTTTACATGAGAACAACAGCTTTATTTGTCAGCTGAAAACAACAAAGGAGAGGATTGAAGAAGAACACTTGGTAGAACATAAAGTTGTCATAAGGGAAGACCAAAGGCCGCAAGAAGAGCATCCACGGCGATTCAATGCTCCAACAACAACGTATGAGATTGGAATATTAATGGAGAATGAACCAACAGCTAACCGGGATATTGTCTTGCGTTTTAGAAATGATACATTAAAATGGATCTCCGAACTACATCCCCTCTATGATACTTTAATGTACCCGTTAATGTACCCCTATGGTTCTCCATCTTACAACATCTACATGAAGGCATCCAATGGGCGAAAAGTTACCCAACAGCAATTTTATTCGTACCATTTAATGACTCGGCCTGGAAACTATTTTCTCTGGTACCGAAGGCTATTTCAACAATGGCTGGTGGATGTGTACTGCAAGATTGAAACAGAATGTTTACAGTTCCTGAGGCGTGAGCAACAGACCCTGAGAGCTGACAATTATAGCAACTTGAGAGATTCAATTCTTAGGGAGGATGGGAATCCAGAACAGTTTGGTCAACGAGTTGTACTTCCGGCAACTTATACAGGAGGCCCTCGATACATGTTTGAGCGTCAAAGTGATGCCATGGCATATGTTCGGCGAATGGGCCGAGCCGACATCTTCATCACGTTCACAACAAATCCAAAGTGGACAGAAATTACAGAAAATTGTCTTCAAGGGCAAGACCCTCAGGATCGTCCAGATATTGTTGCCAGGGTTTTCAGGCAGAAGCTAAAAAAGTTACTTGAATTTATTAAAAAGGGAGGATTTGGCAGGTTGAGGGCTTTCCTGTACAGTATTGAATATCAAAAAAGAGGACTGCCGCATGCACACATCCTCACCTGGCAGGCCCCAGAGGACAAACTTCTACCAGAAAAAATGGATCTCTGCATATCTGCAGAGATCCCTGACAAAGAGGAAGATCCTGATCTTCATGCTAAAGTGATGGCACATATGGTGCATGGA
>NC_136525.1:29243048-29330548 GCF_053919585.1 Euprymna scolopes
TCCGAAAGATGTTTGAACATGACAATACTCAAACGCCGTTATGAACATGACAATACTCAAAGAAGTGAAGTGAAAAAGTCGTAGTTGTTATTTTACACGTTAAAAATGACATAAAAAACTGGAATTTAATTTAATACTATTGGTGGAAGAGTTTAAAAGAAAAGGAAGAACAACAAATGGAAACAGCTTGGGCTGCTACCACTGAGAGAGTATATTTATGATATCTGAAGTAGAACAAGCTTCTCTCTGCTGGAAAGAAGGTGGTGGACTAGTGCTTGATTGATTAAAGACAAAGATTTTGATGCCTAGAGGGAGGAGGGTAATGGGGTGATAATTAAGTGGGTCAGGTCTTTCACCAGAATTCTTGAAAACTGATATTATAGAAGCAATTTACCAGCAGTCAGGAAAGTAAATTCGAAAAAGACGTTTGATGAAGAGTTTGGAGACAATCGGAGCTACAACAGCGGAGTGTTTTTAATAGTATAGCAAGGATGAGATCACACGCTTTGAGGTGTCTAGTTCTTTTTATGACATGGAAGAGGTGATTTTCAGATTACTGAGTGTGGCTTCTGTCCACAAAAGGGAAATGTGGGGGGTCTAAAGTGGAGCTGTAGGCAAATCGTTGGGATATCAGGTTTGCTTTTTCAATTGCTGTGCAGACAATGTCAAGGTTGTTGGACAGTGTGAGAATTGTTGATTTACTATTATTTACTACATTGTCATAAATTTTCCAGAAATCGCGACTTCCTAATTTCTGCGACTCAAGGCATTTTCTGGTGAGTTTGGAATGCCTTTTAGCTTCTATATACTTTTGCTTATTTGTACTGAACTTATGTCTGATAAATCTGTGGAATGCATGCTGCTTTTGAGCAATGGCAACTGCACAAGTAGAAGTGAACCATTAGGGAGAGTGGGGTTTGCTAATGAACTTTCGTATGGGAACATGGGCTTCAACTGCTACTTTGAACCATTCAATAACCTCATTTACACACAGTTCCGCAAGAAGAGAAAAGATACTACTCCATGGTGTGAATTTTTATGGCTTCTTAGTCCTCCTTCTTGAAGTACCTTGATGTTTGAGCAATGGCTCTTCAACTTCGGGTCGACAGTTTAAAGTGATTTCTACCAGTATCACATGGTCAGCATCCTCGAGTGGGCAATGGGCATTTATTACAAAATCCCCAGGAACTGTATGCAGAAAGAGATCTAGCTTGCTGATCCTATTGATCTGGGAGATAGGTCGGGAACGTGATTGTCTGTAATAGGGAATGGGAAATACAAAAGCTATGTGTGCTGCTACTAGATGTGTCCGTGCAATTAAAGAAATCAAGCCAATTACTGTGGTGGACATTAAAGTAACCAAACACATGTACATGTGCTAGTATCTAGGGAGACTGCTGCATCTATGCTGTCAGAGACAGTTGATTAGGGAACAGTCCTAGGTAGTGGGAAAATGGTAGAGAAAATATAAGTGACACTATGTTGCAGGTTTAGTCTAAGGGACATGGTGGCCTGGCCGTCTGATTCTAGTTTGGATTCTCTAGTAAGGAGAGGGGTGTTTCGAATGTAGACTCCAAGTTTCTGCATATGTCTGAGTCTTTATGGCAAAGCAACAAAACACACACACACTCACTCTGTTTTTCTCTCTCTCTCTCTCTCTCTCTCTCTATATATATATATATATATATATATCGAGCTAAACGTAAGTCACCGAAAATGAAAACGGAAGAAGCGAGAGTAATAGTTAGATACGTACAATTTAATGGCAAAAACTGATAAGGGGACATGGGTTTGAAAGCCGATTTATCATAATTTTTTGTAGGTTGCCGATTACTTTTTGATTGTATTTGAAAGATTAATCTCTAAAAGAAAAAAATATTTTTACATGTGAAAAAAATGCTAAAATGAAAAATGTTTTCATGGCAACATCGGAAACTGAAAAGTTCAGCTAAATTTTGAAATTCATTGTAAAAATCCCTTGAAAGATAAATATTTCTGGGTCTATTTCAAAGATAATTAGTAAAGTCCTAAGATATTAAATTAAATAAATTAAAAAAAAAACACGTAGTTTATATAAAAAATAGTTTAATTAGCTTCAAAGGTGAGAGTTTAGTAACGGATTCAGCTTCGCAAAAAAAAAAAAAAAAAAAGACAAGGCGTCGAGTGTAAGTTCCACGAAGTCTAAAATGACAGAAAGTCAATTTTATTTTAAAATTTACAAAGTAAGTGAAACATTATTACACCTTAATTTTTACATCAATGAATATTATAGAAAATATTCATTAGTTCATCCTATTTTGTCGTAATAATAAGAAAATGGTTGTTTGATTCGAATATTTACTTTTTATATGATAAATCGATTTATTCTCAAACATTTTGTGACGATAAATTAAATGGGTCCTTTTGAAATTAAAGTAAACGCGCATTTTAAGTGTGAAAAAAGTCAATTAAAATCACTGATTACATTGACAATTTATTAATTGGAAAAATAAGCAAAAACAATTTAATAATAACTAACAGTTCATCCCGGCTTGGCTCAGGCCTTATGTACTGTTCATAACTTGCCCTACGTATAAATACACTTTATGTAAGATTTCAAATGTTTAGAACAAAATTTGTTTAAGTAATTTCGTAGAGACTGCAGAGGTCAATTGTTTTTTAACTTTGACCCCAATTTTGACCCGTTAACGTTTATTATTTTGGTCTCAAATCAGAACACAAAGTTTTACCCCGTGTCCAAGTTACCTACACCTAAAATTTTAAGTTTTTAGACCCAAAATTGGCGGAGGAATTTGGTAGAACTTGCAAAGGTCAACTCTTTGAACTTCGACTTTTTGTCAGCCAAAATTTCGCCCCAAAACTCATTAAAATACTTGCCATATGTCTAAATACCCGTTATGTATAAATTTCAAATGTTTAGACCTAAAATTGGCTGAGTAATTTGCTAGACACCGCAAAGGTAAAATCTTTTGAACGTTTACCAATTTCCAGCTCAAATTTTCGATTCAAACCGATTAAAAAGCTTGCCTTATCTTTGATTACCCTTCATGTAAAGTTTCAAACAAAGATAAATCAAGAAAACTGAAGTGGCGAAGTTGTAGACTGACTACTCTTTCCACTTCCTATCTCCCTTCCCTTCCTATCATCCCCCTCTTCCTCTAACCATATTCCTCTCGCCCCCCCCTCTCACCCCCTTAAAAAAGAGGGAACATTGTAGTACCGGTATCGGCTGGCTCTACACCAAATACTCGAAGGGTCAAAGAGGATGGAAAGAACGAGGAGTGAAAGCACTTACCAGACCTCAACTGGACAGGTACAGAGGGGACTGGGACCTTGAGGAGGCTTATTGCCACTCAAATTTTAGCAAAGACCAAGAGTCATTGTCAGCGACAAATCAATGGCAAACGACCGTTGTGATAACACAGATTTATTTGCAAAGCTTGTCAAAAGAGGTGAGGATTACTGGAAATCTAAGGAGACTTGTTGTCACTTCCGGTCTTTATCAGTAAACAAAGTGTGAGAACTCCTAGTGCGTGAACTAATGATAAAAACACTAATTTACTATTGATCTCTCGTTAATTACGACCACTTGATCTTCACTAGAATTTGGGTGGCAATAAATCCTTTTTACACTCATCCAGGGCTGATTAATGCATTCTCTTCTCGCTCTTTCTATCCTCCTTGATCCTCAACTATTTGATGTGGCGCCAGTCATGCTGACTTCACGTTTTCTAATTTTTTTTTTGTGGTTGAGGGATAGGCAATTTACATTTTTGTGGTTTCAGTTCTATTGTATTTTTGTTTCACTTCTGTTGCAGCTAGTATCTGTCGCTCATATGGGTTAGTTTCTGCACTCAAGGGGGTTCCTTGAGATTTCAGCTGTTTTTGCGTAACCACTCATTGCATAGTCTCAATCTTCCAGTCGATTCCGATTTCTTTTAATTTTTTTTTTTTTTTAATAATTTTAAGACTGTTCCTAGTGCTCCTACAAGTATTGGTATTATATTGATTTTCTTTAGGCTCCATATTCCTTGGCAAATTTCTCGGGCAAATTCCATAGATTCGTCTCGTTTTTCTGTTTTGATTTTCACCCTGTGACCGCTGAGTCTACAATTTAAGAGATTCTTTCCTTCTCGTTAATTATTAGGCACGAGCAAAAATGGGTGGACAAAAATGGGGGACAAAAAGTTTTGAAAGCCGATTTATCATAATTTTTTGTAGGTTTCCGACTACTTTTTGATTGTATTTGAAAGATTAAAGACTAAACTTAATTTCAAAAAGGAAAAAAATATTTGTACACGTGAAAAAAAAAGTTATGAAAATGTAATTGTAAAAATCCTTTAAAAGATAAATATTAGTTTTCTGTGTCTATTTCAAAGATAATTCGTAAAGTAAAGTCCTAAGATATTGAATTAAATAAAAAACGAAAACAGCTTGTTTGTAACAAAACATAAATTAATTAGCCGAAAACCGAGTGATTTTGGCGTTCGCAAAATACAACAAACTAAAATTTTGTAAACACGAAAATTACGAAGGCCCAAAATTTTAGGCAGTCGAAAGACTGCGAAAATGACGTCATGTAATTAAAAGAGAGGAAGTCCCCCCAGTCGCGTATCCGTACATTCCCTTTCTGAACGTTTGTATTAATTTTTGCATTTTTTAATTTAATTATTTTTCTATGTTTCTATTTTTAAATTAATTTTTTCTTAATTATTGTTCAATATTATATATAAAAAAAAATATGTTACGCCGAAAGTTTCACATTCTTGCGAGCAAGGAAATTATTAAAATCTTGCATTTAAAAATTATGCGAAACCCGGAATTTTAAAAAAAGTAGAAATATTTTTTGCAATTATAAATTTTTGTGTGAAAATATTAAATAAGCAATGCTTAATTCAATGGCAATATTGGTAGTTCGAGAAATTCATTTTTCTTCGAGTTATATAGAATTCATTAATACGGATTTAGGGGCCTTTTTCGTAAAGTTCCAATAAATATTATTGTATTTTATTTTTGTTACAAATTACGATGATTTAATAATGCAAAAAATAAAGCGCTTTTTATTTACTACTGAAAACCATAACTTTAGTAAAGGTATTTTTTGTTTAAACAAAATACACTTCCACTCAGATTTAAATAAAAATTAGCCCATCATATTCCGCGATCATTATTTGATAAATACTGAAAATTTAATTAAAATTGGTTAATTTCCTGATTTTTAGTGATTTTTTTTTAAGTAAACGGAGGGGGTCACAATGTTTATACATTTTCAGCATCGGCATTCATTTTTTGCCCGTAGCTATCAATTATTATATCGCCTGCTCTTCAAGCTTGGGTGAGTTTATCTGTTGGTATCGCTATGTCTCAAAGGATTTTGTGGTTTTCCTCTACTGTTTCCGGTTTGTGTTTGAACTATTTGTCTGCATGTGCAAGGTATAGTTATCTACAGAGTTTCTAGTACACTACCTTCCCACACTGTCGTGCCATTCCTTATATTTCTTTTGGGCTAGAATGATGAATTCACTTATGTGGTTTACTGTTTTGTCTCCTTGTCCACAGCATCTACATTCATTGCTTTCTTGTGTTTTATTTATTTTAACTTAATCTGGTTGGTTCTAATCACGTTGTTCTGTGCAGCTCTTTGTATTATTACAGGTCTGCATATTCTCCCTGTTTTAGTTTTTTCATTTTTTTGCCGCTCCCTCTTTGTAATACAGGTCTGAATAATGAGAAAATCTGAATTTTTCTAACAAACACTTTAAAATAACTTTTTTAGATTAAATTTTTTAAACTTCTTTCAGGATAGAAAATTTTTACAATTTAATAAGGAACATATTTCATATAGGTTTCATTAAAAATAATCAGTAGAGAAAAATAGAGATGAAAATTCCAAAAGGACTGTATAACTGGTTACGGTCAATAGTAGTCCTCACCAGCGAAAGTCTTTGTTATTGTTATTCTATTATTATTATTATTATTTAAAACATTATGCATCCTGCTCTTTCGCGTGAGGAATAATATACGTGTTTGTGTGTGTGTGTGTGTGTACATATGTATATGTATGTGCGCATATGTGTATGCATGTTTTTATAAGTGCATATGTATATATGCAAGTGTGTATATGCGTTTATGTGTGTATGTATATATGTATATATATGTTTGTGTGCGTACGTATGTATATGTATGTGTAAATCCGATCCCGCATTTTGCTAATTCCTACCCTCTGATTAGAAGGAAAGTATTTTTTCAAAACTGCGCGGATTAAGGACTATCCACTTATTAAGTGTTTCCTTTTCAGATTAAAGTGTTTTTTAACATGTTTTATTAACTGTTTGCTCTTATGTATATGTATATATGTGTATGTGTATGTATATATTGTGTATATATATACTATATATATGTGTGTATTTGTTGTTATCATCATTATCCACAGCAGAAGTGTGAGTCTTATAAACAACCTTTTTATTGAAAAAAAAAAAGTCCAGCCGCTTTAAACGCTGATCATTTTGATTTTGTTTTCGTCTGATTTCGACGTCAGTTTATTTGTAAAGTTGCACAAACACTTCAACGAGTAATTGTCTCTTCTACAAATTGTTTGTTTTGGATTGTTTTTCTTTTTTTATTCATGTCAAACTCATTTAATCGTACCCATCACCATCATCGTCGTCCTGATCATTGTCTTTGTATGTGTACGTGTGTATATGCATATGTATGTATATGCTTATATGTTTGCTTCTCTGTGTGTATGTTTGCATGTGTGTGTACATGCATATGTATGTTTGCGTACATCTGTATGTATGCATGTATGTGTGCATGCATGTATTATTTCCAGGCGTATGTGAGGTAGAGAGACCTCCCGTAAAACGTTGTGAAAGCAACCCCTCTAGGAGAAGCAAATCTCTGATTTTAAAAACCAGAAAGCGGGAGACCAGTACCGGCAGTAAGCTGGTCTGAAGTTTGACTTGTTGCTGGCTATCTTGCTCTTGTTTGTTGCTGAGTGCCAACATTTTGAACCGTGAGCGACATTTAGCATTCGTACATCATCTTTGTATAGATACTCCCTCAAGCATTTGTCTATAAAAATAGTATTGTGGCGATGGAAAAGTTGTGACGTGTGTAAGCCTGAAATGATGGAAAGCATGTAATAATTGACCTGCCACCATTATATGTATCTATGCATGTGTGTATGTATGTGTATATATATACATGTGTATGTATATGTGTACGTATATGTGCACGTATATGTGTGTATATATACATGTGTATGTATATGTATGTATACCTATGTGTATATATATGTATATATGTATGTGTATATATATGTTTATGTGTGTAAGTATATATTTTCGTGTGGGTATGTATGTATATGTATGTGTATATGGAGGATTTCTATTGAATTTAAAAGACACCAAAAATAAACCTTTTTATTTTTGGTGTCTTTTAAATTCAATAGAAATCCTCCTAAATTTGCTGATGAGGAGACCGTGCTTACCAAAAAAACTATGTATAATTGTTCTACGTGACTTCATGTATACCACAAATAAAAAGCACGGATTTCCGAAACGATCGTACTGATAATGTACTTTGTTGTTGTTCCTTCTTATG
The DNA here is from genome assembly GCF_053919585.1 of Euprymna scolopes. Taxonomy (NCBI): domain Eukaryota; kingdom Metazoa; phylum Mollusca; class Cephalopoda; order Sepiida; family Sepiolidae; genus Euprymna; species Euprymna scolopes. The sequence goes on from NC_136525.1 coordinate 29,250,654, forward strand.
AAACTGATTTTTAATTTAATTAAAATTTGATTTTTAAATTAAAAATTTTTTTAAAAATTTTTAAATTATAAATCACATTACTTATATATATATATATATATATATATATATATATATATATATATATAATCTCACTGTTAGCTGATTAGAGGGAATGCCTATTGTTGTAGAAAGACAGAGAGAAAGTCAATCCAGTTTGGCATGCGTCTCACTCTTAGCTGGCGAGAGGGAATACCTATTGTTGTAGAGAGCGAGAATGAGAAAGTCAATCCAGTTTGGCGTGCGTCTCTCACTGTTAGCTGATGAGAGGGAAAGTCTATTGTTGTAAAGAGGCAAGAATGTGCCGTGGAGAAAAAGTTCCATCCTGAGAAAATCCCCTAAAATCATAACAATCCGTGTGAATTCCTCTAACACATTCCAGAACAACAGATCCTCAAATATGAGACCTCACGTAGTATACAACATTTAAACTTTAGTTAAGAATTTTTGTCCAAGGCTATAATCGGAGTTTTCTTAAATGATCGTTTTGCATCTTTCGATAGATCAAGCAGTTCTGTTATTGTTAACAGTGAAGAACAAAGTTTTTTTCTGATTATTTTCTGCCATTTTAAAACTATTGGCAGAGATGCACCTGTTTTTGAATAGAATCTTTATTTTTCATATTGAGTGCTCAGTGCGTTTAAAATTGAAGTCCATCCAATGAAATAAAATCATTTCAAGTTAAAATAAGAGAAAAAAGGATCATCCTATCAACGACTTCATTTAAAGCCTATTTAAAAAGCAAATCATTGTCTTGTATTATTCAATTTACAACGTTGAAAAACACATGTGTTGAAGTCTAATAATCCCATTATATGAGATGAAACGCGAAGCACAAAAAAGACGAATCAATTAGTGCTTCAAATTAGAAATTCACAAATAGACAAGCGATTGCAGAAAACTTTTTTTTCTATGTGCGATGACGTCCTACTATACAGTGAGAGGGCCGTCTTATCAAAAGCATTACAAAAAGAATGTGGCGAAAATTGTGGGAACGCAGGCTTACCTCTTAAATGACCTTGGTGTGTGCTTTGCCGACATAGCGTCATGATGCTGAAAAGGGTCCAAGATGGTGCCTGCAGCCTTATATAACAATGTAGTCTCGTAGAATCTCGTGCGCTCCCGCGTACATATGAAAATTTGGAGGACTCTGTCTTTTATAAAAACAGGCCACTGGAGCAGATGGGGACAGACGTGGAAACCAGTCTACGGAAAGTACCAATGGACGACGCTGCTGCAGTGAGCTGAGGTTTTGTGTACTCTTTTTTTCTTTGCAACAACAAGCTATATCAGCGTACATTTTTACCATAAACTGATACCAGAGTTTGACGGGTCCTCGGCTGGTTCTTCGGTGGTTGAATGACTGGAGAAGGCCAAGCGCGTTTGCCGGTTGTGAAAAATTAAGGATCAAGCTATGGTCATCCCATTGAGGCTCACTAAGGGGGGCTTATGCCGTGTACCAGCAGCTCGGGGATGAGGCAACAATGGAGCAGATATAAGAAGCATTGTACGGAGCATTTGGTGCGGACCCTTTTGTTGCCTGGAGGCAATTCTCTGAACGTCGGCTTGGGTCAGGGGAGACTGCGGATGTCTACCTTGCCAACCTGAAGAAGCTTGCTGCTCCCTTTGGCGGTGCGAGTGACCGAATATTGGCATGCGCCTTTTTGTCTGGGCTCCCGGATGGCGGCAGTCGGCTGTTGCAGGCGTCGTCAAAGCTCAATGAGCTTGGGTTGGAGCAGTTGTTGGCTAGAACCCGAAACATCCTAAAGGACTATGTGGAGCAGGTCTTGGCAGCGGTTGACGCACTGGAATCACCTACAGAGAGCCCATGGTGCTACAGATGTGGCGGCCCCAACCACTTCGCTAGAGACTGCAGAAGCAGTGCGAAGCACACCTCGGACTATGGAGCACAGAAACGAGAATGCTGTCACTAATGTGACAAGCCAGGCCATGTAGCATGGCATTGTCCGGGTCGCTGGTGTGTTGTGGGGTGAGCATTGTCCATAAGCATTGGCGATGGCCCCCTGGTGGATGTAAAGGCGTTGGTGGTCGACAGGGAACAATCACTCTTGATGAACCCGACTTCCACGCAGAATACGACAAGTGCACAAACACGTGGACCGCGTCTTGGAAGTGGTCAGGCGACCAGCCACCAGTGTCCTTGCAGAATCGGCTGACAGTGTATCTCTCTCCCGCATGGTTCAGGGGGTAGTACGAGACAGAACTCCAGGTTTTGATGGATAATGGCTGGCTGGTTCCATACCCAGTGGATGAGCTCAAGCCACCAAGGGGGCTGATCCCCCTGATGGACGTCAGGCAAGAGAATAAACAGAAGGTCCAACCTGTCATGGATTACTGGAAATTCAATGAACATGTCGACCCACACATGGCAGGGGCTGACATCTGCGCACATAAACTGTGGGAGTGTTGGCAGCGGGGGGGGGGGCACACACGGCAATCCTGGACCTGCAAAGAACCTACCTGCAGATATGCATTGAGAAATCGCTGTGGACGTTTCAGGCGGTCGAGATGAAAGGGACTCGCTATTATTTGACCAGGCTGAATGTGGTCCCGAAACTTATAACAGTGATTATGCAGGCGATCCAGTGTCAGGATGAAGCTGTGAGACAGGCAACGTTATCGTATATTGATGACATTTTCGTGAACGAGAGCCTCATGTCTGCCCAGGCAGTGAAAGAACACTTTGAGAGCTTTGGGCTACCGTGCAAGGAGCCAGAGCGCCTGCAAGATGAAGCAAAAGTTCTTGGCTTGCATGTGAGCAGCAGTGCAGATGGACTCTGCTGGGGAAGAGGTAGTGATCTCCCGAAAGTTCCATCCAATGTCACGCATCGGAGCATTTTTTCCATCTGTGGAAAACTGGTGGGCCACTTCTCCGTGTTGGGGGGCTCCAGGTGGCGGTGGCGGCCATAAAGTGACATGTGACTTCCATGTCAACGGGATGGGATGATGAGGTACACGATTCCACCTTACAAAGCATGCTGGTGGAAGCTGTGGCCAGAGTGACTGAGGACGACCCCGTGCGAGGGAGCTGGTGCATCAACGGGAGTGAGTTTACAGTTTGGGTGGACGCCAGCTCATACACTCTTGGCGTTGCTCTGATTGTCAATGGATTTATCATAGAAGATGCTTGTTGGCTTCGGTCAGAAAATGACGACGGGCACATAAACCTGGCTGAGCTTGATGCTACACTCAAAGGGGTAAATCTGGCGCTTCAGTGGCAGGCCAGAGTGCTACACATCGTCACAGACTCCAATAACCGATGCCTTGAGTTGAAAAGCATGGTTGACAATGAAGGCATCGGCCAAAATGCTAATACGGAGACGACTTGCTACCTAGATCATCAACAAATTCAACCTGGCCATAGATGTGACACTGGTGCAGTCCTGTCAGAATCGTGAAGATCACCTGACCAGAGTGCCACGCCATTGGCTGGACCTGCCAAAAGAAGTGGACGAACCGGCACCTGTGAATTGCACCGTGGTGGGACGTTAACTTAGCCCAGGCCGTGTTGCTGATGTCCATTGCCAAAGCAGGCACGCCAGTGTAAATCGAACCCTTTACTTCGCCAGGCTGGTCGACCCCTATATGTCAAAGAGGGACGTGAAATCTGTTGTGAGGAGCTGCGAAACCTGCCGGTCGATCGACCCAGCACGTGTCCAGTGGAAGAAGTGAAAACTGTGTGTGAGAGGAAATTTGAACAGGCTTGCAATGGACGTAACTCACCACAATGGCGGGCATTATTTTGACGGTCATCGATTGCGGACCGTCTAGATTTGCATTGTGGCAGGCCCTTCTTCGGACTCGGCTGCCATTGTCCATGAGCTGGAAAGTGTCTTCCTCGAGAGCGGTCCGTCTTCTGAGATACTGACTGACAATGGCACCACATTTGTTAGCAAGCAGTTCAAACAGTTCACAGACGACTGGGGTATATGTCTGCGATTTTGGTGCACCCATTTGACTAGTGGGAACAGAATTATTGAGAGAAACCACAGGACCATCAAGACCATCGCAGCTAGGAAGGGGTGTATGGTGCTTGAGGCAGTCTATTGGTATAACGTCATCCCTAAGGACGACATTTCACCCTCTACCGCATCACCCAAAGCACTGCACAGCTACCACATCAGGGTGAGAGGCGTGGAGACCAGCCCACTGCTCGAGCCAGAGGTGATGAGAGAGTATCAAAGAGGGGGATGTTATCTGGGTTAAGAATCCCCGCAGCAAGTGCACCACACGCTACGGAACCGGGTGTGTTACTGAGGTGATCAGCCCGCAATTGGTGTGGGTTGACGGGGTGGCCTGTCACATCAAGGGTCTTCAATCGACATCATAAGCGCAGCCGCCACTCGGCGATGAGAGCAAGACTGGATCCGAGACTAGGAAACCATCATTCTGGGTTACGTCGACTTTGTTGGACCGCGACCCTGAGAATAGCAGCCTTTGGTTCACCGACCCTAAAACCGAGGACGAAAGCACAGGTGAGCACGAAGCACCTGGACCCCCTCTCTGAAGAAGAACCCAAAGAAAAAGGTCATCATATAATGATATCAGGAGGGAGTGTGGCGAAAATTGTGAGAACGCAGGCTTACCTCTTAAATGCCCTCAGTTTGCGTTTTGCCGACGTAGCGTTATGATGCTGAAAAGAGTCGACGATGGCACCTGCAGCCTAATATAACAATGCAGACTTGCAGAATCTTGTGTGCTCTCATGCACATATGCAAATTTGGAGGATTCTGAGTCTCCGGAAAATACGGATGGACGACGCTGCTGCAGTGAGGTTTTGTGTACTCTTTTTTCTTTGCAACAACAAAGAAAGGTAGTAAATACTCCTTACGGCTTGGGAGGTGTTAATAGATTCTGCTAATATTATATGTTAATACTCTCGTGCGGGAAATATCGTAATCCGACATGAAACTCCAGACTATCTTACTAAAAATCACTATTACTGACAACCTTACTTTGTATTTACTTTCTTTTCACATAACTTTGATGTTGTTGTTTTTCTAATAACTATTTCATAGGGCCGAAAAAGTATTTATATCTACTAGCATTGAGACTATTAATCGGAAAATTTGGAACTTTTGGGTGTATCAGAATCAGAAGAATTAGGGCCTATTTTCCGTTTTCAAAAATATTCGAAGCCCTTCAAAAGTAATCAGATACATAATAAGACCATAATAACAAATTATCGTTACAAGATGTGCTGATAACCCTGGTCATGGGTTTACATCATATGTATATCGAAAGCCAACTTTCATTGGCCAGCATCTAAACTTCAACTTTCACCATCGACATAATGTAAAGAAACACTGAGCAAAAGCAAATATGTGGTAACAGCATATCAAGAGGAAATGGAATGTTTATGAGAAACCCTCCACGAAACAACTATCCAGAGAACACGACATCATCTCCAAGAAATCTAGACCAGTTACAAGATATATATATACAGGGTGGGCCAAAATAAGGGTCCTATCTTTAAATATAATCATATATATACATAGGACCCTAATTTTGGCCCACCCTGTATATATATCTCTATATAAATAAAATGAACTCATTTTTTCCCGTCTGATTTTGACATTAATAGGATTAAAAATCAAGATATTTCATGCAAATATAATATGCACAAACGGCAGAACAATATCTGAGGTGTGTTATAGGCTTATTATTTCTCAAATTCCTCGATAATCTTAGATTTCTATACTTTTTCTGCTGAGAAGTCACGGCCAAAATCGGTTAAGATCAATGGAAGTGGTAAAATATTTTCTCTCTAATAAATTCCTCCTCCCCCTGCCACCACTTAACACCGTTTGGGGATCGTTCACAAGGAACAGTTGAGAAGAGAACACCGGTTTGGCTTCGTAGTTCTTTCATGTGAAGTTATTTAAAATCACTAAACTAAGCTGCAGTGCTCTGTGGCGTAGTGGTTAGCGTGCTGGACAATTCACATTATATTTTCACGTTCGCGCCGACCTACCGTAGTCGTTTTTTTTTTTTTTTTCCTAAACAACTGGAATGGACTTTTCTTGGTGGCCGAACTGTTAACGTTGCAGATGTTTTTTTTTTTTTTTTTTTTTTTTCACACTTTATTTTCCTACTTTTACTCATGACTCCGGGTTTGATCCTTCCTACTTACCTACCATAACATTTTTTAAAACTCCCCCCCCCCCCGTCCCGGAAACAAACACTCGGGCAACGCCGGGTACCCCCGCTAGTATATATATATATATATATAGCTTTTATTATTATTATTTTATTTACTCCTATGAATTCGTTTTTCTTTTGTGTGTATTGATATTCCTTTTAAAAAAGAAAATACAATTTTCTTATAATGGGTTGTGGAAATGCATTCACTAGGAAAAGATCTTGCTAATTTGCATATTCTTTTAAACATTCATTTTAATTAATTCCCTATTAGTTTTTTCGGGGTTTTTTATGGGATGATCATCTAGAGTTAACTATTACATGTAATTATATTCATGCAGATATTCTACATGATTTATACTTGCATAATATTTGCATAAAATCTTTACAGTAAACAAAAAATTGTTTCCATATATATGTATGTATACGTATATATTTTTGTTTAATCTATTAGTCGATCTATCTACAAAAGTGAACGTGTCTGTGTGTGTCTGTATGTCTGTGTGTGTACATTTCCCCACGCAATAACTCTGTCGATTTTATGTCTACAGACTCAATATTTGATATACAGGGTACTAATGTGTGGAAAAATCTTAGTGATACGTTTTCCGCAGGAAATTTAGCTGTTAAGAGGTCAAAATTCAACGATTTAGCCTTTGAGAACTCTACCAAACTCCTTTGACAATTTTTGGTCTAAACACTTGATATTTTAGATATAGGTTCTAACTTAATAACTTGATTTGATATATATGGATCTAACTTAATAACTTGATTTGAGCCCAAAACAATAAATGTTAAGGGGTCATAATAGGGGTCAAAGTTAAAAAAAATTGACTGCTTTTTTTTTTGGCTCAACATACACATGCAAACACCCGGGCAACGCCAGGCTGAAATGCTAGTATATCTATAAAAGTGAACGTGTCTGTCTGTATGTCTGTCTGTGTCTCTGTGTGTGTATATTTCCCTACGCAATAACTATGCCAATTTTTAGTCTACAGATTCGAAATTTGATATACAGGGTACTGAGATTTGGGAAAGTGTATGTGATCCATTTTCGGCCAGAAATTTAGCTGTTAAGAGGTCAAAATTCAATGATTAAGCCTTTGAGAACTCTACCAAACTCCTCCGACAATTTGGGGTCTAAACACTTGAAATTTTAGATTAGGTTCCTTGGACATGTATCTAACTTAATAACTTGATTTGAGCCCAAAACAATAAATTTTAAGGGGTCATAATAGGGGTCAAAGTTAAAAAAAATTTGACCTCTGCGGTCTCTACAAAATTACTCAGACAATTTCTGGTCTAAACATTTAAAATTTTACATAAAGGGTATTCAGAGATAGGGTAAGTTTTTTAATCGGTTTGGGTCGAAAATTTTTGGTTACCAATATATAATCCTACTAGCACTTTTCTTTTTTTTTTTTTTTTTTTTGCTCAACAGACACATGCAAACACCCGGGCAACGCCGGACTGAAATACTAGTCTATATCTATCTATACTCCTATAAATTCGTTTTTCAAGCGTGTGTATTGATATTCATATTAAAATCCCTTTCTCTATTTATTTAAAAAGAAAATACAATTTTGTTATGTATGGGACGTGGAATTGCATTCACTAGCAGAAGAGCTAGCTAATTTGCATATTCTTTTAAACATTCATTTTAATTAATTCCCTATTAGTTTTTTCAGTTTTCTAATAGGATGATCATCTTTAGTTAATCATTAAGTGTCATTATATTAAGGCAGATGCTCTACATGATTTATGCTTGCATAATATTTGCGTAAAAAGTTTATAGTAAACACAAAATTGTTTCCATATATATTTATGTATACGTATACATTTTTGTTTAAAAAATTTTGCCTCTCAAACTCCTCCTAGAGTTTTTGGTCTACAGACATGAAACTTCATATATAAGGTATTTGAATCCATGCAAAACTTTTTATTTGGATTTTAGCCTGGAAGAATCGGTGCAAAAGTGTGAAAATTAAAAAAATTGAAATTTGCCAGGTGAAGGTCGAACGCCGCCATTACGAACACATAATGTAGTAGCTATTGGTTCATGTTTTAATTTTTAGCCTCGCAGTAAACATGTTTTCATGGCCAAGTCGTTGGCGGCAAAGGCAAAAATAAGTCAGAAGCTGAAGGTTTTGGTTTCGATTCAAAAGCATCCTGTATTGATAATTGAGCCCCGGACTCTTACTAAGTAGATATTAAGTTCCTTATACCCATCCCCCACCTTTTTTTTTTTTTAATGGAGAGTAGATAATACAGTGGATGTGTTATCGGCAGCTCCAGTAACTCTCGCTTCTCCTTTTTTGGACCATGCAGTAGTCTCTGGTGGGGCCGCTCGATGCAATACTAGTGGGTAATTGTTACAGCTTTACCTTTTCATGTGCTACAAAAAACAAAAATTCCTGTCTTTTTCTCTCTTACTTTCCCTCTCTGTACTGCTCTAAGTAAGTCTGACGACCTGTTCCACGAATCCCAAAACCTCAACATGAAACATCTCCAGAAAAAAAAAACTCGAATAAACCTAGAACCCCATCTTCCAATGTAGACCCCTACTACCATATCTCCTTCTCCAACATCAGGGGTCTACGTTCCAACCTTTCAGAGGTTGATACCCAATTATAGGAGATGACACCGGACATATTCTTTCTTCGCAAAACTAGAATAGGGCCGACCACTTCCCTAGATGAGTTCATAATTAACGGATACTCTAACTTAACATCTAAATCTGACCCCCAAAATCGCCATGAGCATGGAATATGTGCCTACATTAAAGATGGCTTCCCATGTGGCAGGGATATCTCTAGAGAAGATCCTAATTTACCCTATATGTGCTTCCAGGTTGCACTTGCTTACACCACTGCATTTATATTTGCCTTCTATCGACCCCACTTCAGCGGAGTTACTATCTTTAAGAGCATATCTGAGAAAATAGACCACGCCCTGTATGCACACCCCTCGGCTAGCATCCACATCTGTGGTGACTTCAACGTCCATAATGTGAAATGGCTGACCCACTCAAATAAGACGGACGATGAGGGGAGGTTCTGTCATGATTTTGCCATTGCTTATGACCTCACTCAGATTGTTCATGAGCCCACCCGTGTGCCCGATACTACAGGTCAATATGCAAGCCTTCTAGACCTTTTTCTCTCAACTTCCCCTGAGCTATGTTCCTGTTCCGTTTTTCTCCTCTAGGATCCTCCGACCACTCCGTCATATCAGTTAAGATAAAAATGAAGTGTAATAAGTCCCCAAACGTACCCCTCCAGCGTACTGTATACCGATACTCCATGGCTGACTGGGATAGCTTCCGTACATTTATATCTGCTCTACCTCTGCACTCCATGTTAAAAATGATGTGTCCTCTATAGTATCAAACCTGACCGAATGGTTAATTGTAGGCATAGACCAATTCATACCATCTAAAAAATTCCAACTAAAACCTAACAGCCAGCCATGGTTCCCCCCAGAATGTGCTGCTGCCATCGCCCACAGAAATCACTTTTTCCATAACTACATACATAATAGATGCACTGAGACTAAAGCTGCTTTTAGGAACGCCAACAACCATTGTAAAAGAGTAATAAAAAATGCAAGAGAGCTATATGCCCAGTTTGTTAAATCCAAAGTAGCTGATCAGCGGCTTGGTTCCCACCAGTTTTGGGAAAAAACAAATAGGATCCTGAACAGAAGTGTGCATTCTATCCCAACCATTATCAACAGACCAGAGGTCATCTCCTCAGCTTCAGACAAGGCCAAACTATTTGCAAAGAACTTTGCAGCTAATTCTACCCTATGCGACAAAGGCCATCAACTCCCTATACTTCCTCTTATAACACAGAACACGCAAGGTAACATACAAATATCTGTGCATGAGGTCGCCAAGCTAATCAAGAACCTTGATTCTAGTAAAGCTACTGGCCCTGACGGCATCCCAATTATAGTGTTAAAAAAGCTTCAACCAGAACTTGCTCGCATACTTATGAAACTGTTTAAACGTTGCCTTAAGGAGAAGTGCTTTCCAACACCCTGGAAAACCTCATCAGTATGCCCTGTATTTAAGAACTCAGGTGATAAGTCATCTCCCTCTCAGTACAGACCAATAAGTCTCCTGAGTGTCATGAGTAAGTTGCTGGAATCCATATTAAACAGAGAAATAGTCAACTACCTCAGCAGAAATAACCTTCTTAGTGACACGCAATATGGTTTCCGTTCTGCAAGATCTACCGCAGATGTGCTAACGGTCATCTCATAGGATTAGTGAATCTCTTGACAAAGGCTTCCTTTCTAGGGCTCTTGCTCTTGACATATCTAAGGCCTTCGGCAAGGTATGACGTAAAGGCCTACTTCACAAGATCTCCAGCTACGGTATAACTGGAAATATTCTCTCTATCATTAAATCATTTCTCTCCGATAGGCTCATAAGAGTAGTGGTTGATGGACAAAAATCAGAGGCCTGCAGTATTAATGCTGGAGTCCCTCAAGGGTCCATCCTGGGCCCAACTCTCTTCCTACATCAATGATCTCCCTAAACACATACTTAAATCATTCGTTGGCATCTATGCTGATGACATGACCATCTACAGCAACACATAAAATGTAAATGACAAAGCTCTCTCTGATTCTCTCTCCTCTGATCTCGAACGAGTGGTTCAGTGGGGGAAGACGTGGCTGGTTACTTTTAATGCATCTAAAACCAAACTCCTATCTTTACATCATCAACACTCTGATCCCCATCTGGCACCAATTGAAATGGATGGCTCTCGTCTAGGAGAAGCCCCATGTTTTGACAAGCTTCTGGGCTTGACCTTCACTCCTGATCTGAAATGGAACACGTACCTCAAATCTGTTGCCAAGGTCACTGGAAAGATGGTGGGATCCTTCTACCGCTTCAGAAGATATCTCACTACTGATGCAATTCTCTATCTATATAAAAGCCAAGTACGTTCAAGGATGGAATACTGTTGCCATATCTCGGCAGGAGCTGCTAAAAACAGCCTATCCTGCCTTGACAGAGTACAAAATAGACTTTGTGGCTTAGTGGGGGATGCCCTTTTCTCTTCTCTGCAACCTCTCTCCCACAGAAGAGACGTTGCAAGCCTATCTTTGTTTTATCGTTATTTCCATGGCAGGTGCTCGTCTGAACTCTAATCTCTGGTCCCCCCTCACCAATCTTTTACAAAAAAACACCCGTCTAGCTTAATCCACTGTCAAAAACTTTCCCCACTCTTTATCTATGCCTAAATCAAAACATAGATTCCATGAACAAAGCTTCTTTTTTAGAACTGCACGCCTGTGGAACTCTTTTCTGTCCGCCTGCTTCCATCCTGACTACAACTTGGATGTCTTCAAGTCCAACGTAAACAAATTCCTGATGAACCGCCCCCATAAGTAGACACTCTAAAATATCCACACTAATGTGCTGTACTTACAATAACCCGTATCTCTGAGTGGCTTCCGGGCCTTGATAAGTGGTTACCACCTTGTAAAAAAAAAAAAAAGATTCTCGATGATGGCGCACAAGTCTTTATTTATTTATTTTTAACTTTTTAAATCATTGCGTCCAATATCCATCTATCTATGTATATATATATATACATCTATAAAATTGAACATGTGTGTGTGTGTGTAAATTCCCCTACGAAATAACTATGTCAATTTTATGTCTACAGACTCGAAATTTGATATACAGAGTACTGAGATTTGGGAAAATCGATGTGATCGATTTTCGGCCAGAAATTTGGCTGTTAAGGGGTCAAAGTTCAACCATTTGGCTTTTGAGAACTCTACCAAACTCCTCCGACAAGCACTTAAAATTTTAGACATAGGTTCCTTGGACACGGATCTAACTTAATAACTTGATTTAAGTCCAAAACAATAAATGTTAAGGGGTCATAATAGGTGTAAAAGTTAAAAAAATTGACCGTTTTTTTTTGTTTTTTCTTTTGCTCAGCATACACCTCCAAACACCCGGGCAACGCCGGGCTGAAATGCTAGTATATCTATAAAAGTGAACGTGTCTGTCTGTATGTCTGTGTGTGCATATTTCCCTAAGCAATAACTCTGTCAATTTTAAGTCTACAGACTCGAAATTATATATACAGTATACTGAGATTTGGGAAAATCTTTGTAATCCGTTTTCGGCCAGAAATTTGGCTGTTAAGGGGTCAAAGTTCAACGATTTGACCTTTGAGAACTCTACCAAACTCCTCCGACAATTTGGGGGTCTAAACACTTGAAATTTTAGACATAGGTTCCTTGGACATGGATCTAACTTTATAACTTGATTTGAGCCCAAAACTAAAACTAAATTTTAAGGGGTCATAATAGGGGTCAAAGTTTAAAAAAAAATGACCTCTGCGGTCTCTATGAAATTACTCAGACAATTTCTGGTCTAAAAAGTTGAAATTTTACATAAAGGGTATTCAGAGATAGGGCAAGCTTTTTCATCGGTTTGGGTCGAAAATTTTTAGTTACCAATATATAAATGCATGTATGCATGCATGTATGTATGTATTTATGTTTGTATGTCTGCCCCCCCCCCCACTTTCAACAGAGGCGACGGATTTTCTCAAGATCAGTATTTATCGAAAAATTGGCTAAAAACATTAATATCTTCACCTTAAACTGGGCAGTTTTCTACAGGGAAGTCTCTTTTTTCGCCGATATCTTCGAAAGTCCTCTTCTCCTTTCGGTTGTCTAGCATTAATTAAAACCTACGTCACTTCCGGTTTGGCGGTAGTCGTTACGTCAGGTTTTTCCCCGTTCTTTTCCTCCTTTGCGGTATGGTTTGAGCCTGCCTTCCTACTACCTTTTTTTTTTTTTTGCTCAACAGGCACATGCAAACAACCGGGCAACGCCGGGCTTTCGGCGTTGCCCGGATGCTTGGAGGTGTGTATGTAGGAGGGGGACCCTGTTTTAATATTATAAAAAAAACATGATGTTATAAGAAATTGGAAAAACCAAAACAAAGCAAAACCTCGAACAAATGTAAAAAAAAAGGAAAAGAAAAGGTATAAAAGAGGAAAAAAGTTTAGGTAGGAAGACAGGCTCGAACCCGAAGCATCGAGGCTAAGGTGGGAAAAAAAAGTGCCTGACACGTTACCTCTACGCCATAGAGACACACAATTAAGAACGGATAAAATTAACCCTTTAAAAACACTTGCAGGTGGTAGAAACTAACGTCAACGTTTTCTAGGTCAAACATGACGGCATTGTCGTAATAGCAGGAGGAGGCCGAGTTTAGGGTGAAGGAACACCCCCCCACACACACACATTTTAACTTTTATATTTATAGATGCCCCCGCCCTGGTTTAGCTAATATATGACGCGTAAAATTGAAAGGAATAAAAAACAAAATGAACGTGAAAGAATACCAAAGGAAAAAAGGACGAAAAAGAAAAAAAAAGAAAAAAATAACCGCGTAAAATGCAAATATGTGTATTTAAATCAAATTTTTTGTTTTTTTTTTAAATGGAAAAACAAAATTCAAAAAAATAAAACTTACCAGATATAATGAAAATATGTTTATTAGATTTTAATTATTTATTTTTCTTTGTTTCGATGAAAAAGAAAAAAATGAATAAATAAAACTAGAAAACTGACCGTGTTTTTAATTTATTTTAATGTTGGTTTGTTTTGGTTTATTTAATGTCGTCTGATTCCAATATCGATAGCGTAGTAGTAATTGTGCTACTGAAACTCCCAGAAATGCAATCTCTATATAAATAAAATGAAGTCATTTTTTCCCATCTGATTTTGACATTAATAGGATTAAAAATCAAGATATTTCATGCAAATATAATATGCACAAACGGCAGAACAATATCTGAGGTGTGTTATAGGCTTATTATTTCTCAAATTCCTCGATAATCTTAGATTTCTATACTTTTTCTGTTGAGAAGTCACGGCCAAAATCGGTTAAGATCAATGGAGTAGTTCTTTCATGTGAAGTTATTTAAAATCACTAAACTAAGCTGCAGTGCTCTGTGGCGTAGTGGTTAGCGTGCTGGACAATTCACATTATATTTTAACGTTCGCGCCGACCTACCGTAGTCGTTTTTTTTTTTTCCTAAACAACTGGAATGGACTTTTCTTGGTGGGTGGCCGAACTGTTAACGTTGCAGATGTTTTTTTTTTTTCACACTTTATTTTCCTACTTTTACTCATGACTCCGGGTTTGATCCTTCCTACTTACCTACCATAACATTTTTTAAAACTCCCCCTCCCCCGTCCCGGAAACAAACACTCGGGCAACGCCGGGTACCCCCGCTAGTATAGAAATAAATAATGAATAAGTAGTAACTAATCCGAAAATAGGAAGTCAGTCCCCCCCTCCACCTAGTATCACATGTGAAATCAGTGCAAACATAATAAAAGTATAAAGACAGTAAATAAAATATTAAAGCGACTAATCTGGGCAAGATTTGAAGAACGCTGACGGCTGACTGTTAAAGTTTCTTGTAAAAACTGGAATCCAATGTTAATTTCGTTTAAGTAATCCTTTGAATCGCAACCCGCACCCCCTGCAATAAGAGAAAAATATAAAGGGAGGGGAAAAAAGGGGGAAAAGAAGAAATTTATAAAATGGCACAAGTAACCCACAGAATAACTGGAATGTAAAGTCGCGTTTCACCTGACGGGAAAATGCCAATCCATATTTTTTAAGCAACTAAGAACTAAAACCAGTGTTCCTCGTATATTCTCATGTGGACATATCTGCAGCGGAGTTAAGTGGTCGCGGGCGGGGTATGAATTGAATAGAGAGAAAAGATTTTACAACTTCCATTGATTCTAACCGATTGTGGCAGTGAACTGTCACCGGAAAAAATATAGAAATGTACGAATATCAAGGAACGGTATAGTTCCTCAGATCCTGTGCTGAATTGTGGGGACATTACATTTGAATGTAATGTGATTTTTAATCCTATAAAGGTCCAACTCACACGGAAAAAAGGAATTAATTATATATATATTATATATATATATATATATAATATATACACATAATAATAATATATATATAATATATATATATATAAGATAGAAGATAGATAGATAGAAGAAGAAGAAGACAGAAGATAGATAGATAGAAGAAGATAGATAGAAGATAGAAGAAGAATAGATAGATATAGAAGAAGATAGATAGAAGAAGATAGACAGAAGAAAATAGGTAGAAGATAGACAAAAGAAGATACATAGAATAGATAGAAAAGAAGAAGATAGAAGAAGAAAGAAAAGAAGATCGATAGAAGAAAATAGATAGAAGATAGATAGAAAATAGATAGAAGAAGATACATAGAATAGATAGATAGAAGAAGAAGATAGATAGAAGATAGATAGAAGAAGTTCGATAGATGTTGTGGGAGCCTTTTCTAGTCTCACACAAAAACACGCGTTCACATCTCAAGCTATATGACTTGTCATATACATACGCCCACACAAGCATACGCACGCACATTCACACACGGACATATATTCACGTTCGCGTATATACACTCACATTCACGTGTATACACACACACGCGCTAACGTACACATATGTACTCATACACACGCTAACGTACACACATGTACTCACACACACGCTAACATACACACATGTACACACACTACCGCCAAACTAAACACGTGTAGTACCCTTTTCGTTCATTTGTTTCTTCCTAGTTCGTTTAATTCAATTTAACACGTACTTTGTCTTTTTCTCAATTGAATTCATTTTCCCTTTTTTTCACAACCACCACAAATTGGTGACACCCGAAAGCGTGAGGAACACGCATTTCCTTCTATACCCTAGACCGCTACAAAATGGTGACACCCGAACGCGAGAGGAACATGCATTTACTCCTATGCCACAAGTCTCACAACAAACCGGCGACCGACTGACGTGAAACGAACACGCATGGTGACCCTACTTTTTTTTTTAAAGGAATTGTTTTGAGCGAGACGCGCATTTTATTTGATAAAGAAAAAAAAAACGAACTTTTCAACAAAGCAAAACAAGTGAACTTCTACCGACAAAAACCTCAACGAATTACAATGACGAGACCCCGCATCAGACTCGGCAGAAAATAAACACGGAGCTGTCGACTTCATACCGAATTTAAAGAAAAATTCGAGCTCGACAAACATTTTTTACGGTTTCCTAACATTACCCTCCAACAAACGTGAGGAGCAAAATCACATAGGCTTATGCACATTTTCTCCCACACAGCAGACGCAACAACAAAGAAACAATTACAGGACATCCCTATCAACACATAGGAAGAAGTTGAATCAACAGTACGAGTTGAGATGCACCACGCACGCTGATAAACTCACAACTTGGAAGTTTCGTTGACAGCCGGCAATCACACTCATCGTTCAACAAGAACGAATGCGCAACTAGTACCCGTCCAAACAATGCACACACTATCGCAGACTCACTTGCGAAGATACCGTCAACTGAACACACCACGTCAAAACAAAAATTTTCCTTCCAAACGAACAATTCATTTCACTGTCCAAGCAACTCAAATAAAACCAAACGAACAAATGTCAGCCTAAAAAAGAGAGTAAACGCTTTTCCACGCGTAAGTAAATACTTTTTTTTACGAACACACTCCGTTTTTGACGTTTTTTTAAACAACCACACAAAAAAAAACAAGACGAAAAGTCAATTGCCGAAAACATTACTTACAAAAACATATATATATATATATGTATATATATAAATATAAATATACACTGCATTTTTTTTTCCTAGGAAGGAGAGTATTGTGGGAGCCTTTCCTAGTCTCACACAAAAACACACGTTCACATCTCAAGCTATATTACTTGTCATATACATACGCGCACACAAACATACGCGCCCACTCCACACACGCACATATATTCACGTTCGCGTACATACACTCACATTCACGTGTATACACACACACGCTAACGTACGCACATGTACACACACATGGACAACGTCATTTCCCTTTCAAAGGAAATCAACACATGTGCAAAAGACCACTGGAAACAACTATAAAAGCAAGAGACAATCTGTTTCTAGCCCTTTTCAGACCAGCTTCCTAGCTGGGCGGTCTACGGACCGACAGCGTGCCTTTTCGGCAGGCACGCGCACGTGCGTGCCTCACGCCACTTGCTACTATGTAGGACAAAGAGCTAACAGACAGTACGTACACTTTATACGCTTTCTCTCTCCATGAACTGGATTGACATTCTCACTCTTTCTCTCTCTATCTACTACTTGTGCCAGACAACACCACCGCGTAACTGACTGCTAACATGGCGCACAGTTTAGTGATGTCAACCCTCTATCTTTTTCTTTGTCTACACGCTGGACTATCATTCCCATTTCCCACTACATCACTCACTTCTCTTCCCACGTGCGAACAAACGATAGTGACCCGAACGTGAGATGAACACACATTTCCTTTTTCCTTCTATACTACCAATCCCGCAAGAAACGATGGTTACACCCGCGCAGACATGAACACGTGTTATATCTAAAACATTCATTCTTTCAACAGTAAATAAACGACACTTTTATCTATTCCAGCAATTGAGTTTTTGTTTCCTTCATTCCATTCGTTTCATTATTTTTCTTTTGTAACGGGATTAGGATTTATATATCCTAGTCCTCTACAAACGATGGTGACCCCGTTATTTTAAAATAAAATGGATGAGTTTGAACGAAACACTCATACACACACATCCTCTCTCTCTCTCTCTCTCTCTCTACAACAATAAACTTTCCCTCTTACCAGCTAACAATGAGAGACGCACGCCAAACTATAGACCTTCCTTCTCACCAGCTAACAACGAGAGACGCACGCCAAACTATAGACTTTCCCTTTCTCAACAGTAAACAGCGAGAGACAAACGCGGACATGAACACGTGTAGTACCCTTTTCTTTCACTGTTTCTTCACGAAATAAATCCTAGTTCGTTTAATTAAAAAGAAAAAAACCCAAACAAACAAATGTAAGCCTAAAAAAAAGAGTAAACGCCTTTTCCACCGTAAGTAAATACTTTTTTTTACGAACACACTCCCTTTTTGACGTTTTTTAAACAACCACACACAAAAAAAACAAACAAAAACAGGGAACATTACTTAAAAAAATATATACACTGCATATTTTTTTCTCTCCTAGGAAAGAGAGTATTGCGAGAGCCTTTCCTAGTCTCGCACAAAAACTCGTTCACATCTCAAGCTATATTACTTGTCACATACATACACGTACACAAACATACGCGCACACGTCCACACACGCACATATATTCATGTTTGCGTATATACACTCACATTCACGTGTATACACACATAAGCTAACGTACACACATGTACTCACACACCCGCACATGTATGCACAGATGGACGACGTCACTTCCCTTTGAAAGGAAATTCACACATGCGCAAAAGACCACCGGAAACACCTATAAAAGCAAGAGACAAGCTGTTTCCAGCCCTTATCCAACTCGCTTTCCGAGGTGAGTGGTCGGCGCACCAGCCGCCGCCATTTTGACCGGTGCGCGCATGCCACTTGCTACTATGTGGGACAAAAAGCCAATACATACACTTTATACGCTTGCTCTCTCCATGAACTGGATTGACTTTCTTTCTTTCTCTTTCTATACTATAATAGACTTTCCTCCTCACCAACTAATAGCAAAAGACGCACACCCAAACTGGATTGATTTTTTATCATTCTCTCTCTTTCTTTTTCTACGTGCCGGACGGCCATTTCTCGTTCCACTACATTACTCACTTCTCTTCCCACGCGCGAACAAACGATAGTGGCCCGAATGTGAGATGAACGCACATTTCCTTTTTCCTTCTATACTACCAATCCCGCAACAAACGATGGTTACACCCGCGCAGACATGAACACGTGTTATATCTAAAACATTCATTCTTTCAACAGTAAATAAACGACACGTTTATCTATTCCAGCAATTGAGTCTGTTTCCTTCATTCCATTCGTTTCATTATTTTTCTTTTGTAACGGGGTTAGGATTTATATATCCTAGTCCTCTACAATATAGAAGAAGATAGATAGAAGAAGATAGATAGACAATAGAAGATAGAAGAATAGATAGAAAGAAAATATAGAAGATAGAATAGAAGAAGAAAGAATAGAAGAAGATAGATAATAGATAAAAGATAGAAGATAGATAGAAAGAAGGTAGAAGATAGAAGAAGAATAAGATAGAAGAAAAGGAGAAGATAAATAGATAGAAGAAGAAGAAGAAGAAGATAGAGAAGATAGAGAAGAAGATAGAATAATAGATAGATAGAAGATAGATATGGTTCATTTCGTGTGAAATCGACAAATTTGTGGGGCCGGGGGGGGGGGGGGGCACAAACCATGTCCGACACTGATTTTTTTCAAATTTGCTACACTAATAGATCTCCATGAAAGGAATTGAATGGCTCTTGTTAAACATCTCAAGGTCAAGAGGTTTCTGAGATATGACCTTGACCTTTTACAAAAATGTGAATTTTTATGAAGAAGTGACTAACTTTAAAAGACGATATCTCTATTGTTTGTGGGCCTACAAAGTTCATTCATATATCATTTTAAAGTACTTGGATAGATCTATAATTTATATGGGAATATTGTTTTTTCAAGGTCAAATTAAAAAAGTTGACCTTGACCTTAACTTTTAACCTGAATTATCTCAAAAACCGTTCTTTCAATTTCTTTTAAATTTTGACAGAAATTTGTCTATCTTATGACAGTATATATTCCAAATTTCATGATGGGCCTTTCACTAGAACTATCGTTACAAGTAAGCGAAGTGGGAAAATTCAAAATGGCGGAACATAGTACCTGCGACTTTATATGAAAAATTTTGATATTTCCTAATATGGTCAAGTTTGATATCTTTGTAAAGCTATTTTAATGCTGTTTAATATTTACGTAAAGACCATGGTCAAAAAGTAAAAAAAAAAAAAAAAAAAAAACATTAAAAAATTCTGTTGATGAAACTGAATTTTCTTCATTTGTTTTTTGGTACTTGTTCACTTTTTTAACCATGCTGAAATAACGTTATTTCAGAAGCCATTCTTAACATGTGGAGAAGAGGCTGTCTTTTTAACTACTGTGTACTTTCACCTAACAATTTAATAATAAAAAAGAACATATCGTAAAACTTTAAATTAAGCTGAAAATACAATTTGAAAAATAGCGTGGTTCAAAAATTACATAAGCACCATTTTTTTAATGCACCACGGATTTTGTTATGAAAAAAGTGATATATAATAATAAAGAATTTTGAAAGGTGTTAAGGATTTATTTAATTATACGATAAAACATGTGTGATCTCAATGGTGAACAAATCTTTCTCGATGATTAATATTCTAAATCTACTAAAAGGCAATTTCTGTTGTTTATTGGTATTTTTTTTTTCAGTGAAAAATTTAAAAAATGCATGTTCTTAAAAATTCTTGACATGTTGAATTTTATGCAAATTCTGATTGTGAAGTCAAACTGTTTTATGACTTTCATACTTTTCTTATACAACACAGATTTTGATACAGAAAGTGATGTAATAAAAATTTCTTAAAAGTGCATTAAGATTTAATTAGGTTATAGTATCAAAAGAATAAACATTTGATGGCGATGGTAAACAGTTTCTTTGACATTTTTAGAAATCTTACACAATGAACTTAAGGATGAATTGAATGACCTTAAGAATGGCTTGAATGCTAAAAATAACTGGAATCCTTCAAAAACAACTTGAATGATCTGGAGAATGACTTGAATGGTTTTGAGACTGGTTGTAAAGTGGGTGATCATTTTACATTAAATTAATACAGAAAAGTGATCCCCCACTTTATATCACAAACTTACAAACATAAGTACAGCATGAAGTAAGAACAGGTTAAAAGGTCAAGGAAAGCTTAAAAAGCTAAGAACAACGGACCTTTGATCGTAACCAAAAAGGCCAAGCACAAAAGTGTTACCGACCGACAGACCCGCTTGGACGCGACTAATAACGCTTTAAAACAACGTTCTCATGTAGTAAGCAATCCGAACGTGAAACACACACGTTTAATAAATCTAGCAAAAATCAACTAATCGTCAGATTTTCCTGAAGTTTTCAATACTTATCCATTTTACAATGAAATTAAATATACAATGAAATTTCCGTAAAATATTTTTTTTGGTGCGTGCCCCCCCCCCACCTCTCTATTTTTCTTTTCAAAGTTTTAACGCAATATATGTTAATTGATCGAAATTACTATTTATTATGAAAGATAAGAGTTCCAAAAAATACAAAATATTTATTTTTTTACATTTGGACAAAAACTTACCTTGACTTTGGAATTAAAAAATTAATATAAATTTAATATTATTATATCCTTTTTAAAATAACGTTTTTTCCCCCGTTGAATTGCGAAGGAAAAAAAACTTTTTAAAAGTTAATTAATTTTTAAAAGATTAAAACTCCATTATTTCAAAATGTTCCATTAAAACATAGATTAAAAAAAAACTGTGTTTAAATTTTATTTTAATACTAGCGGGGTTACCCAGCGTTGCTCGGGACCATATACACAATGAAAAAATTGAATTTGATTTTGTAATATATTTATTATTCTTATGAGAGAGGAATTTTGTATGTTTATGTATCATTTGCTATTTCGAGCAAAAGAATATTTTACCTACATAAGACGGGTATTACACATATGAAATAATTGTATCTTACCTAGGGTAGGTAATTTACAGCATGTATATGCAAGGACATGTAATATGCAACACATTTATCTCATCAAATCCCAAGCAATGCCAGGTATTTTGCTAATATATATTCTCACCTAATTCATTCAATCCCGGGCAACGCTGGGTGTTTTGCTAGTATATATCTCAATCAATCTCATGAAATCCTGGGCGATGCAAGGTATTCTGTTAGTATATATTTCAATCAAATTCAATCCAAAGCAACGCCAAGTATTCTGCTAGTATATATTTGCAACTATCTCATTACATCCCATGTGACCATGTATTCTGCTTGCATACATTGTCATGTATCTCATTGAATCCAGGGTGACTCCGGGGAATCTGTAAGTATATATGTTGACGAATCTCGTTGAATCCCATAATTCTTGGATTGTTACACATTTCGATAATTTAACCCACATTATCGCTCACCTGTCTAAAATAATAACTTTAAGACATTGTCTTGGCTGGTTTTCCATTACAAACACATCATCCAAATAACTCACATTTAATCATTTTTCATATTTTTTGATATGTTTCTAATTTACACAACCATGTCACATGATTTAACTTACATTATTGCCTCCACTCTTACTAAAATAAAAACATTGATACATAGGCTATGGTATGTTACTAATTTCTGCTATCATTTTTCATGAGTAAATCCACGTTATCGCCCCCTTCTATCACTAGCATAATAACTTTTAGGCATTGTATGGCTGATTATTTCATTACAAACCCACCAACAAAGTAACTCACATTATATCATTTTTCATAATTCTTGGATATGTTACTAATTTTGACGATTATTTTTAATGAAGTAACCCAAATAATCGCCACCTCTTGCTAAAATAATAACTTTCATAAATTGTCTGGTATATCTACTTCATCATGAATATACCAATCAAATAACACACATTTCATCATTTTTCATAATTTTTGGATACGTTGCTAATTTCAACCATCATTTTTTCTGAGTTCAATCACATAATCCCTCTCCTCTTACTAAAATAAGACCTTTGAGATATTTCTAAGCTGTTTATTTCATTACAAACACATCAATAAAATACCTCACATTTCATCATTTTTCATAATTCTTGGATATGTTATGAATTTCGACAATCAAATTTAATGAGTGCGCACATCTAATCGCCCAATTCTTATTAAAATCATAAATTTACTACATTGACTGGGCTGTTTATTTCATTATAAACACACCAATCAAATGACTAAAAACTTCATTTTTCATAATTCTTGGATATGTTACTAATTTCGACAATAATTTTTCAAGAGTTAATCCACATTATCGCCACCTCCTATTACTAAAATAATAACTTTCAGACATTGTATGGCTGTTTTTTTTTTTTCATTACAAACACACCTATCAAGTTACTCACATTTTACCATTTTTCATAATTCTTGGATAGGTTACTAATTTCGAGAATTATTTTTAATAAAGTAACCCAAATAATCGCCCCCTCATTAACCGACCTGATCCCGTTCCTCTTACAAAAATAACAATTTTGATACATCTTCTAGCCTGTCTATTTCATTACGAACACACCAATCAAATAACTCACATTTAATCATTGTTCATAATTCTATGATATGTTACTAATTTCGACAATCATTGTTGAAGATTTAACCCGCATAATCGACCCCCTCTTACTAAAATAAAAACTTTCTGACAATATCTGGGCTGTTTATTTCAGTATAAACACACCAATCAAATAACTTAGATTTAATAACTTTTCATAATTCTTAGATATGTTACTTATTTCGACAATCATGTTTCATGAGTTACCCAACATTATCACCCACCTCTTACTAAAATAATACATTTGAGAAATTGTCTGGGCTGTCTATTTAATTAAAAACATACTAATAAAATTACTCACATATCATCATTTTTCATAATTCTTGGATATTTTACTAATTTCGAGAATCATTTTTCTTGAATTAACACGAATTATAGTCCCGTTCTTACTAAAATTATAACTTTAATGCATCATCTTGGCTTTCTATTTTATTAAGAACGCACCAAACAAATAACTCAAATTTACTCATTTTTAATAATTCTTGGATACGTTACTATTTTTTACGATCATTTTTTTATCATGTAACCTACATAATTAACCCCCCTCTTACTAAAATAATAACTTTCAGACTATATATGAGCAGTGTATTTCATTATAAACACATATAGCTTACATTTAATCACTTTTCATATTTCTTGCATATGTTGCTAATTTCGACAATCATTTTTTTCATGATTTAACCCACATAATCCCCTTCCTCTTACTAAAATAATAACTTTGAGACATTGTCTGGCTGGTTTTTTTTTTTCATTACTAAAATACTAAATTTCAGACAATATCTGGGCTGTTTATTTCATTACAAACACACCAATCAAATAACTCACAGTTCATCATTTTTCATAATTCTTGGATATGTTACTTACTTGGACAATAATTTTTCATGATTTTACGACATAATCGCCTCATCTTCCTATATAGGGTATTCTGTTATCACAAATATGCACCTATCTTATCCAATCCCAGGTATTCTCCTAGGAAACAAACCACCTATCTCATCCAATCCCAGGCAATGTCGGGTATTTTGCTAGTACATATATCAACCTGTCTTATCCAATCACCGGCAACACTTGGTATTCTGCTAGTACAAATATCCAGCTATGAAACCACATAAAAGAGAGTTCACTGGCATAATATTACAATGATTGCATATTAATCTAATGGTATTCGACAATGAAGCTACATCCAAGGGAGGTCACTTGCATATTATAACAATGATTGTATATTATTCTAATGGTATTTGACAATGAAGCTACACACAAGGGAGGTCACTTATATAATATAACAATGTATATGAATCTAATGGTATTCGACAATGAAGCTACATCCAAGAGAGGTCACTTACATATTATAACAACAATTGTATATAAATCTAATGGAATTCGACAATGAAGCTAAACCCAAGGGAGGTCACTCGCATTTATGACAATAATTGTATATTTTTCTAATCGTTTTTCATGATTTAACCCACATAATCCCCTCTCCTCTTGCTAAAATAAAAACTTTGAGACATCAATACTGGTTATTTCATGATAAACGCACCAATCAAATAACTCACATTCTATCATTTTTCATAATTCTTGGATATGTTACTAATTTTCGACAATCATTTTCGATGATTTAACATGCATAATCGCCTCTCTCTTACTAAAATAACAACCATGCAACATTGTCTAGGTTGTCTATTTCATTACAAATATGCACATCAATAACTAACATTTCATAATTCTTCATAATTCTTGGATATGTTATTAATTTCGACAATCATGTTTCATGAGTTAACCCACATAATCCCCCTTCCTCTTACTAAATTAATACATTTGAGACAATGTCTGCGCTGGTAATTTCATTACAAACACACCAATCACATAACTCACATTTGATACTTTTTCACTTTTCTTGGATATGCTACTAATTTCTACAATCATTTTTAATGATGTAACCCACATAATCGACCCCCTCTTCATAAAATATTAACTTTAAGACTATATCTGGGCTGTTCATTTCATTATAAAACCCCAATCTAATAACTTACATTTAATCACTTTTCATAATTCTTGGATATGTTACTAATTTCGACAATCGTTTTTCATAATTTAGCCCACATAATATCCTTTCCTTTGCTAAAATAATTATTTGTGACATTGTCTGGCATGTTATTTCATTATAAACACACCAACAAATAACTCGCATTTCATCATTTTTCATAATTCTTGGATATGTTACAAATCTGGACAATAATGTTTCATGATTTCATGACATAATCACACCATCTTCCTATATGGGGTATTCTAATAGAACAAATATCCACCCATCTGATCCGATCCCAGGAATTCTCCTAGGAAACATCCCACCCATGTTATCCAATCCTAGGCAACGTCGGGTATTTTGCTAGTACATATATCCACCTTTCTTATACAATTCCCGGCAACGCTGATTATTATGCTAGTACAAATATCCAGCTATGAAGCCATATCCTAGAGCGTTCACTATTACATTGATTGCATACTAATCTAATGGTATTCGACAATAAGGCTACATCCAAGGGAGGTCACTTGCATATTATAACAATGATTGTATACTAATCTAATTGTATTCGAAAATGAAACTACAGCCAAGTGAGGCCACTTGCGTAATCTAATGGTAGTCGACAATGAAGCTACACCAAAGGGAGGTCACTTGCATGTTATAACAATGATTTGATATTCATCTAATGGTATTAGACAAGGAAGCTACACCCAAGGGAGGTCACTCGAATATTATAACAATGATTGTATATTATTCTAAAGGTATTCAACAATGAAGCTACATCCAAGGGAGGTAACTTGCATACTATAACAATGATTGTATATTATGCTAATGGTATTCGACAACAAAGCTACATTAAAGGGAGGTCACTTGCATATGATAATAATGATTGTATATCAATCTAATGCTATTCGACAATAAAGCTACATCCAAGGGAGGTCACTTGCATATTATAACAATGATTGTATATTAATATAATGGAATTCGACAATTAAGCTACATCTAAGGGAGGTCAGTTGCATATTATAACAATGATTGTATATTAATCTAATGGAATCTGATAATGAAGCTACATCCAAGGGAGGTCACTTGCATATTGTAACATATATACTGTTCAAGCACCTTCTAAATTTTTCAAATCGGACTATAATGCACAATCACCTTCAAAATTTTCACATCAGACATATACTGCACAAGCACCTTCTAAATTTTTTAAATTGGACCTATACTGCACAAGCGCCTTCTAAATGTTTCAAATTGGACCTATACTGCACAAACACCTTCAAAATTGTCAAATGGGTCCTATACTGCACAAGCACCTTCAAAATTGTAAAATCGGCCTATAATCCTCAAGCACCTTAAAAATTGTCAAATTGGACCTATAATGCACAAGCACCATCAACATTTTTCAAATCAGACCTATACTGCACAAGCAGCTTCAAAATTGTCGAATCGGACCTATACTTCACCTATATCATACAATCCCAGGCGACACTTGGTATTCTGTTAGTACACATCCACCTATGTCATACAATCCCGGGCAATGCCGGTGGTTCTGCTAGTGCATATACACCTACTTTATCTAATCCTGGGCTATGGGTATTTTGCTAGTACAGATATCCACCTATGTAATCCATCCCGGGCGATGCTGGGAATTTGGCTAGTACATATATCAACCAATTTTTTTCCAATCCCAGGCGTCGCCGAGTGTTCTTCCAATCCCAGGCCATGCCGGGTAATCAGCTAGTATATATGTCGTGCTAGTGCTATGTCATACTATTACGGGCGACGCTGGGTATTTTGCTCCTACATATGCACCAATTCTGTCCATACGCATCTTTTTTTTTTACTTGGTCTTTTGGCTAAGATCAAAGTGTAGTATCTGTTCTTAGAAGTAAAGTGGTTTCATCTTTCGCCCCCTCCTCCCACTAACTCATAATATGCCTCTCACCTTCCTCAAAAATATATAATACGCATTTTCATTTTACTTGGTCTTTTGGCTAAGATCAAAGTGTAGAGAGATTGGCTTTCCTGGGTTGTTCGCTTGAGGAGAACGCTCCTTGGGTCCCTGTGGTTGAGAACGCGGTTCCCAATCTCAAACCCAACCCTTCGGTAGAAGGTCGTCGTAGACCGAAGGGGTAGTCCAAGTTCTTTTCCAAATGCCGGACCGCTCTTAGAGCTTTGCCGGGGACTAGTGTCCTCGATCAGCCTAGGAAGCTTTATCGGGAACTAGTGGTGGGCACCGCGAAGGATCCCCTAAGTAGGCGATTAGGTTGGTCGTTGGAAGTTATCCGATCTCAGTTCAGTTGGGCGCCGGGTCGGGATTTTCTGACTAATTCGGAATTCTCCTTGACCTGGCGACTGGTCCGAAAAGCACTGCCCCTCTCCGACGAATTCTGCCTGTATAATGAAGAAACAAGGGCCTTGTGTCTGCGCTGTGGCGAGAGCAGGCTCGAAACGGTCGAGCATGCTTTTTTCCGCTGCAGCCGGATCCAGGCCTTACTGGAATACGTCGGGGAGGTAATGGCTCACATCGATGGCGAGCAGCCGCTTGATTTCGACATTGGTTGTTTTGTTTACAACATGGAGCCGCCATTCCCCAGGGAGGAAAGTATGGTTTTCCTGGCGATCCTAGCAGTAGCGCGCATGGTGATTTGGATCACGCGCCTCAAGTTGGTCCGCGAAGGGACATCTGTTTCAGATCGGGATCTGATTGTTTACTTTAAACATTTGCTTAAAGTAAAGATCAGATGCGATTGGAGGAGGTTGCCTCAACCGGAGTTTAATAAGAGGTGGGTACACAACACTAGTTTGTGCATCCGTCGAGAAGCCAAGTTTGAATACGTGTTCCCTCCTTGAACATGGCACGGGCGGTGCTGGGTCCTTCGGAACCCATCCCGCTTAAGTTTAGTATAATTAATTAAAGAGACTCTTGACTGGTGGTATAAACGAGATCCCGCTCCTGTTATTATTTTTGGTACTAGAGAACCTCTGAGTCCACCCACTCCCCAATTACCTGTTTTTATTTTGGATGTAATCCTGGTCTTCCCCCAATACTCAGAGGTCACCAATCCACCCCTCCTCCCATTGAATTCTTTTCTCCTATTAAGGCCTCACCCCAACCCCTCATAGGGATCTCCCTGCTTGTTTTCGGTTCCCCGGAAAACAGTGGGGGGGTCTAAACGCTAGATTAGTATAGGGGTGTCAGTACTAACAAACCAAGTAGGCTGTATCTTTTATGTTTAAATTGAACTCTTTTCATTAGCTTGCCCCACTCCACGTGCTTTTAATAACTTGATTATAAAGTGTATATACTTTTATGAATTTGAACTCTTTTTGTCACTTCACAAATGCACACACTCACTATATTGCTTTTTTAAAAAAAAAAAAAAATGCATACACAGACATACAGATAAGTTTTTACCAATTGTAAATATACCTTCTTTTATTCTAAACACTGGGAATATATTAGGTAGATTAGGATCCACAGAGTGAATGAGGTATTGTGGTAAATGTTGCCAGTCAAGAGTGAGACTTCAAAGTCCACTTTTATTAAGTGTCAATAGTCACAAAGACCCTGAACCCTCCCCTCCCCAATTTCTTATAGGGCCTTGTGCCTAATTTTGTTGTTTGTTATTTTTGTTTTTATAATTTTGTATTGTAATTTCATTTTTGACAACAATAAAATAAATAAACAAGATCAAAGTGTAGTATCTGTTCTTAGAATTAAAGCGGTTCGATCCTTCTCCCCCCATCCTCACTAAGAAAATAAGGAGAGAACCAAACGTTAATCGAAAATAAGGAGGGCCTTCAAAATAAAAATGTTTTTAGTTCAGCTGTGATTTTTGGAATATGACATCTAAATATAAATTATGCATCTTTTTTTAATAGGAGATAATGCTCGGGAGAAAATTAAGCTGTATAAGACGGTTACTTGGTCTTTTGGCTAAGATCAAAGTGTAGTATCTGTTCCTAGAATTCAAGTGGTCTCATCATTTTCGTAGAAACAAACGTTACTCGAAAATAAGGAGGGTATAGGCCTGGGATGTGATCAAATACAATCACTCTTATATGTTTATTTACATTTTAAAACACAGTAAAACGAATCTCGTTTCCTGTCTAGACATCTCTCTCTCTTTCGCTCTCTCTGTTTGCGCGTGTGTGTGTGTGTGTGTGTGTGTCTCTCTCTCTCACTTCGTCTTCTTTACTAAAAAGGAAAATGGCGTCTCGCTTTGTTTTTGTTTTTTTAGTAAAAACATCGATCGTTAAAATTTTTTGTAAGCGTATTTTTTTTTAATTCACATTTTTGGCTTGTTATTTTTCGTTTAACTATCGTATCTAATTATTTTTAACGTACTACTTTAGTAAGGTTTTCCTAACGTGAATTTTTTGTATTTTGATGTGTATGATGTGTCTTTTTACCGATAACAAAAGTCTCTATTCAATGTTTTCATTTACATATCGCCATTACAGCTTGCTTACGTCAGGGTCACGTGACATGACTCAGCGTTTATTAAATTACGTATAAATATCATTAAAATGTCACTTTTTGTGCCCCCCCTGCAGAAAATTGATCAGCTGACCCACTTCTGATGGTCCTAATGGACCAAAAATTCGATATTTGTCGTCCGGAGGGTGGGGCTTTAATATGAGACCAGTTTGTGAATTTTTGTTGTTTCTGTCGAAAGTTTTTAGCAGACACACATACATACATACATACATACATACATTTTCGCTTTTATATATATAGATTAAGTTATAATATAAACACGACTCTTGCCATCTATTTCATCGCCAGATTAAAGATGATTGAAAAATATTATTGTGCAAAAAATTAACTATTTCAAAGATCACTACGGTTTCTAGTTTGTCCCTTTTTACCAAATAAAGTATGGAAACCCATAATTAACCAAAGGAACAGTCGTAAATATTTAGTAAAACCGTATTTTATAGTTAATATATAAATGTTTATAATATTACTAATCATTAAAATGTGTAAAACTTAAAAGCCTAACAAAATTATAACAAAGCTTATTTATTAGTTGCATTTGAAGAAGATAAACAAAGTTTTTTTTAAAAAGTATTAAGTAGCTTCTGCCGTTCCATATTTCGTAAAGTAAACACAAGTCTGACGTCACGGGATTATTACATCAAATCTGTTGCCAAGGCCGCTGGAAAAATGGTCGGATCCTTCTATAGATCCAGTAGATATCTCACTGCTGATGCAATTCTCTATCTATATAAGAGCCAGATACGTCCAAGGATGGAATACTGTTGCCACATATGGACAGGAGCTGCTAGAAAAGACTTGTCCTGCCTTGATAGGGTTCAAAATAGACTTCGTGGCCTGGTGGGAGATGTCCTTTTCTCTTCGCTGCAACCTCTATCTCACAGAAGAGATGTTGCGAGTTTGTCTCTGCTTTATCGTTATTTTCATGGAAAGTGTTCGACTGAGCTTCAATCTATGGTCCCCCCTCGCCAAACTTTCACAAGAAACACTAGACTAGCTGAAAACATTATCAATAATTTTCCCCACTCTTTATCTGTGCCTAAACCTAAACATAGATTCCATGATCAAAGCTTCTTTCTTAGAATTACACGCCTGTGGAATTATCTTCCGTTTTCCTGCTTTCCAGCTGTCTATAATATGGTTGTCTTCAAGTCCAACGTAAACAAGTTTCTGATGAACCATTCCACTTAAGTTAACTTTACCGAACTTCCATTACTATCGATTACTATATTGTCCTTTTGACTACTCTATACTCTTTAACCCTTATCCTTGAGTGGCCGATCGGCCTTGATAAGTGGTGACGCCTATGTAAAAAAAAAATATATATATATACAAAGTTGTTCACAAACGTTTGGAGGCCCCTACAAAACACCCTCCCCATGTTAAGAATGGATTTCGAAATAATAACGTTATTTCAGCACAGTAGCTAAAATACATAAGTACAAAAATAGGCAAAAGAAACAAATTCATTTCCGTGTTTACAAAATAGGGTATCGATTTTCGTAACTAAAAAGTGAGCACCACTTACAAATGTGGAAATATTAACTTTTAATTTTTTTTTCTTTAATAATCTTGCATATAAGTGTCCATTCAATAATAATCCACTGAAAAATAGCAAGAAACCGAACAGAAACATATTTTTAGTAGGAGTGACGCTCATACAGGTTCGCCATTTTAATAAAAATATCTACTAAAATTAATGAAAATAGAACTTACATTTTCATGGTGACTGGCAAAATATCAATCTTGTAGCATGAATTTTCGTGTCTTATCTGTTCCAAGTCAAACTCAACTGGCAAAATGATTTCAATAATATTATTTTTTATAATTGTTTATTGATTTTTATCTTCACCAATCCCTCTACTACATATATTGAGACCTTATTTTTATAACATGCAGTAATCTTAAGTAAAGGGACGGTGACTTCAAAAATTAAAGGATGTTAAACACAGAGGTGATAAAAGTTTCACTTACTGAAAAACCAAAGTATTTTAATATCTTTTAACACTTTCTTGTCAGATTTGTTAATGCTGAAGGACTGGGCAGGAAAAAGGCCATGTTTTATGTGTTTTTTTTTTTAACTGCACTAAAATAAATCCACATCATATTTTTATGTTCTTAGCTTTTATTTTTACTAGTAGCTTAAAACTAAATGTTCTACATATTATCTTCTAATACAAACAAAAGAAATGTTTAACATTTTTTGGAATCGTTTTGTCACATAAGTTTGAAATACTACCTTTCATTGGTTTGTCACATATAAGTTTTCTGATTCCAATACATAAAAAAGTTCTAGATGTTCTAGATTCTAATTAACTGAATCTGCACTAATTATATCACTATTTTCCATAACAAAATCTGTGTTGAATTAAAAAACCAAAAACAAAAAATAAAACAAATGAAGAAAATTCAGTTTCATCAACAGAATTTTTTTTTTAACTTTTTGACCATGGTCTTTATGTTGCGCGAGCCTTTTCAAGTCTCACACAAAAACACACATTCACATTTCAAGCTATATTACTTGTCATATACATACGTGCACACAAACATACGCGCCCATGTCCACACACGTACATATATTCACGTTTGCATACATACACTCACATTCACATGTATATACACACACGCTAACGTACACACATGTACTCACACACGTGCACACCTACCCACACAAGGACAATGTCACTTCCTTTCAAAGGAAATCCACACATGCGCAAAAGACCACCGGAAACAAGTATAAAAGGAAGAGACAAGCTGTTTCTAACCCTTTTAGGACCAGCTTTTGAGCTGGTCAGTCTACAGACCGACCGCGTGCCTTTTCGGCATGCATGCGTATGCGCGTACCTCACGCCACTTGCTACTAGATGGAACAAAGAGCTAATAGACCGTACGTAAACTTTACACTCTTTCTCTCTCTATCTACTACTGGTCCCTGAGAACACCTTCGCATAGCTGACTGCTAACTGATGTCAACCCTCTATCCTCTTCTTTGTCTACATACTGGACTATCATTCCAATTTCCACTACATCACTCACTTCTCTTCCCACGCGCGGACAAATGATAGTGAGATGAACACACATTTCCTTTTCTTTCTACTCCCCCAGTCCAGCAACAAACGATGGTTACACCCGCGCAGACATGAACACATGTTATATCTAAAACATTCTTTCAACAGTAAATAAACGACGTTTATCTTATCCATGAATTGACTTTTTGTTTCCTTCAATTCCATTCGTTTCATTATTTTCTTGTGGCGAGTTAGGGTATTATTATATCCTGGTCTGTAACAATGTAAATATTAATCAGCATTAAAATAGCTTTACAAAGATATCAAACTTGACCATATTGGGAAATATTAAAATGTTTTATATGAAGCTGCAGGTACTACGTTCCTCCATTTGGAATCATGAAATTTGGAATATATACTGTCATAAGATAGACAAATCTTCTGTCAAAATTTAAAAGAAATTGAAAGAACGGTTTTTGAGATAATTCAGGTTAAAAATTAAGGTCAAGGTCAACTTTTTAATTTGATCTTGAAAAAAATATTCCCAAATAAATTTATAGATAGTAATCGTCTGTATTTTTGAGATGAGGTGTTTTCATTTATTGAGATTGTCGGACTGACTTCCTCATCTTGGGTGTTATAGTCACAACGGTTTGGCCGTTTTGCCCTCCGACCTTCATCAGGTGTTTTGTATCGAACTGGGGAACCATTTGTTAGAAGTCTCAAACCCAACCCTTTATTATTACGGGGGTACTGTGTTCGGACTCCAGCTAGGCTCTGGGACATAGTTGCTGATTCTCTGTTTTGAATGTTACTTTTCACTGCCTTGAACTCTGCACCTTTAGGTAACTGTAAACTTTGATACAACGTCTAGGACCACTCGGTCATATGTCACTAGGACAATTCTTAGTTGGTTTTTGTTAATGTTAAACCTATGTTGTTATTCAAGGTTTTCTCTCTCTATTAGAGGTGTCCAAATTGCATTCAGCTCTATGCTTGGTTTGCTCGTTAGGTTGTTATGTCTGAGCATGTGAGCTGTTTCTTTAAGTTTTCTTACTTTCCAGTGGGTCTCTCTGTTTATTATTTTTACTTCATCCCATAGGGGGCGATCCATCCAGACATGGTTGGCTATACCCGATTTTTCCGTCTCCCCTTTAGTTACCGCTTTTCGGTGTTCTTCCACCCTTACTTTGAGGGGGAGGCATGTTTCATCCTTGTAAACCTTTCTGCAACTGCATGGGATGGAGTATATGCAGTTCTTGGTCATGTTCTCCTCCATGCGGGGCTTCACGTTGACTCGCTCTTGAATACCGTCCTGATGTTGTAGAGGGCACATATTCTCTGAATCTTTTCGGAGATGCCTCGTATGTATGGTAGGCAGACTGTTGGTGTTTTTGGGTTTCATTTTCCTCTCTTATACTATTAACACGTCTGGTGGATAGTATGCTATCGGGGTAGTTGTTACGACGGAGGGTATTCTTCAACCTGACCATTTCTTGGTAGTATGTAATGGTGTCGCTACTTATTGTCTCTGCTCGATGTTGTAGGTAGCGTGCGATTCCATGTTTGATACTGTATGGGTGATGGGAGTTGAAGTTAAGGTATTGTCCAATGAAGGTAGGCTTGCAATATACAGATGTCTTAAACCCATGCTCTCTGCGTGATATGAGTATATCAAGGAAGGCAAGTTGGTTATCTTTTTCTTTCTCCATTGTGAACTGTATCGATGGTCTTATTGAGTTCACATGGTCTAGGAGAGCCTGGATGTCTTCCTGATGGGGCCAGAGTATGAAGGTGTCATCAACGTATCTTAGCTACATGGTTGGCTTTAAGGGAGCTGAACCTAAGGCCATGTCTTCGAAGTATTCCATGTATATGTTCGCCATCACTGGTGATAATGGCGAGCCCATAGCTAGCCCCTCCTCTTGTCGATATAGGTCAGTACCCATTCTGAAGTAGGTTGTTTCTATGCAGAATGTCAGCATTTCCATTAAGTTTGGCAATGGTACACATGCGCACTCTTCTATGGAGAGGTCCACAGCTAGTTTGTCTTGAATTACTGCTAGTGCCTCACTAGTTGGGACTTTAGTGAACAGGCTAACCAAATCTAGGCTTACCATTTGGTTTGTACTGATGGGTGCTCCCTTGATCAGTTCCGTGAAGTGGGCAGAATTCTTTACATGTGTTGCTGACTTGCTTGCTAATGGGTTTATTATATCCACAAGGTGGGTGGCATGCTGAGCCTCAGCAGCTCACTATGGGTCTGAGTGTATCTTGGGGGACCGTACATATGTGGTAACTTACTGTAATGCTGGACCAGCTGTCTATATCTCATCGGAGCGATGTGTTTCTTGTTTTTGGTGAGGATTTGTAACAGCTTTCTTTCGGTTTTCAAAGTTGGGTCCTTCTTTATTTTACCGTATATATATATGTATATATATATATATATATATATATATATATATATATATATATATATATATATATATGTGTATATATATATATTAATAATATATGACCTTCACCGAGGTGTACGACTTATATGATCTTCACCAAGGTGCGCGACTTGACACACAAAAAAAAACAGCAATTAAATCTTGTCCGGGGAATAGAGCGGCGCTGATGTCCTGCCCCCTGATGCATTTCCCGCACAATTTTGGGATAAATGTCCATAACTACCACATTGGAAACAGCGCGGGCGCCCCTGCCCCTTGTTAGTACAACTTCTTGCGAAATGGCCTCGCTGGCCGCAGCAGAAACATCTCCCATTGGTCGTGGGTCTCAAACTGGGACTCTTTTCAGCATTAGTCTTAGCTGCCTGCGCCATCATTACAACCGGTTCCCTCAGGTCCTCTTCATCTCTGATAATGGCTCGAGCGCGTTCTAACAAATGTTCCATGGGCATTACAGATACGCTGGTGGAAGCCCTCAACAGTTGCTTAACATGGGTGGGAAGGCCGGCCACAAACGCATACGCCAGTGTTTGCTCTGACACTCCATTGCCAAATATAACTGCAAGTTTCTTCAGCTCCGCGAAGAAGACGTCCATGGTTTCTCCTGGCATGAGCTTCCTAGAGGCAAATGTTTCGTAGGCCATGCAGGGATCCATGGCAAATGCCTTGTATAAAGCATTTTTTATACAGGTAACATCAGCTTTCTCCACGGCACTAAGTTGCTGATATACACTTAGAGCGCCTCCAGCCAATCTCAGGGGAATCACGGTATGCACCCCTTTTACTTCACAGAGGTTGCAGGTCAGCTCAACCCTTTCGACCCAGTCGACAACAGAAGTGGATCCGTCGAATTCGGGTCTCAGTTTTAAATCAAACTTTGCCCCAGCCATAGTTGTCCAGGAAAAGAGACAAGACGAAATTGCCGAAATAGCTTATGACCTTCACCTTCACCGAGGTGTACGACTTATATGATCTTCACCGAGGTGCGCGACTTGACACACAAAAAAAAACAGCCTCTTAATCACCTGCTAACGCACGCGTCACTGTAACGTCCAATGACAACAACAGCAACCTTCTCACTCGACCTGCCTTTTATACCACTATCTCAATCCCTCCTCTTGCGCATGCGCACATAGATTCCTGACAACCTCGAGACTTCCGCTTATAAAAACCCAAGTGTTGTTGTCGCACATGCCTATACAAGGCACAAACACGTGGGCGTTTGTTTTGTTGGTAAGTACTACATAATATGCAGTAATAAATACTGATATGTACATCTAGAAGTAAAATAGGTTTTATGTTCCTAAAATTGACCTCTTGCGCAGTAGTTAGAGTACTTGGAAATTTTCAATAGTAAAAGTGACCTTCTTTTGAAGGTTGAAAGTGCAATCCTCGGTATAAGCGACCAAAAGTACAACTGCGAATTACTTAAGACCTCTATCGAGTCATGGATGACGAAATGAGAGCATGCTATCTCCTGAAATTCCGTGCAGATTCCCGAGTTCGATAGAATACACGTGAAGAAGGTTAGCGGATACAGCGACTAAAACATTGTGAAAATGACACTCAGGATGAGGACAGTAGTCCGAAGAATCCAAATAATACATATACGATCTATTCGCTATTTATTTCATAATATGAAAGGTTTCTTTGTATGGTTGGGCGTCTTTAAACAGATTAGTGTCATCAGTGCCCTCCAGTCAGTTGTCTGACCTGCATTTTGGAAAGTTAAAAAAAATAAGAAGAAAAAAAAAAGAACGATAAACAGTCATAGAAAAGCGAGGTAATGTAGTCTGGCGGCGGCGAGAAAACCTCGAGAATTGAAAATGTTTCGGGGTGGAATTTGATTGACAATGACGTAAAAGTAGGAAATCATAAGAAAATTAATTGTTTATGAATGCTATGTTTAATTTTACTTCAATTTCTCAGAAATCAAAGCCACCCCCCCTTCCTGAGGCTTACACTTGATCTTTATATGCAATACATGAATATTCGGATATTGCATTAAACCTAATTTATGTCTGAAATGTTAAGTTAGTAAAAAAGTTGACAATATTAATTTTCTCCAATTGACCAGTTAAGTGCGTTATCTTTCTTTTGGTTTTGTGGTCTTATGGGATTCTTAGATCAGAATTCAGCTTGTTTGGTGGAATATCCAGCTTCGTGCTGTTACTTGAATAATATCACTTGGAGAAATTGCACCATTCCTTCTAAAAACCAGTGTGGGTTAGCCATACCAAGAGGATCTTATTTTAGCCGCGAATACTATATGATTCTGAATATTTAGTCAGATTTTACTTGCATTGAAAAGTATTCTCATGCCAGGTTGTCCGAACAAATCCTTGTCCAGAGAGACTT
This sequence comes from Euprymna scolopes, assembly GCF_053919585.1. Lineage (NCBI taxonomy): Eukaryota > Metazoa > Mollusca > Cephalopoda > Sepiida > Sepiolidae > Euprymna > Euprymna scolopes. The sequence goes on from NC_136525.1 coordinate 29,288,532, forward strand.
TAGGCATAAGATAGTTTCTAGTAGGCATTAAAGTTCTCTCTTATATATATATATATATATATATATGTGTGTGTGTGTGCGCGCTTGTGTAAAGCCACATTTATTATTTATTGTAATAAATCTCTATCCGGAAGTATATTGAGACCTTTGTGTGTGTTTAACGTCTGCTATTTCCATTGTGTACTGATTTTTGAAAAGTTAAATTTCATGTCATTATAAATATACTAAGACAACTTGTGACCCGTTGGATCAGCATTTGTTATATATAGAACTAGTAGGCCGCTTGGCATTGCCCGGTCGTAAAATACGCTAAAATATGATACTTTGATTAATAAAGATTTCGTATTTATTATATTATATTGGACACAATATATAGTAATGATTTGAAAAGTTAAAAAAAAAAAAAAAATGACTCGTGCGCCACCACCGATAATCGAAACCAAAACGCTTAGCTTACGATTTACTTTTTCCTTTAACATTAATACCTGAGCTATGAAAACATGTTTGCTGCAAGACTAAAAATTAAAACATTAACGTTACGCATGCATATTGGTAATTCTAAACAAAATTGGTTTTCTAAACAAATATATATACGCATATATAAATGTATATAGAAAGAGGTTTGTCTTTACTATAACATTTTTACGCAAATAATTCACAAGTATAAATCATGTAGAAGATCTGCATGAATATAATTACACGTTAACTAAATATGATCATCCCATAAGAAAACCGAAAAAAAAACTAATAGGGAATTAATTAAAATGAATGTTTAAAAGAATAAACACATTATCTAGATCTTTTACAGATGAATGCAATTCCACGACCCAGATATAATTTTTCTTTTTAAATGAATAGGAAAAAAAAAACCCAAATTTATAGGAACATAGTTTTTTTTTTTTTTTTTTTTTTTACAAAAAAGTCACCATTTATGAAGGCAAACAGGCGAGAGTTTCACAAGCGGACAGTTCTGAAAAAAAGCCTTTGTTCATGGAATCCATGTTTAGGTTTAGGCACAGATCAAGAGTGAGGGAAATTATTGATAGTGGTTTCGCTAGACGAGTGTTTTTTGTGAAAGTCAGGACAGGAGGGCGAGGCCATAGATTGGAGCTCAGACGAGCACTTGCCATGAAAATAACGATAAAAAAGAGACAGGCTCTCAACGTCTCTTCTGTGAGAAAGGAGTTTCACAGAATAGAAAAGGGCATCTTCTTTCATGAGAAACATTCGTCTAGCTGAAAACACTATTAATAATTTCCTCCACTCTTTATCTGTGCCTAAACCTAAACATAGATTTCATGAACAAAGCCTCTTTCTTAGAACTGCACACCTGTGGAACTCTTCCGTTTGCCTGCTTTCCAGCTGATGGTCGTCTTCAAGTCCAATGTAAACAAGTTTTTGATGAGCCGTTCTCCTTAAATAATCCAATTTACCAAATTTACACTTTTAACGATTACTATGATATTGTCCCATTGACTACTGTACACTCTTGAACCCTTATCCTCGAGTAGCTCTAGGCCTTTGTGACATTTACTTGTGGCCGTATGTATATTCTTTTATCCATTTCTTTTTTCTGTGACATTTTTCGGGCGCTTATTACGTTTAACATTTTACAAATATCAACAATCACATTTCATCTTCCAATGGTGTATTAAAATAGTTTCATCCGAGTAGTGGCACCTAGTTCAACGCAGTACACTCTTAACATTTTCTGCTTCCACATAATGTGCCCTCTAGTCGGAATCGTGAGCATAACAGATGCAGATGTAGAGCATCACAAATGTAGAATTTTCTTTAAAAAATTTCGTCTGCATCCACCATTCTTCTGTTGTGGTCCGCTTTCCACAGAGCTGAACAATAAACAATATCCTCAGAAGTGGTCTGGATGCAGCCTAAATACCATTTTTCATGTTAAAGGAGGGGTAACTTAGGATTATAGCTGTACTCACACATTTTGACCAGTACAAAACTTGGATTCAAGAACCTGAGAGATTTATCATTTGAGAGGAAGAGATTAAATAGTTTTCTTGTGGAAGATGCATTTATTTTAACTCCAATTGTAGTGAAGGCTTCTGAAGTTTCTGGGTTCTTGGTTGAAAAATTCATCTTTAGAAACAGGTTGACGTTTGAGCATGTTTTACCAGAATAATGATTTTGCTATCATTGCGGATAGTAGGCGATATCTCTCGCCCCGGCAAGAAATAGTCCCCTCTCCATACTTGAAGATAGCTCACCTCCATGATAGAAAATAACTTCCACTATGAGTGGGAATAGTACATCCATTCATGTTATTATGAAACTATTTTTCTAAATTTTTCGAAAGTAAATTATTGTCGATTTTCAAGATGGCGACGTCCTTTTAGACGATTTCTGTGTCCTTGTGTTCGCAATATTTATGCGTGGTCACGATCTTCGGATCCGATATATTTTCTAAGATAGGAAAACGAACAAAGTGGCACGACCAGGGGTGAAGGTGATGTGAATTAATCCGCGTGTGACTGGCCTATTGCAAGTCTGTCATATAGCGAAGGAAAGGTTTGTAACTCCGTTAAAAAAAAAAAAAAATAAAAATAAACAGATCCACTCTTAAGATACGTCCATTCAATTCGCGCGTTTAACGACAAAAAAGTTTTTTTTTTTTTCAACATAAACATTATTAACAAATTGGGTAATTATGTATTTTTGGTACCGCGAGAAATACGAATCTTTACAAGCGTTTTCGGGCAGATAACGGAAAGAACCGTTATATGCAGATGCAGAAATGCTTGCAGAAAGAAAGAATCACCCTAAAAAGTAAAGTTAAACTAACAAGAAAATAAAATCGAAAAAAACAAAAACAAAACAAAACAATTTTGTGTGTGTGGTTGGGGTGAGATAATGTCCTATATTATTTTTATCGGAAACGAAAAGATACAATGAGAAATATTGTTTTAGTGTCGATATTTCCTACCGACGAGTGAGGGGGGGAGAAAAGACGTTTAGCTTGCAACGAAAAATTACCTCGTTGCTTACAAGCAAACGTATTCTTGTAAATATAACGCGCTGTTAACAGTTGTCGTACCGGTCTGATAGATCTCTAACAACGACAAGAACAAACTACAACAACAACAAGCCTACAAAGGTGACTCTTTCTATAGTCTCAATCTCTCGTTCAGCGAGACTGAAATGAGACTGGAATGTCTATTTAAGCTGTAAGGAATAGACATCCTATTTTCTTCATTAACAAACACCAGGCCGGGCCGTTCACAGCCATGAGTGTCTTTCCCTTCCCACCGAGCCACCCCCGGTAAGTCAATCAATTTAATTATCACACATTCCCCACAAAAATAAAAAATAAAAAAATAAAAATCTTGATTAAGGGAATAAAAGTTCATTTAGACTCCCGATAAACTGGGGCTACCAGGTACAACTCCTTGAGGGTCACAAGTCGAACAGAACCATTGTTCATCTTCTGGTGGTGCTTCAGTTAGACCCACACAGCTGAAGTGGAACCAGTCATTACATCTATCGCAGGCTATCATAGGTCTGCTATCCTCAGGTCTGTTACAGGTAGGACAGGGTCATATTGATATCCCAACACTTTTTCCCAACCAGAGTCGAATCCTGACAATGTTCCATCTGCCTCCATTTTCTTTTGGAGTGTTACACAGTTGGAATTGCAAGATTGCAAATCAAAATTTCCTTTCTGTAAACGTTCTCTCACAGTAGTATACAAGGCAGATAGGTTTTCTGCATTATTCGCAGTTTTCACCAAGTTATCCATATAAAAATTGGATTTCAATGTTTCTGAACAGTCATCCAAAGGGAACTTATCCGCATGAAACTTTAATACATAATTTAAAATAAAGGGGCTTGCATTGAAGGCAAATATAATGGTTTTCTACCAGTAGCAATGCAAGTTTTTACCTTTCTTTAGAAAAAACCAAAATCGATTACGATCCCTTTCAGATGCCAGCCGAATCATCAGGAATGCTTTCCTAATGTCAGCTAGCAATACGTATCGGTTTGTTCTGAATCGGATCATCAATTTTATCATGTCTGTCATCAGGTTTACTCCAGGATATGCTGCTTCGTTCAATGATACTGAGTCCTTATTCTTATATGAACAATTAAACACTGGTCTCACTTTGGCAGTAGTCTGGTCAGTTAGTTTTAACACTGGCCTATGAGGTATCCATATATAATCTTTAAATTGTTCAGGTGGCACAATTATCTCTTCGATAATGCCCTCATCTTCTTGTTGTTGAAAAACTTGCAGATAGGGATTATACAAGTTTTTCTTCTCCAGATCTTTGGTAACCCTTTCTAGAATAGCAGCATTGTGATTCGAAGGTACTGATTTTATTTTATCTTCATACCACTGAAGTTGCACATAATAAAGACCATCTTTAAATGTGATGGAATCTCGGAATTGCTTAACTTTCTCTTCATCCAAGGTGGAGAATTTCTCGTCAGTGGGTAATCCAATGGATTCAAGGTTGAACATGTTCTCCAACCCTCGCTGGACATTACTTTCTTCAAACCAATTTTTTAAAGGGCCTGGGTAGGATTCCTTTGGGTGAACCACATAATTGATTCTGGCAGGTGGAAGTTCAGGAGTTCTAGCCAACACTTCTGCATAATTAATCTGTGTTCTTTTTTGGTTTTTAATCTGGTATTTATAGAGAAAAGAACACCTGTTTCCAAAGGGGATTAATCCTTTTTGTGTCTCGAATGCCACTCCATACATGCAAAGGTTCCAGGTACTGGATTGCGTCGTCCTAGTAACCCATCTATTATAATCAAATCCCTTTTGGCATCAAACTTTGCAGCCAGCCTGCGATTTTTTAAATTCCCAAGAATCTGAGTAAGTCCTTGAAGGCGATAGGATAAGTTCAACTGGGTTGCTAGAATTGGGAGAGTATGAGTTCTCCCAGTAACCAAATTTAATCCGACAGAGATTTCCTTAAAATTTTTAGGACTAGTGCCTAAAAAGGTTTTTACCTCCATTCTTTTATCCTTGGCTAAGGAGAGGCAATTCAGCTTTTTTAAAAATTAAAGTGTCAAAATAAGTCCGTTGACTGCCAGTGTCCAACAGGCAGTTCACCTTCACCTTTTTTTTCGCCTCTTTTCACTATTATGCCAATTATGGGTGTCAGGAAAGCATCATTACAGCCCTTTGTATGCAGGGAAGTATCAACCTGCATACTTCTTGTAATGGTTGAGCACATAGCAGTTATGTGTCCCTTCGAGTTGCAATGATGACAACAAATTTTTCTTGATGTTTTTAATGGACACATATTCCCCAAGTGAGACCTCTCTAGTCACCGAAAATAGAGACGCAACTCTCTACACCTTGTTATCCTTGCTTCATGAGTAGAATAGCTGTCACAATCTTCGGACAAATGTTTATTTGTTTTGCAAAATTCACATTTTGCCTCGGATATTAACTTAGTATTAAAGGTTTTGAGAGACGAGGTTTCAATTGTCTGCTCTGGCTTAAACTTAGGTTGGAGTCGAGTTTTGGCCATTAGTATCTTGGTCGGCTTTCTGGCAACCAGCATCTGTTTTACTATACTTAGGGTTTCCTTCAACAGTGTAGACAATGTTGGGTATGAACTCCCGGAAATTCATAACAGTTCTTCCCTTATTTCAGGAGGGAATTTCGTAAATAACACTTGTGATATTATTATCGCTCCAGCTGACTTATCGTCATATAAGTCAGAATTATAAGAGGCCCTTAGTTCCCACATATCTGCCTGGGTCTTGATCATAAAATTTTTTGATCCTTTCAGGTTTTTGGGATTGTCCAACTGAAAATCTAATATTTCCTGAATTATTTCCCCTCTTATCTCCTCCTCGTCCAAATACTGGTCCTTCAGTAGCTTCAGGGCCATCAAGTAACTTTCGTCAGAGGGTGAAAGATGATTTATAAGTTGGAGTGCTCTGCCTTCCAAGGAACATCTAAAAAAATAGAGTTTTTCAGTGTGAGATGTAATGGACTCGGCACAATTTTCAAATTTTGTCAAAAAGTCCTTGAAGCTCCTCTTGTTGGTCTCAAAGTCCTTCTCTTCAAAGCGTGGTCCCTTCAATTTTATTTTGAATGGCTCCATTACAAATGAAGAATGGGCTTTTGGTTCGAAGGGTGGTAATCTTTCAGTGTTTGGAGTAACCGGGTTCTCCTGACTTGGAGTAGAGTCAATATCTCCTTCCATTGAAGTGGCTGCTGGGTTCTCACTCTGGTCAGCTTTGTGCAGAAAACTTAAATGTTGCCTGGCTTCATATTTGAAGCGGAAGGAAGCTAGACTTAAGCTTGCCAAAGCTTCTGCTTCTCCCCTTGCAGCAAAGTGTTCCTCCATGCTAAAGGAGACTCCTTCCAGCTCTTCTAACCAGTCCTCTATTTCACGTTTAAATAGAGAAACCACTTCTTCAGAACTCTTCTCCTTTTCTAACCCTTCCAGGGTAGTCTGTATTTTTCGTTGAAGAAGTTTCTGTTTCAGCTTCAGTTCCTCCATCGAGACTGAATCCTCCATGTTGTTAATTCCGACTTATCTCGAGAATAATTAAATTCTAAAATTGGTTGAAATTCGCAGCCGTAATTTTTTGTTGCAATGTGTCGATATTTCCTACCGACGAGTGGGGGGGGGAAGAAAAGACGTTTAGCTTGCAACGAAAAATTACCTCGTTGCTTACAAACAAATGTATTCTTGTAAATATAACGCGCTGTTAACAGTTGTTGTACCGGTCTGATAGATCTCTAACAACGACAAGAACAAACTACAACAACAACAAGCCTACAAAGGTGACTCTTTCTATAGTCTCAATCTCTCGTTCAGATTGAAACGAGACTGGAATGTTTATTTAAGCTGTAAGGAATAGACATTTTCTTCATTAACAAACACCAGGCCGGGCCGTTCACAGCCATGAGTGTCTTTCCCTTCCCACCGAGCCACCCTCGGTAAGTTGTAGAGTCGAAGAAAATGAAGGGAGGAAGCGCCCACGTGTCTGCGCGTCATGCCTTACCTTGGAACGCTCCTACGGTGTGCGTACGTGCATGGCCGAAACATGAAAGAAATTCCAAAATGGCGCCGTCCTCATCTTGTAGATTGTGCGATCATCACTGGGCCTCACGTGACCGTTCTTTGGCTGCTGATTGGCCGAGGACGAACGCCGGAAGGATAAAATGAGTGTGTTTGGAACATGAGGGGGTCTTTTCTAGGATCGACGTCAGTGTGATCGTATCGGTGAACTGCTGCAGCTTTAAGAGTACTTTAGTGTGTGTGTGATTTTTTGGGACTTGCTCGTCTGCTGACTTTACAGGACTTTCTTTTCTGCTGATTCTACAGGACCTGCCCTTCTGCAGAACTTGGAACAAAACTTCAAGCCTTTTCTTTCTTTTCACACGTAGTCGCCTAAAAAGGTAGAATCCGACTTAATTGTGAAACGGCTTCAAGCTATTTCGGCGAAATGGGGGAAAAAATTGACCTCAAATTAATACTGGAGTTCGATGGATCAACCCCGGTACTTGACTGGGTGGAAAAGTAGGAGTTACATTGTGCTTTGTCTGGCGTAAAGAACTTTGAACGTGTTGTCCCTCTGTGCTTGTCCGGCGGCACCTTTGCTGTGTATCAACAGCTCAGCCATGACGGCAAACAGTTAAGGCGGCGCTGTTCAAGGCGTTTGCGATTGACCCCGCCACTGCTTGGGAGCAACTTGAGGCAAGGACCCTACGTCCGGGCAAAACAGTCGATGAATACTTGGCAGAACTGACCAAGTTAACGGTCTTGTTTGGTGGACTGCCCGAGCGGGCCTTAGCATGCAAATTCCTAGCAGGACTCCTGACAGAAGCAAAGCGACTATTACGAGCCAGCTCAAGTGCGGATTCGTTGCCCCTTAATGACCTAGTGGATCGGGCCAGGACTGTAATGAAGAATTATTCCGAGATGAGGGAACCGGTAATTGCTGCTGCCCGGTCCACGCTGAATGATAAGAAACCGTATCAGGGACCCGGTCCACGTGGCGGAATCATATGCTACAAATGCAATGGACAGGGCCATATTGCAAGGAGCTGCCGGCAGCAACCAACAGCCGTTCGCTGCTACCGGTGTAAGGAAGCCGGCCATATAGCTCAAGACTGTCCGGGAAACGGAACTGGGGACAAGGTGTCAGCGTCAACCTCTTCCCCACGCAGAAATTAAATGAGACGCTGCCGATCGTTTTGATATATGTCAACGAAACACTGCGCTCAGCACTCCTCGACTCCGGGTGCTCCTGCACTATCATATGTGCAGATCTCTGCCACACTTGGAGAAAGAAGAACGTCCAAGTGACTACCATCAGTGGAGAGACGCGCACATGTTGCGGGGTGGGCAGCGTAAACATTCGGACGAAAAATGGAATCTTCGCTAACCTAGAGGCGCCGGTGGTACCAGAAAAACCCCTGAGTTTTGACCTGCTCCTAGGATATGATGCCATCAGAGCTCTTGGTGGCGTCTACATAACGGCGACGGGGGCGGTACATTTTCAGGAGAAAGCCCCAGTGTGTGCTGCACTAAAGATCGACCAACCAGACTTCAGCGTCGAATTTGACAGGCAAAAGAGGGCCTGGACTGCCTCATGGAAGTGGTCGGAAGACCGAGAACCGGCCAAACTGCAAAATGGCATAATGGAATACCATGTGCCCGACCACATGAGGCCCGCGTACGAAGAAGAACTTCGCAGATGGATCGAGGATGGCTGGTTGATTCCCTACCCCTACAAAAAACTTGGACCCCCCAAGGGTCTGATCCCATTAATGGCAGTTGCTCAACAGAACAAAGCAAAAGTTAGGCCGGTGATGGATTACCGAGAACTGAACTCATATGTTCATGCATTCACAGGCGATGCCGACGTGTGTGCTAGCAAACTGCGAGAATGGCGCCAGCTGGGTTCTAATGTGTCCCTGTTGGACCTTAGAAGGGCATATCTGCAGGTCCGGGTTAGCGAGACACTGTGGCCGTTTCAGACAGTAGTGTTTTCCGGTAGGAGGTATTGCCTCACGCGACTGGGCTTTGGGCTGAACGTTGCGCCCCAAATCATGAAGACGATCGTCAATGCTGTATTGTCACAGGATAAGACTGTAAAAGAGGCGACATCAGCATACCTTGACGACATATATGTGAATGAAGACGTGCCATCATCACGTGTGAGGGCTAAGCTTGCCGAACTTGGACTGATTTGTAAGGATCCAGAACGCTTGGAGGATGGCGCTCGTGTTTTGGGGTTGAGCGTTCAACAGGAGCGAGGGACCTTGAGGTGGGGGCGCGGAACTGCAGTCCCCGAAGTGCCCCATATCCTCACGAGGCGGGCCATATTTTCCCTGTGTGGAAAACTGGTAGGACACTTGCCAGTATGTGGATGGACCCGGGTCACAACAGCCAGCATGAAGAGGAGGGCGAGTGCAGTTACCAAAGGCTGGGATGACGAGATGGTGGACAATCTGTTGCTTCGCATGGTAAAAGAAACCATCACAAGAGTCAAGCAGGAGGACCCCGCTAAAGGAGATTGGTGCGTCCAGGGAGACAGACTAAATGTGTGGGTGGATGCGAGCTCCCTCGCGATCGGGGCACTATTGGAGATGAACGGGTCTGTGATTGAGGACGCCTGCTGGTTGCGACCACTGGATGATGCCGCTCACATCAACCTAGCGGAGTTGGATGCGGCGATAAAGGGAGTAAATATGGCACTCCAGTGGAAGGTTAAAGAATTGTGCTTACACACAGATTCGCTGTGCGTGTACCACTGGATAGTTGACACACTAACAGGCAAAGCGAGAGTGCGCACCAAGGCGGCTACCGAAATGCTAATCAGACGAAGGTTGGAGACACTAAGGAAGTTGGTGGAAGAGTACAACCTATCGGTGAACGCGGTGCTTGTCGCTTCCACCCGCAATCTTGCAGATAAACTCACCCGTGTGCCCCAGAAGGGGTTTGACGCAATGAAGAAAGAAGCCGAACCAGGATCGTTATGTGCTGCCTCTATTGAGGAGACGGATGAAATCAAGAGGGTACACCACGACACTGGACACCCCGGAGTAAGACGGACATATTATTTCGCATGCTTAACCAACCCATCAGTGTCCAAAAACAGAGTAGAATCAGTGGTCAAGGAATGCCAAATATGCCGGTCAATCGACCCGGCTCCCACCAAATGGCAGAAAGGTCGGCTGGAAGTCGGCTGGAAGTCGACGGGACTTGGAGCTGGCTGGGCATGGACATAACCCACTATGGTGGTCAGCACTTCCTCACACTAATCGATTGCGGACCGACGAGGTTTGCGATCTGGCGACTGTTAACAAGACAGGACTCGGCTAGTGTCATCCGCCAATTAGAGTCTATATTTTACGAGCGGGGGCCACCCGAAGAGATTCTTGTGGACAACGACACAGCCTTTTGCAGCGGGGAATTCAGGCGTTTCATGGACGAGTGGGGGACCGGGCTTAGACACAGGTGTGCGTATGTGCCGAGTGGCAACGGTATAGCAGAGCGGTGCCACCGAAGTGTGAAACGGATAGCAGCAAGGAAGCAATGCACGATTGCGGAGGCGGTATATAGGTACAATACAACGCCAAAGGATGACGCGGCTGCTGAAAGTGCACCTGCTAATGCGATACATCGCTATCGAGTGCGTGTTAAGGGCATTGACGCCTGCCCGCCTAATCAGAAGAAGACACAAGGACGGTACAAGTCAGGGGACACCGTCTGGGTAAGGCCTCCCAATAACCGATGCACGACCAGGTTCAGACAGGGATGGATCACCGGCATAATCGGTGAGCAGGCTGTGCTGGTTGATGGTGTCCCACGCCATGTAAGGGATGTCCGGCCCGCCCTTGATATAAACCAAATGGTGAACAGTGAAAGTAATGAATCATCCAATGATGAAATGTGGATCCAGCCTATGGCTGAGAACCTCAGCACGGATGGCGATAGCTCCAGCACCACTTCTGAGAGCTCGGATGAAGATGAAGATGAAGCGCAGCCGGATGATAGGACTGTGGACACTGACCCAGGTAGCTCGGAGGAAGATGAAGTGCAGCTGGATGGTAGGACTGTGGACACTGACCCGGGTGGCACTGGTGGAGATGAAGAAGCCCAGCTAATCCCCCTCCGTAGGAGCGCCCGCATCAAACGACCGCGGCCGCAATGCCGCATGTGTGATCTTGAGACCAGGGGGGGTGTAGAGTCGAAGAAAATAAAGGGAGGAAGCGCCCACGTGTCTGCGCGTCATGCCTTACCTTGGAACGCTCCTACGGTGTGCATACGTGCATGGCCGAAACATGAAAGAAATTAAAAAATGGCGCCGTCCTCATCTCGTAGATTGTGTGATCATCACTGGGCCCCACGTGACCGTTCTTTGGCTGCTGATTGGCCGAGGACGAACGCCGGAAGGATAAAGGGAGTGTGTTTGGAACATGGGGGGGTCTTTTCTAGGATCGACGTCAGTGTGATCGTATCGGTGAACTGTTGCAGCTTTAAGAGTACTTTAGTGTGTGTGTGATTTTTTGGGACTTGCTCGTCTGCTGACTTTACAGGACTTTCTTTTCTGCTGATTCTACAGGACCTGCCCTTCTGCAGAACTTGGAACAAAACTTCAAGCCTTTTCTTTCTTTTCACACGTAGTCGCCTAAAAAGGTAGAATCCGACTTACTTGTGAAACGGCTTCATGAGTCAATCAATTTAATTATCACAATAGATGTATTATTTTTGGAAGGTCATTTTATTTATGAAAACAAAAACAAACAAAAAAATGAGACTTTATTGACTTTTTTTTTCTCCAGAGGTGATTTTTTTTTTGTGTGTGGACATATGAATATATTATTTGTTTTAATGATTTTTTTTCTGGGAAGGGCAGGATGTTTGGGGAATTGTCTTTAGCTCTAAGAGCAGACGGTAACAACGGTGGAAGGGAGTTGAGGATACGATTCCACTATCTAGTTCAATATGGATACGAAGGAATCTTTTGAATTTGTCTCCACATGAACTCTGTCAGGCAGCTTTCTAATAGGTCTTGTTAGTTTCACATTCGACTTTCTTCCTTTGCTTCGCTTCCTTGCACATTCTCTCGAAATGGTTTGCTGTCGCACGAGTAGTAGGGGCGACAAAGTGGAGCCTGTGGTTCTTATGCTCGTAACCCTCTCCTCTAACTCCGCTGTACGCCTTCCAGCAGTCGGATACGACAGCTGTCTCTGGCAAAATGTCTTTTTTATTAGTGAAAGGAGGGTTTCGGTATTTCTGTTAGGTACAGTAATTAAGAAACCTTCCTTCTCTGCGGGGTCGTACCCTCCGAATACCCAGGTCCTCCCAACATTATATTGCAGGTCTTCCCAACATTATATTTTCTTTTATTGAAGAGAGATTCGTCGATCTCGACTGTGTGGCCTGGGTCTCAAATCTGGCGAGGGTTCTGCAGGAAACACTCGGCACATGCATCTCTGCAAAAATTCTTCCAGTCAGATATTGTATGTTCCGTTTTGATGCCGCTCTCACGTTTGATGTTTTTGACTGTCGCTTGTTCGTAGGACCAGAATTATATCATTTTGTTTGCGTTTGTGCAAATATAAGATGGGATTGGGTGAAAAACGTCTCTTCCCACAATGTAGTCTGTTGTGAGTTATGAGCGCTAGTGCGCATGCGCACCAGATGTTTACAAATAGAACAAAATTGGCGCCTTTTCCCAGCTTAGTCGTTCGTTACCGACCATGTTGTTGTACCTGCTGAATTTTATGTTGAATAAAACCTTTCTAATATCTTAAAAGGTCTTTATTTTTCATTACAATTTATTCAACATAAAATTAAAAATTAACAGCAACAATGGATGCTATACTGAGACCTGGTAAATTCAAAGGATCGTCAGATACAACCGCTGACGAATGGAATCATTGGTATCGTACCCTCATCAACTGCATCGACTCTCTCACAGTCGCTCATCCTCAAAATCCTCCGAATAAGTTAAGTATTCTGATTAATTTCATCTCACCGCAGGTCTATTCTCTTATATCTCACTGTTCAACATTCGAGAGGGCTATTAGCATCCTTCAAGCAACCTATGTAAAACCGGTAAATTCTGTGTTTGCTCGTCACCTTTTCGCCACTAGGAAACAAAATCAAGGTGAATCTATTGATCAGTTTCTCCTAAAACTAAAGAATCTTTCTAAGGATTGTAAATTTGAAGATGTTACTGCCTCTCAACATGCGGAGCTAGCGATACGTGACGCATTTATCACAGGTCTCACTTCCTCAACTATTAGGCAGAGATTACTTGAAAGTTTTGAAATTAACCTAGATCATGCCGTAGCAACTGCACGAAGTCTAGAAATGGCCCAACATAATGCAGCAGCTTATGACACATCAATTGTAGCAAAGGCATCTATTCATGCAGATGAATCTGAAAATAACTCTAGTTTGGAACTAACTAATGAATGTGCTGCTGTGTCCAGAAATAATCAGGTGACTCACTTCGCCAGATGCCAATTCTGTGGACGAGAAAATCATTCTCGAAATATTTGCCCAGCTTGGAATGCTGACTGCCTTAAATGCGGAAAGAGGGGCCACTTATCTAAAGTCTGCTAATCTAAAATAAAACAAACAACTTATAATACCAGGACTAATTCTGCATATATTGCCCTCACTGCGTCATCCCAATGCACTCCATGCACACAATATTCTGTAGTAAATGCAACAATTAATAGTACCTGTTTGAAAGCTATGGTAGACAGTGGAAGCACTCATAACTTTATACGAATGAACATCGTGAGATCACTCGGCCTTAGTATATTACCTTCTAATGATACGGTAAGCATGGCTTCCTCGAATCTCATGAGCAAAACCTTAGGACACTGTGTTGCGTCCATCGCTGTTAATGGACAAATTTACACTAATATGCGTCTATCTATCCTTCCCAACTTGTGTGCTCCAATTATTCTAGGACAAGAGTTCATGCAATTGCATAACCGGGTGGAATTCCGTTATAACGGAAAGATACCATCTTTACAGATTTGTAACGTCACTCAGATGAAAATCGAGTCACCGTCTCTTTTTGCAAACCCATCGCAACAAAAAGCAGAAACTACTCAACATCGGACTGCGAATTTATCCGGAATGAGATACAAAAATTATTAAAAGAAGGTATCATAATCAAATCGAATTCCCCATGGAGAGCCCAAGTACTAGTAACTAGAAATGAAAGACATAAGCGTCGCATGGTCGTTGACTATTCTGCAACTATAAATCGGTTTACACTTTTGGATGCTTTTCCGCTTCCCAAAATTTCGGATATCATACGCCAACTATCACAGTACAAAATTTTCAATAAGTTGGACCTGAAGTCTGCATATTATCAATGCCCTATACGTAGAGACGAGAGAATTTACACAGCATTTGAAGCTGACGGAGGACTATACGAGTTTTCTAGGTTACTTTTTGGGCTAACGAACTCCGTAGCTGTGTTTCAATGTATTATGCATAATCTGATTCAAGAACATGAACTCCAAGGTACATTTGCCTACATTGATGACATTGTCATCGGAGGAAAAACTAATACAGAATTAAACGAAAATATGGAAGCTTTTAGAAAGGTTATCAACCGTCTTAACTTGCAACTAAACCCTGTAAAATGTGAATATGGTATAACCAAACTAAAGTTTCTAGGGCACTTATTGGAAAATGGAACAATCAGTCCTGATCCAGACAGACTTACACCACTAAAAGAATTACCGATTCCGAACTGCAGTAAGTCACTCAGGTGGGCTCTAGGTCTCTTCTCATACTATTCACCATGGATAGAGAATTTCTCAGATCGGATTTCACCTTCATTAAACATTACGTCCTTTCCTATCACTGAGAAACTCAAAAATCAATTTCAAGCCATGAAAGATGAAATTTGCAAGGCTTCGGTTGCAGCCATTGAGGATGAAGGTCCTTTTACGATAGAAACTGATGCATCTGCGACAGCATTAGCAGCCTGCCTTTCCCAGAATGGACGTCCAGTAGCATATTTTTCCAGAACCCTAACGCAGTCAGAGCGTCGACATTCAGCAGTGGAACGTGAATCGGCAGCCATTGTAGAATCTATGCGTAAATGGTGTGACCTCTTACTCGGTCGACACTTTACCATTATTACTGACCAACAGGCTGCATCATTTATGTTCAACACGCAGACACCAAATCGTATTAAAAACGATAAGCTTCTTCGGTGGAGACTTGAACTTTCAAACTATTCTTATGAGATAGTATATAGACCAGGTTCTCTTAATAACTCTGCAGATACCCTTTCTCGATCATGCTCTGCTTCGCGCTCATTATCACTAAAGGACCTGCACGCAGCACTTTGTCATCCCGGAGTAGCGAGACTCTATCACTTTGTGAGGCAGAAGAATCTAACATTCTCCATGGAAGATGCTAAGCGCACCTGCGCTGAATGTCAAATATGTGCTGAACTAAAACCAAGGTTCTTCAAACCTCCATCAGGTCGATTAATCCATTCCCGATCCCCCTTTGAACGTCTTTCAATAGATTTCATGGGACCGAAACCATCTACGAATAATCTCAAATACCTACTTGTGATTGTAGATGAATATTCACGCTATCCTTTTGTCTATCCATGTCAGGACATATCAACAAAAACTGTTATAAATTGTCTCCAGAATTTATTTACCTTTTTTGGCTGCCCAGATTCCATCCATAGTGATCGAGGAAGTCAGTTTATTTCATGTGAACTAAAAGAGTTTCTCTGGCAACATGGAGTTGTGATTACCCACTCAACTCCATACCATCCAATCGGCAATGGACAATGCGAGAGAGTAAATGGTACAATCTGGAAAACGATCAAACTTGCACTCAAAACCAGGCAATTGGACGAACGTCACTGGCATGAAGTACTCGACATAGCTTTGCACTCTATTCGATCGCTACTTTGTACAGCAACTAACTCAACACCACACGAAAGAATGTTTAACTTTTCCAGAAGGTCGGGCACTGGATATACCTTACCCGAGTGGCTGCAAGGAGGACCGGCCCTCCTTAGGAAGTTTGTCCGCCAACACAAGTCAGATCCCCTAGTGGAACCAGTAGATATAATATCTGCAACTCCCAACTTTGCCAGAATTCGTTTCCCTGATGGCCGTCAGTCAACAGTCTCAACAGAAGACCTAGCCCCCACTCCTGTCACTGACCCCCCCTCTACAAACTTGGAATCTCCTGTCTCCCCTGATCATGGTACATTACCAGATTCTACTACTCCATCAAACATCCACGAACCAGAGTTGATTGATCAACAGGAGACCCCAAAGAATAATACCTCACCAAATGGAGAGTCTTTCTCTTCAGTCGACAAAACAAAGTGTTTAGAAATAGAAGAGCAGCAGCAACTGTAACGTGCATCCAGGAGATAAGCGCCCGTGTGTTTGCGTGTTGTGTGGGTACATGGGAGAGACGGATGAGGGGAGAAGACTTACCTCGAGACCAGCTCAGCGTTACCGGCCAAAAATAGAAAAGAAAGACCAAGATGGCAGCCGCCGTCTTTTGTAAAGTATGATGTCTCGCAAAGTCACACGAATTCTCGCAATATGCAAATTTAGCCGGCCTAGAACGACGATAAAAGCGGGTGATGAGAAAGACGTGGAGAGAGGGACGATTGAGTTGGCCGGGGAATCGTGTGGCTGTTGCTTCTTGTGCTGTGTGAGTATATTTTACCGTTGTTGGATTCCGTGCAGAACCGGTGTATAAAGATTATTGAATTGCTGCAACATTTATAACATCTTTTCCTGAACTTATCGTGTTAAAGAGAGAGTCGGGCGCCATCTTGAATTTTTCCTTACACATTTCTTTTACAAGCTATCTCGGCCATTTGGCCTCTAGGACTATGACCGAGTCGAAATTTGACTTAAAGCTCATACCCGAGTTTGACGGGTCCACGTCCATCGTCGACTGGGTTGAAAGGGTCGAGCTGACGTGTGACCTTTGTGAGGTGAAAAGGGTACACACTGTGATTCCCCTGAGATTGGCTGGGGGTGCCTTGAGTGTATATCAGCAACTCAGTGCTGCCGAAAAGGGAGATGTCACCGCAATTAAAGCTGCGCTGTACAAGGCATTTGCCATGGATCCTTGTACGGCCTATGAAAAATTTGCTTCCCGAAAACTTTTACCGGAGGAAAGCGTGGACGTTTTCTTCGCTGAGTTAAAGAAACTCGTAGTTCTGTTCGGTGGAGGGGTGTCGGAGCGGACGCTCGCGTATGCGTTTGTGGCGGGCCTTCCCACTCGGGTGAAGCAGCTACTGAGAGCCTCAACCAGCATTTCAACAACGACCATGGAACACTTGATGGAATGTGCTCGAGCCATCATCAAAGATGAGGAGGACCTGGGGGAACCAGTTGTGATGGCGACACAGACAGGCCAGATTGGCGCTCGGGAGATTCCGAATCAGAACCCTGCAAGCAATGGGAAATGTTTTCGCTGCGGCCGACGCGGACATTTTGCAAGGAATTGCACCAACAGAGGGGCGTGTGCGCTATTTTAATTGTGGCGGTTTGGGGCATCTAGCCCAAAACTGTGCGGGAAACGTATCAGGGGAGAGGACGTCAGCGCCGCCCTGCTCCCCGAGCAAAATTTGAACAAGGCGCAACCAGTGATGACCGTCTACGTAAACAGGATACCCTGCTCAGCACTTCTCGACTCAGGCTGTTCGCATACTATAGTGAGCGCCAGGCTGTGTCCAAGTTGGACTAAGAGGAAGATCAAAGTCACCACGATAGGAGGCGAGACCCAGACATGCTGTGGAGCTGGAACTGTCAAGATCTACACGGACACCGGTGCAGCCACTAAGATCAATGTGCTCGTGACCCAAGGAAATCTCCTGGGGTTTGACCTGTTGCTCGGATACGATGCCATCAAGGTGCTGGGGGGAGTCGCAATTCATCGGGATGGAAAGGTGCGATTCTTGGAGGCTCCATATCGATCGGCCGGATTTTACAGTGGACTACGACTCGCGCAAGAGGGCCTAGATTGCATCTTGGAAGTGGACTGAGGAAATGGCACCGACTAAACTCAAGAATGGGGTTGCAGAGTACCCTATACCCAGTGAGGCCCGAGCAGAATACGAAAGGGAACTAAAGGCGTGGATCCAAGATGGCTGGTTAATCCCCTACCCTGAGGACAAGCTTGGGCCTCCGAAGGGTCTAATACCCTTGATGGCAGTAGTCCAGCATAACAAGTCGAAAGTACGGCCCGTGCTGGACTATAGGGAGCTTAACAAGCATATTGAAGCCTACACTGCCAATGCTGACATATGCGCCAGCAAGTTGAGGGAATGGCGTCAGAAAGGCACTAATGTCTCGATATTGGATTTGCGAAAAGCCTATTTACAGGTGCGAGTTGATGAGACGTTGAGGCCGTTCCAGACAGTTTGGTTCCAGGGGCAGAGGTACTGCCTTACACGCCTTGGCTTTGGCCTAAATGTGGCACCACAGATCATGAAGACTATTGTCAACACAGTATTGTCCCAAGAAAAGCCCATGAGGGACTCAACGTCAGCTTACATTGATGACGTATACGTCAATGAAGATGTACAGTCTGCGTTGTGTGTCAAAGAAAAGTTGGCTCAGTTTGGTCTGGAATGCAAGAATCCCGAACGTTTAAGGGAAGGAGCACGTGCATTGGGATTGGATGTTTACGAAGAAGATGGCACCCTACAATGGAGGCGTGGCAGTGAAATTCCAAGCATCCCCAACCTCGTTACAAGGCGGACCGTTTTTTCTTGGTGTGGAAAACTTGTTGGTCACTTACCGGTCTGTGGCTGGCTCCGCGCAGCTGTTGGTGTAATTAAACGCAGAGCAAATTTAACAACCACGGGTTGGGATGACATATCCGATGATGTCCTACTAACTCTGATGATTAAAGAGACACTGGAGAGAGTGAACAAGAAGGACCCTGCCTGTGGGTGGTGGTGTGTTAACGGAGACAATGTAGGTGTGTGGGTTGATGCCAGTTCTTTGGCGTTGGGAGTATCATTGGAGCAAGGAGGAAACGTGTTCGAGGATGCGTGTTGGCTGCGGCCCGTAACAGATTCTCAGCATATCAACCTGGCAGAGCTGGACGCTGTTGTAAAGGGGGTAAATCTGGCCCTGCAGTGGCAGTCTAAGAAGTTGACCTTGTACACAGATTCTCTGTGTGTCTACCATTGGGTGTCTGACACACTTTCAGGACGGACACGAATCCGTACCAAGGCAGCAAGTGAAATGTTAATACGGAGAAGGATAGACACGCTAAAAAACCTGGTATCTGAGTATGGGCTATCACTGAGCGTCACTCTGGTGCCATCACATTGTAATCGTGCTGACCAACTGACCCGTGTACCTCACAAATGGTATGAAGCCGCGAAGATGGGAATGGAGATTACTACTCGATCTTGTGCAGTTGCAATCGACCCATGTGGAATACAAAAAATTCATGCAGAGAGCGGACATCCGGGTATCAAGAGGACCCTTTTTTTTGTGAGGCGCGTATACCTAGCAGTGACCAAGATGGATGTCAGACAGATCGTCAGAAATTGTGAGGCTTGCCAGTCTATTGATCCTGCACCAGAGCGATGGCAGAAGGGTCGATTGGAAGTTGAGAGTGTGTGGCAGCGGCTGGCCATGGATATTACCCATTACAGTGGCAAGCCCTTTCTAACTCTCATTGATTGCGGGCCTACGAGATTTGCTGCCAGGAAGCGATGTACTATCACGGAAGCCACATATTGGTACAACATTACGCCAAAGGATGGGACGTCCCCTTCAACCGCACCTGCGAATGCTATTTACAGGTACCGAGTCGGAGTGAATGGAATCAACACTACGCAGCCAGCCGACAAGGGAACATATAACAGATATGAAGTGGGAGATCCAGTGTGGGTGCGGCCCCCAGGAAATCAGTGCACCGACAAGTTTAAGCGAGGACAAATATCTGGAGTGATTAGCCAGCAGTCTGTTTTAGTCCATGGAACCCCACGACATGTGTGAGATCTTCGCCCAGCTACCGAGGTGCGTCACACAACTACAGAAGAAAGCAGTGAAGCGTCTAGTGATGAGCTGCCGATGCACGGATTCAGTGAGCCCCCTCCAGAGACTGATAGCGATACTTCATCTGATGAGGCGGAACCAGATCCAGAGCCCGAATCTGAAACAGTGAATGTACCTCTTCGCAGAAGCACACGCACTAGAAGTCCCCCCCCCCAGTGCTCTCTATGTGATCATCAGATCAGGGGGGGGGGGGTGTAACGTGCATCCAGGAGATAAGCGCCCGCATGTTTGCGTGTTGTGTGGGTATGTGGGAGAGACGGATGAGGGGAGAAGACTTACCTCGAGACCAGCTCAGCGTTACCGGCCAAAAATAGAAAAGAAAGACCAAGATGGCGGCCGCCGTCTTTTGTAAAGTATGATGTCTCGCAAAGTCACACGAATTCTCGCAATATGCAAATTTAGCCGGCCTAGAACGACGATAAAAGCGGGTGATGAGAAAGACGTGGAGAGAGGGACGATTGAGTTGGCCGAGGAATCGTGTGGCTGTTGCTTCTTGTGCCGTGTGAGTATATTTTACCGTTGTTGGATTCCATGCAGAACCGGTGTATAAAGATTATTGAATTGCTGCAACATTTATAACATCTTTTCCCGAACTTACCGTGTTAAAGAGAGAGTCGGGCGCCATCTTGAATTTTTCCTTACACATTTCTGTTACAGCAACAGTCTGACTCGAAGAAGGGCGTTTTCAAATTTCTTCCAGAAGCTACAAAAAGGGGAAGAAAGATCACCTGCAACCCGAAATATAAATAAAATGTGGTGGAGAGTGTTGTGAGTTTAGAGCGCTAGTGCACATGCGCACCAGATGTTTACAAATAGAACGAAATTGACGCCTTTTCCCAGCTTAGTCGTTCGTTACCGACCATGTTGTTGTACCTGCTGAATTTTATGTTGAATAAAACCTTTCTAATATCTTAAAAGGTCTTTATTTTTCATTACATAGTCCACGTCCATCATTTAGTTACGGCAGCTCCAGAATAATTTTTCGCTGTTTTATTTATTTTGTTTTGTTTTTTTTTTAGCTAGCAAAGATGCTTGCATAACCGGCATTTTTTTACTTGTGCCAATATTTTTTTTTTCTTGGCAGAATTCTATTGCAGACTTCGCTTAATTGCGATACATTCATTTTGTTGTTTTTTTTTAAATTAAACTTGTATGTGACTTGTACTTCCCGAAAATGTAAACAAAAAATTAATTGAATTCTTTATTTTTGCTTGATTGCATTTGATTGGCTAAGCTGCTCGGTATATTCCGGTTCTCTCCGTTCTGAAACACAAACATGAGAGATAAGCAAAATTGCTATTACTAACTTTAGCGTGAACAGAAAAATAAATATTATTTCATCTCAGGTGTGACAGACAAACGAAAATATTTCAAAATTAAACATGGGTGACTAAAATATAATTTCAAGCTTGAAGATAGCTCACCTCCATTATAGAAAATAACTTCCACTATGAAAGGGAATAGCACACCCATTCATGCTATTATGAAACTATTTTTCTAAATTTTTCGAAAGTAAATTATTGTCGATTTTCAAGATGGCGACGTCTTTTTAGACGATTTCTGTGTTCTTGTGTCCGCAATATTTATGCGTGGTCATATGAGAGGATCGCAAAATGCTATTTCAAATTTAAACGTGAAAATTTTACTTAAAACAGTGCTATTTCAAACTTAAGCCTGACAACCTGTTGTTATCAAAGGTTAGTCATTGCGTTCAGGATCGTGTCATGTCGAATGAATGGAGGTGTTCCGGTTCGAATTGACGGTGTTGTTCGGGTTCGCATCGGGTCGCGTGGACAGCTCTGCCGTATGTGATGTTTTTTTGGTTTGTTCTCTCTTCCCTCATGAAGCAACAGTAACAGTTATTAATTGTACCATTTTTGTTATGTTCCATTTATAAAAAAATAAATGTTATATATTGATAGTTAAGTAGTTTCTCTTTATTAACACGGATTCGGCGTCTGGGCAAGCTGATCTGAGCTATATATATACAATTGCACCGTCTTTAAACTATCAATTACAGAATATATAAAGAATTTAAAATAGTTTAAACAGTAAACATATTTGTTTTGCTTTTGTTTGAAAACGATTTCAACTTGCAAGCAAAATATAAATAAAATTCGTAAAATGCCGATCTAAAAAAATCACAGCACATAATTTTAGTTTTGTTTTTATTCGCATATTTTAAACGCGAAAAAATGTTGATTAAAAAAAGATTTCATGGCCCTGTTTTTATTTATTTACGCATGTGCAGAATTTTTCAAACCGGAAGCTGTAAATCGGATGGACTGTTTCATGTCCAAGCAAAACGATTTGAGTTTTATAATATAATAGATTTCAGTTAATTTGATACAGCCCCCGACGTGTGTTTATAGTTAACAACTCCGCACAAATGTTTTTCATCTACTGATGGAGAAAATTCATCCATTAACAAAAATACTTCCCGCGTTCGATTTAAGGTAATTTATATTTTTTAAGCAATCGTTAAAGCCTGATGAAGAGTCCACGACATATTCTGATTTATTTAATTGTTTGAATTCTTTTGAGATGAGTAATTTGTTTATTTATTTATTGCGGACTCTTTATAGTTGTTGCTTTACCCAAAGCTGACGAGAGGATTGGTTGGCCAAAATGTGGTAAGACAACAACAACAACTATGGAAGGCAGTAATTAGTGGAGATACAATTAAAGATCCAGCATTCTTATCTCGTCGCGATAAACAACCTGACGAAGGCCAGAGGAATAGTTGGCAGAAACGTCGTGAAACAACAACTATAAAAGATGAAGTAAATAAAATATTGTGATTTTATTATTTTTAACGTATATCATTGGTGCAGCCAATTGTCCTTTTTTTACACCTTGTTTCTTTAGTCATGGATTTATTTGTAAATACTCTGTCTGAAATGTTAATGGTGAATTCATTGTTGCTTAAAAATTCAAGCATACAACTTTTAAAATCTTCCATTTTTTGTAAAACTTCACTGAAACGAGTCTTACTGTTTGATTTATTTTGTCGTCAAATTTATTTTAACTTCATAGTTGATACGAATCTATTTGGAACCCATAGTGTTCTTCCGTCGCGGTCTGTAATGAACAGTTTGTTGTCAGACATGTTCTACCGTCAAGTTGAAAAAAATGTGGTCAAATTAGGAAAAAAATATATAGAAAATATATTTTCATCATGCGCACGTCTTTTTTTACTACGTCTCATCTCTTTCGCGCAAATAAAATCTCCTCTTTAGAATGTCCTTCTTGGGCTGCCGACTCATTGATATGCAAATTAATGCATATCTAAACACAATAAATCTAATGATATAAAATAAGTTCATAGGTACAATAATAGACATACGTGTCTGGTAGCAACAACTAAGTGACCAGGTTGGCAATTAAATCGCTAATGATTTGCTATGAGTTCTCATTTCACAACTTCAGTTTTGTAGTCACGTGTTCGAGCCATGCAACAAGAAAACGCAAGCGTAACAACCCGACGAAAAAAACAATTTAGAACTCAAACATGCTATTTAAAACTTAATCGTGAAAGGACGACAAAATGATATTTTACCTTAAACGTCGCAGCTTGATAAAAATGTTAGGTTAAACTTTAAAATGACAAACTGATTTAAATGATTTTTCAAATTTAATTGTAAATGACAAATGAAAATCAAATGTTTTCGCGATGAAAATGCTATTTCAATATGGAGTATGACAAACCGATAGAACAAAATTTCAGCCTAGCGGACCAACGGGCAAATCAATGGCTAGACAGATGTGGAAAAAAAAACATGTGGAAATATGTTGACGCGTAACAGATCTACCGGCTTATCGACCAACGAACTGACAAGCCGAAAATAAATCTTACAAAAGTGCGTGGATGCATCTACTTATCATTTGCACTGGATCACTCTGACCTCCCACCCAATAAAAAACAAATTCCTTCGCCCATCCACCATAGAATCGTTTCCATAGTTTTTGTATTTTTAATATGCCTCACTTTGCTACAAATTTTTACCCATATATGTCAACAGTTTTTGTTTTATCGACGGTCAATGGATATCGGGGACACTTTATCGATCGTCTCATCAGTAAGAGTTGTGATCTTAAATGGGTTTCACCACACCATAACCCTCATATTTTATCTATAGTTTTATCTCAAAATTAATAAATATCAAAAGAATGTTAACGTCCATTCATCCAACTTTCTCTTCACCTTTTTTACATGTATTAAGTTTTATAATCGATAGAAAGAAAATCAAGAAAAGACGAAAAAAGTCACCAAAAAAGTTGACTGACTGTTTGCCTTCGTTTTACTCTTCTTTTTCAAACGTTTCACAATAAGAATGAACGGAATTTTTTCCCCAATTCACTCCCCAGCACTAATGTAATCCCTGGTGTAAGTAAGCGAATCGACATTTAAGTATTTCGGTTGCCATAACCAGCTCGAGGTTATACTGATTATTATGTAATATGTCATTGTTTTGTCATCTAATTGAAACAACGTTCAGCAATGAAACGCTATAGTAAATTTAGGTGTGACAAACCGAAGAAAATCGCATTGAATATTTAAGTCTTGAATCAATCCAACACAGATTAGACATACCCGCGACCTGTTGAGTTACAAAGATCACCCTTATTTTCTCGATTTTTATGTTAAAAAAAATTTAATGAACAGTGATCTGCTAAAAGTGTAGCATCTGTTTTGATGCTACTGTTTGTCTTTTCTGTCTCTTGGTCATAAAAATCCTTTTAGACTGAGGCATTTAATTTTAGGGAGCTGGATTGTCCATACATTAAAAATTGGCAGTGTGTCTAATCCTGCCTTCGTGGGAATCAAGTAAACAGGAACACCTCAATTTTCTATGTCTTTTAAGAAGTGACAGAAACAACAGACTCATGGCCCCAACCAGAGGAGATATTCTATCATGCGATACTTTCTCGTTGTTGAAAAGGGGAAGCAGCAGGTACATTGCTTGCCACGCTCTCAAATGCCGAGCTAAGTGTTATTAATTATTTAATGGGGCCAAAGTCTTCATTCAATAACGCTGATATTTAGATATTAAAGCTTCAGCTGTGTGCTTTGATATAGCCAAGCTGAACATAGCAGCAAGAACATGGCTTATTTCATATACTCCAGACGATCATGAACATTCTAATGAGTTAGTCGAGGTAGGAAGAAGGGTATTATGTTCCCGCCCGTCCCAGCCACACCGCGTTCGCCCATTACGGTAACAGATGTTTAAGAAAGTT
Source organism: Euprymna scolopes (assembly GCF_053919585.1). Taxonomy (NCBI): domain Eukaryota; kingdom Metazoa; phylum Mollusca; class Cephalopoda; order Sepiida; family Sepiolidae; genus Euprymna; species Euprymna scolopes. The sequence continues at coordinate 29,313,844 of NC_136525.1, forward strand.
GAAAAACTTGGATCATCATTAAAACAATATAAATAGGGTTGTTAAGTGAGACGAAAACGAATTAAGTTGTACACTCCGTGGTGAGGGGGTGGGTTGTTGCGTGTCAAAATAAATCGATTAAAATCGTCGCAGAACGATGAACCAGACACTGAACAAACAAGCGTGCAAATACACACAGCGTTTATACGCACTCACTAACAGCGTGTTTTCCGAACTTTTCTTCTCAGTTAACAAAATAATAATCTTGGGAAGCTTCTTGTCAAACTCCAGAGAAGATCACTAGTTGTCATCAAAGAGAAATCTTTGATGATGGTCTGTGTGAAAAGTCCCAGTGAGTAATAACAATAATTGTAGGAGCACTAGGAACAGTCCAAAACGCCTGAACTAAGAGAAATTGGAATCAATTGGAAGATTGAAAGTATACAGGGAACTATCCAGGAAAACCTCAGTTATAGAATCTAACCACCACAAACTAAAACTAGTAAGTAACCATATTGGAACTGCAAGAAATTTTATAAACTGCAACATAAATAAAACAAAACGACGAAAGAAAATCCGCATAAAACCAAGGAAACTGAAACTGCAAGAAATTTTATAAACTGCAACATAAATAAAACAAAACGACGAAAGAAAATCCGCATAAAACCAAAGAAACTGAAACTGCAAGAAATTTTATAAACTGCAACTTACCATTAGCATTATTCTCACCACTATTATTAATTCCTAATAATTATCTCAAAGGAATTTTAAGTATTTTACGTTTTATATCTGACATATCACCTTTTCCGTCTTCTGTAGTGGTGTGCAAAAACAGAGAATGGTAGCTGAAAGAGTAAAAATTATCCTCATCTAAAAATGTTTCGGAACATGAAAAATTCTGTGTTTTAGATTTGATTTTCTCGAATATTATATATATGATTTTCTCGAATATTTTATATTTAAATTTGTTGAATCTTTTATATTTGTTTTCTCGAATATTCTATATTTGTTTTTCTCAAAAATTTTATATTTAATTTTCTCGAATATTTTAACATTGATTTTCTCAGCTATGTAATATTTGACTTTTTCGAATATTTTAGATTAGGCCTTCACGAATATTTTATAATTGTTTTCTCAAATATTTTAGATTTGATTTTCTCAAATATTTTAGATTTGATTTTCTCGAATATTTTAGATTTGGTTTTCTCGAATATTTTAGATTTGGTTTTCTCGAATATTTTAGATTTGGTTTTCTCGAATATTTTAGATTTGGTTTTCTCGAATATTTTAGATTTGGTTTTCTCGAATATTTTAGATTTGGTTTTCTCGAATATTTTAGATTTGGTTTTCTCGAATATTTTAGATTTGGTTTTCTCGAATATTTTAGATTTGGTTTTCTCGAATATTTTAGATTTGGTTTTCTCGAATATTTTAGATTTGGTTTTCTCGAATATTTTAGATTTGGTTTTCTCGAATATTTTAGATTTGGTTTTCTCGAATATTTTAGATTTGGTTTTCTCGAATATTTTAGATTTGGTTTTCTCGAATATTTTAGATTTGGTTTTCTCGAATATTTTAGATTTGGTTTTCTCGAATATTTTAGATTTGGTTTTCTCGAATATTTTAGATTTGGTTTTCTCGAATATTTTAGATTTGGTTTTCTCGAATATTTTAGATTTGGTTTTCTCGAATATTTTAGATTTGGTTTTCTCGAATATTTTAGATTTGGTTTTCTCGAATATTTTAGATTTGGTTTTCTCGAATATTTTAGATTTGGTTTTCTCGAATATTTTAGATTTGGTTTTCTCGAATATTTTAGATTTGGTTTTCTCGAATATTTTAGATTTGGTTTTCTCGAATATTTTAGATTTGGTTTTCTCGAATATTTTAGATTTGGTTTTCTCGAATATTTTAGATTTGGTTTTCTCGAATATTTTAGATTTGGTTTTCTCGAATATTTTAGATTTGGTTTTCTCGAATATTTTAGATTTGGTTTTCTCGAATATTTTAGATTTGGTTTTCTCGAATATTTTAGATTTGGTTTTCTCGAATATTTTAGATTTGGTTTTCTCGAATATTTTAGATTTGGTTTTCTCGAATATTTTAGATTTGGTTTTCTCGAATATTTTAGATTTGGTTTTCTCGAATATTTTAGATTTGGTTTTCTCGAATATTTTAGATTTGGTTTTCTCGAATATTTTAGATTTGGTTTTCTCGAATATTTTAGATTTGGTTTTCTCGAATATTTTAGATTTGGTTTTCTCGAATATTTTAGATTTGGTTTTCTCGAATATTTTAGATTTGGTTTTCTCGAATATTTTAGATTTGGTTTTCTCGAATATTTTAGATTTGGTTTTCTCGAATATTTTAGATTTGGTTTTCTCGAATATTTTAGATTTGGTTTTCTCGAATATTTTAGATTTGGTTTTCTCGAATATTTTAGATTTGGTTTTCTCGAATATTTTAGATTTGGTTTTCTCGAATATTTTAGATTTGGTTTTCTCGAATATTTTAGATTTGGTTTTCTCGAATATTTTAGATTTGGTTTTCTCGAATATTTTAGATTTGGTTTTCTCGAATATTTTAGATTTGGTTTTCTCGAATATTTTAGATTTGGTTTTCTCGAATATTTTAGATTTGGTTTTCTCGAATATTTTAGATTTGGTTTTCTCGAATATTTTAGATTTGGTTTTCTCGAATATTTTAGATTTGGTTTTCTCGAATATTTTAGATTTAATTTTGTTGAATATTTTAGATTTGGTTTTCTCGAATATTTTAGATTTGGTTTTCTCGAATATTTTAGATTTGGTTTTCTCGAATATTTTAGATTTGGTTTTCTCGAATATTTTAGATTTGGTTTTCTCGAATATTTTAGATTTGGTTTTCTCGAATATTTTAGATTTGGTTTTCTCGAATATTTTAGATTTGGTTTTCTCGAATATTTTAGATTTAATTTTGTTGAATATTTTAGATTTAATTTTGTTGAATATTTTATATTTGTATCCTGGAATGTTTTAGATTTTATTTTCTCGAATGTTTTATATTAGTTTTCGGTAATATTTCATATTAGTTTCCTCAACCAAATCTGAAATAGTCGGGCAAACTAGTCTAAAATATTCGAGAAAATAAATTCTGAAATATTCGAGAAAATCAAATATAAAATATTCCCGATTAAATTAAATTTGCTTTCTCAAATATTTTAGATCTGATTTTCTCGAATGTTTTATATTAGTTTCCTCGAATGTTTTAGCACCCGAGTGAGCCTATCAGCAAGGTTGCAATTTGAAGTGACCAGTACTGCATCCACAGACAGCTTGTACTATGTTACCAGCTTTTTTACGGTTTCCAACCTTCATCTGATCAGCATCTCGCTGGCTGCCTTAGTGCACACCCAGGTCTTGCCTGTCAGTGTGTCCAACATCCAGTGGTACATGCATAGCAAATCCGTGTGTATGCCTAATTTCCTGACTTTCCACTCGAGTGCCAGGTTGAGACCTTTTGTCACCACATTGAGCTCTGCCAGATTGATATGAGCAAAGTCATTCACTGGTCGCAACCAGCAGGCATCCTCAATTGTAGCCTCATTCTTCTCCAACATCACACTAATTGCCAGAGAGCTCGCATCCACCCAGTTCTATTTGTCTCTCTGCACACACCAGTCTCCTTTGGCGGGGCATCCTGCTTTACCCTTGCAATGGTCTCCTTCACCATGCAAACCAACAGATCGTCTGTTGCTTCATCATCGCAGCCTTTGGTGACTGCTTGCCCTCCTTTTTATGATGCCTGTTGCCACACGAGTCCATCCACACACTGGTAGGTGCCCCACAAGTTTTCCACACAGGAAGAATACTGCTCATCTCGTGAAGACATTTTAAAGTCCCTCGCTCCTATTGAACATTCAGACCCCGGACACGGGTGCCATTTGCCAAACGTTCTGGGTCCTTGCAAATCAAACCAAACTCAGCCAGTTTGGACCTTACACATGATGATGACACATCTTCATTCACATATATGTCATCAAGGTACGCCGATGTCCCATCTTTTATTGTTTCTTCCTGTGACAACACAGTGTTAACGATGGTCTTCATTATTTAGGGTGCCATGTTCAGCCCAAAGCCTAGTCTGTTAAGGCAGTACCTCCTGCCAGCAAACACCACCGTCTGAAATGGTCACATTGTTTCACTGATTCGGACCTGCAGGTACGCTTTTCTTAGATCCAGCAGGGACACATTGGTACCTTGCTGGCGCCACTCTCGTAGCTTGCTGGCACAAACGTCAGCATCTGCCATGAACGCATCAACATGTGCGTTTAGTTTGTGGTAGTCCATCACTGGCCTCACCTTTGCTTCGTTGTGTTGAGCAACCACCATCAGGGGAATAAGGCCTCTGGGAGGTCCAAGTTTCTTATAGGGGTAGGGAATTAACCAGCCATCCTTGATTCAATCATGAAGTTCCTCTTTATATGCCGGCCTCATTTGGTCGGGAACGTGGTACTCTGTTACCTCATTTCGCAGTTTGGCTGGTTCATGGTTTTCTAACCACTTCCACGTGGCTGTCCAAGCCTTCTGCTACTGGTCAAATTCAACAATAAAGTCTGGCTGGTCAAGTACTACCAGTGACGTTAGCCGAATTTTCAGTTCTTGTGTGAATGTTCACAGTGCCCACCCTGCAACATGTCCGCGTCGCTCAACTGAGGGTTAGGGTTACTCTAATAGTTTTCATTTTCCAAGTATGGCAGAGGTCCACGCTCACTATGCTATGAGAACACCTCGAGTCGAGGAGTTCTGAGCACAATGTCTCATTGATATAGACCTTGCCTAATTTCTTTTTGGAGAAGAGGTTGATGCTGGCACCATGTCCCTGACCTCGTTTCCTACACAATCCCGGGCAATATGACCAGTCTCATTACATCGGTTGCAGCGACCAGCTGTCAGTCGCCACCGGCAGTTCCTTGCAATGTGGCCCTGGCCATTGCACCTATGACACACGACTTCACCACGCAAGCCAGGTCCCTTTAGACGGTTTATCACCACTTAGTGTGGGCTGTGCAGCAGCGACTACCGGTTCTCTCATCTCATAAGTAGTCTTTATCACGGTTCTGGCCCGGTCTACCAGGTCATTAAGAGACAATGAAGCTATGCTTGAGCTAGTTCGCAGGAGTTGGGAGCCTTGCCAAAAATTTGCACGCCAAGGCCCGCTTAGGCGGCCCACAAAACAACACTGTTAATTGCATCGGCTTGACCAAATAAACGTTGACAGTTTCACCGGGGTGTAAGGTTCTTGCCTCAAATTGCTCTCAAGCAGTGGTGGGGGTGATAGCAAACGCCTTGTATAATGCTGCCCTGATCCTTTCATAATCCTGTTTTTCCTCAAGACTAAGCTGTTGATATACCGCGAAAGCCCCGTCAGACAGACGTAGAGGAACCACCTGTTCAATGCTCTTCACACTAGACAACAAGCAATGCAGTTCCATCGTCTCTATCCAGTCAAGTACCGGGGTCGAGCTGTTAAATTCTGTTAAATTTAAGGTCGAACTTGTCCCCCATTACAACGAAATAGCTTGCAGTTAAATGGTAAACAGCAAAACAAAATAAAATAAATACAATAAGCAAAAGTTAAGCCAGAATTCGTCAGTGTCAACTTTCTTTCTCAACTTCCAGCACGTGTTCTCTCAACCACCTCTGCCAACAGGCATTTTATTAGAAAACTAACTCCATTCCATTTGCATACGTATGCCGTGGACGGTGAGATTTCGTGAGATTCCACGAGATTAAACTTTATAAATCCATGGCTGCCATCTTTAATCTCTCTCTCTCAGATCCCATCCGAAGGTAAGTTGTATAAGCACACAATGCACACAGGTGCGGGCGCTTTCTTCTTTGATTATTACATTCAACTCTACATATGTCTACAGATAATTATTGCTGCCCTGCAGGAAACCTATATCGCAGATTCAGGAAGCCTCAGAAAGACAGACTGCAACTTCTTTTGGCAAGACGAGGGAAGAAAGAATATGAAACAAGAGAGCATAGTGTTTTCTTCAAGGTCAAAAACTTTTTCCTCAACAACGTTTAGCTTGGTTAAACTGCTACTACCCGCATAATGTCACTATATGTCAGCATCAAAGATGGAGCTATTACTTTGATGCATGTCTATGCTCCAACTATGTCAGCAACTGATGACACCAAGGATGCATTCTACAGTGAGCTTGACACTTACATTCCAAATTTCAATAATCATGAAATCCTGATAGTTATACGTGATTTCAATCTTCAAGTTTGGAATGACAACAAAGCTTGCCTACCTGCCTAGGACACTTTGACACTGATCACTCACTACAAAGAAATTCTTCTGCACCAAAGAAGCTGGAAAACCAAAGATCGATGTAAACCAAGACAGGATCAGGCAGTTTGATGCCAACTTCACAGCTGATTACATCCACTCAGATGCATACTCTGCTGCAATCCCAGCTTATGGGTGGACAAAACAATGACTGGTACAATGCGAATTCTGAAAAAAACAGATCCTTTTATTGAGTCCAAGAGAAAGGCTCTTCAGGAATATAAAGATAATCCAAGTAAAGACTCCATCAGCACTTTGAACATCTCGCAATAAGGTGAACTCAACATTACGTGACTGTGGTACTGATTCAGTCTCAGGCGAAGTGATCAAGAGTGGCAAGTCCTCCTCATGCCATTATACTAACTCTTGCTACGTTGTTGGGAAGAAGGCGCTGTTCCTCAGGGCATAAGAAACGCAAATATAGTCACCCTATACTGCAATAATTATAAGGGTATCTCGCTACTGAGCATCATTAGCAAACTCTTTGCCCGTATCATTCTAGTGAGACTGCAAGGTCTTACTGAGAGAATATACCCTGAATCACAATGTGGTTTTTGCTCCCAACGTTCCACCATTGATACGATCTTCTTATGTTAAATCCAGAAGTGCAGAGAACAAAACAAATTACTGTACCTTGCCTTCATTAACTAAGGTATTAGACCATAGAGATGACTTACATACATAAAGATGACTTATTCAAGATGCTTCCACTTATTGGCTGTCCTCCTAAACTTCTGAGCCTTATAGTCATTTCATGACGGTATAATGAGCACTGTGTAATTCGACAGGGGCACTCCTGCTGAATTTGGTGTAAAAAGAAGTGTCAAACAGGGATTTGTGCTTGCACTTACGCTATTTAGCAGTGTCTTTGCCCTTCTCCTGAGACGTGTATTCGATTCCTCAGAAGACGGAGTTTACCTTTGCTCCAAATCGGATGGCCGCCTCTTTAGCATGAACTGTCTTCAGTTCAGGATCAAAGTCCAACAAGTTACCATCAGGAACCTACTGTTTGCTGACAACGTGGTGGTAGCATCTCATTCTGAAGAAAGGCTTCAAAAACTTGTGAAAAGGGTTTCTAATGCTTACAAATAATTCAGCCTCACCATCAGCCTGAAGAAACCCAGCTTATGAGTCAAGTAACCCCATCATCTCCAATCATCACTACAAATAAGCAATGTTTAGATGTACTCCATCAATTCCAATATCTCGGGTCTACATCCTCAGGCAATCTATCTCTCGATTTGGAACTCAACAAGTGCATCAGAGAGGCATCCACCATTCTTGCAAAATTGGCAATTCGAGTGTGAGAAAATAAATATCTCACCATCTCCACAAAAGTGAATGTTTACATGGCCTCTGTCATCAGCACTATTCTGTATGGAAGCAAAGCATGGGCAACCTACAGGCACCAAGAACGGAAACTGAACAGATTTCACATGCTTAGTCTGCAGAGAATTCTCGGAATTTGTTGGAGGAACAAAGTTACAAACAATGCTGGTATCTCTTCCACGTCCACTCTCTTTTGCCAAAGATGCCTACGCTGGATAGGCCATGTACACCGCATGGACAATGGGCGAATCCAATAAGAAATTCTCTATGGTGAACTTACTACTGGCAAAATGGAATTGGTCATCCTAACCTCCGTAATGTCGACGTGTGCAAACGCAACATGAAAGCATGTGATATTGACTCTACCAGCTGGGAACCCAAAACTAAAGTTTTTAACATCTGGAGAGAAACGGGAACCAAAAGGCTGACCAATGGGAAAAGATCACAGAATGGGCAGAGATCAAAATACTATTCAGGAAGGCAACCAAATTGAACCACCAACCCGATATACCAATCTTCACTTGGAACGTCTGCAACTGACAATGTAGATCAAAGATAGGCTTATTCAGACACAAGAGACGGTTTTCAATCACATCTACAGGCGCAACTAATCTTCAAGACTGACGGACGCATTGAAAAAAATCAATAACTTGCACGATCGCAAATGTGAGAGCTAAAATACAAATTATTTATATGAAAAGTACATATTACATATTTCAGAGAACTACCATGGTTTCATTACATTTAAAAGGCTGTTAAAAAAAAAATCAAATAATGGTGTCTTGTTAAGGGGTATAAGATTAAAGATTATTTTAAAAATAGGGAGTGATATAAGTTTAAACCATGTGGTTATAATTGTAATTTCTTACCTAGGTTAGGGGTTTCTGTAAAAAAGGGGTATCTTTATCGATGGAAGATGCTTCCGAGGAACATAAAATTAAGCACATGAGCACACATCAAATTGAGCACATGAGCACACATCAAATTGAGCACATGAGCACACATCAAATTGAGCACATGAGCACACATCAAATTGAGCACATGAGCACACATCAAATTGAGCACATGAGCACACATCAAATTGAGCACATGAGCACACATCAAATTGAGCACATGAGCACACATCAAATTGAGCACATGAGCACACATCAAATTGAGCACATGAGCACACATCAAATTGAGCACATGAGCACACATCAAATTGAGCACATGAGCACACATCAAATTGAGCACATGAGCACACATCAAATTGAGCACATGAGCACACATCAAATTGAGCACATGAGCACACATCAAATTGAGCACATGAGCACACATCAAATTGAGCACATGAGCACACATCAAATTGAGCACATGAGCACACATCAAATTGAGCACATGAGCACACATCAAATTGAGCACATGAGCACACATCAAATTGAGCACATGAGCACACATCAAATTGAGCACATGAGCACACATCAAATTGAGCACATGAGCACACATCAAATTGAGCACATGAGCACGCATCAAATTGAGCACATGAGCACACATCAAATTGAGCACATGAGCACGCATCAAATTGAGCACATGAGCACACATCAAATTGAGCACATGAGCACGCATCAAATTGAGCACATGAGCACACATCAAATTGAGCACATGAGCACACATCAAATTGAGCACATGAGCACACATCAAATTGAGCACATGAGCACACATCAAATTGAGCACATGAGCACGCATCAAATTGAGCACGTTATATGTCTGTAGTCTATATAGATTCAGTTGTGTTATTTATGTTAACTAATGATATTTATGAGTCTATCACGAGACTGAGATCGAATGGATTACAACTTGATTTCGTACATGTTTATTCTTTATTTGAGGATACTCTGTACATATATATTCATATTAGTTATTTGACTAGTAGATTTAATATACTAATTTAAATTTTTTAAGCAGAGTTTACTAATATTTGTTGTTAATGATGGGACAGCATTTTGAGGGTGTGAATGTGGTTTATATTTTATATCTTTGTATGGGATGGAAATTTAATATGCTTAATTAACAGGGGGATATGTCGTTATATTGTATATTATAACTAGCGGGGCCACCCGGCGTTCCTCTGGACTATATAAGACAATGAGAAAATTGAAGTTGATTTTTAACAAACCTGTTATTCTTAGTATGGAGAATTTTTTGATGTCTGTGTATCTTGAGCAAAAGAATATTTTACCTAACCTAGGACGGATATTACACAACCCATGTATGAAATAATTGTACCTTCTCTATGACAGGACATTTACAGCACGTATATGAAATAATATTTCCTTTCCTAGGACGGGTAATATATAAAATATATTTGAAATAATTTTATCGACTCTCATACAGCTAATGTAAATACATATATGAATCCCTGGAGATCTCCAGAGCACTTTTAAAAGCAAAATAATCATGCTTCTTTCTACCCACCACCACAATGACGTCATTTCCGGATCATAACATTGAAAATTCAGAATACGGGTCACCCAATCAGAAACTGTCCCAGTTGACCATCACACAACACCAACAACATATGTGGTTATATCTATAAAAGTGAAATTGTCTGTCTGTTTGTGTATGTCTGGGTGTATACATTTCCTTATCAAATTACTCTGTTAATTTTCAGTCTACAGACTCGTGATTTCACATAAAGGGTATTGAGAATCGGTTTTCGGACAGAAATTCGGGTCCAAGTTCAATGATTTGACCTTTGAAAACTCCACCAAACTCCACTGCCATTTTGGATCTAAGCACTTGAAATTTTAGATGTAGGTTCTTTGGCCATGGATCAAACTTTTTAACTTGATTTGAGCTTAAAACAATAAATGATAAATGTTAAGGAGTCAAAGTTTGGGTCAAAGTTAAAAAAATTTGACCACTCAGCCAATTTTTGGTCTAAGCATTTGAAATTTTATATAGTGTATTCAGACATAGGGTAAGCTTTTTAATCCGTTTTTGGCCGAAAATTTGGCTGCCAAATCGTCAAAATTCAAAAGATTTGAACTTTGCGGTCTCTAGCAAATTATTCAGCCAATTTTGGGTTTAAACATTTGAAATTTTACATAAAGGGTATTCAGACATGCAGCATGCTTTTTAATCAGTTTTTGGGCGAGAATTTTGCTGCCAAGAGGTCAAAGTTGAAAGAGTTGACCTTTGCAGATTCTACCAAACTCCTTCGCCAATTTTGGGTCTAAAAACTTGAAATTTTAGGTGTAGGTTACCTGGACATGCATCAAACTTTTTAATATATATATGCATATGCACATAAAGTTATGAACAGTATATGGGGCCTGAACTGCTAGTATGAAATAAAGTAATTTTAAGATCGTAGACTGCTTCAGTCATTTCCGGGATTGGCTCTATATCATTCTCCCACTATTACAAATTTACATGAAATAAAGTAATTTGAGATCATAAACTGCCTCAGCCATTTCGGGGATAGACTATATTTCACCGCCTTTCTTAAAAATATATATGAAAGAAAGTAATTTTCAGATTGTAACCTACCTCAACCATTTCCGGGAGTGACTTTATATTCCCCCTTTTTAAAAATATATATATATGAAATGCAGTAATTTTGAGATAGTAAACTGCTTCAGTCATTTCGGGGACAGACTCTATATTTCTCCCACACTCTTAAAAATATTTATGAAATTAAGTAATTTTGACATCATAAACTGCTTGAGCCATTTCTTGGAGTGACTCCATACACCCACTCCTCTCTTGAAAATATAGTAATTAAAAATTTTTGAAGAGAAATAATCAAACGGTTAGACAAGTGTACATACCTCGCTTGCTTCAATCTTTATACTCCATAGTAAAAAAATAACCAGAAACATGGATTGTTAGCGTAGAGTAAAAAAATGCACGAGATGTTCTCTTTTATTTTTCATTGGAATGAAAACAAAAAATACAAAGGGAGATAATCCCTACAAAATTTTCTTAGAACAAGAGCAGATAACTCTTTTAGACTGCCAGACATTGGTATTTTTAACACTCCTCCTCAATTGCTGACAGTCTAAATTTCCAGTTCTTTAAGACCTAATAATTCACAAAGTGTGTGCTCACAAGTCCTTTTGTTAATATGTCTGCTACCATGTCTTTCCTCTGACAGCACTCCAGTTTAACTGTGTACTTTTCCACCTGCTCTCGAATATAGTGGAATTTAATGTCAACATGTTTGGCCCTTCTATGATGCTGTAGATTCTTTGTCATACATATTGTTGACTGATTATCCTCGTAGATAAGTGTTGGTGTAACTGAGGTTCTTAATAAAGCACCTTGAAAGCGCTGCATCCAAACAGCCTTTTGTGCTGCACTTGCTTCATGTATTCAGCTTCAGCTGTTGACAATGCAACACAAGTTTGCCTTTTACTTCTCTAGCTGACAGCCACTCCACTTAATTGAAACTAATAACCAGATCTGTGATCATCTAAATCACCAGCGCAGTCTGCATCTGAGTACGCTTGGAGATTGGTAGCTTTCTCCTTGTCATACAATAAACTGTACCCTCGTGTACCATTTAAGTAACGAAAGATATGCTTTACAGACTTCCAGTGTTCCATTGTAGGCTAAGAGCAGAATCTTGCAACATTTCCGACAGCATAGGCAATGTCAGGTCGTGTCCTTGTTGACAGATACAGCAGACTTCCAACGGCTGATTGATATAATTCTTTGTTGACCAGCTTTCTTACTTCAGTTGCCTTCATTAATTTTGCCCTAGCATCAATTGGAGTTGATACACATTTTGAATTTTCCACCTGAAATTTTTTCATGACTTCTCCTGTATATGCTGGTTGTCCAATCCATATTTTCCCTGATTCAGGATAAACAATCTTAACACCCAAAAAATGATGCAGTTTTCTCATGTCCTTGATTTTGAAAATTTTCAATATAGTTTTCACAAAATCTTGAATAAGAGTTGGGGATTTGCTTGCCACAATTATGTCATCAACATCAACAGAAACTATAAAGATTTCTCCTCCTGAAGATTGTTTGTAAATACAGGGATCATCCACCAACTGTTCGAAGTTCATCTTTTTCAGCTGAAAATCCAATGTTTCATTCCAACATTTTGCCATAGCCATAGATGCTTCGCTTCAGTTTACAGACAAGATGATCTTTTCCTTCAACTTTATAACCCTCAGGTTGCTTCATGTAGATTTCTTAAGTTAACCATTTAGGAATGCAGTGGTTATGTCCAATTGATGTAGCTTTAGGTCATGCTGTGCTGTTAACGTAATAACAGTTCACACAGATTCGAATCTGGCGGCTGGGCAAAAGGTCTCGTCATAATCAATTCCTTGCTTCTGAAGAAAACCTTGAGCTACCAGTCGAGCTTTATAATGCTCCATGTTTCCATCAGCATCATACTTCCGTTTAAATACCCTCTTGCTACCAATAGCTTTTCGTTCGTTGGGCAATTCCGTAAGATCCCATACTTTATTAGTATGTAAGGAGGAAATTTTACTTTCCGTTGCTTTCATCCATTCATTTTTCTCAGGACCGGAAAGTGCTTCTTTCATTGTTAATGGGTCATTTAAATTATGAGCTATGTAAACTCATTCACCATATCATTCTTTATTCTTGATGATCTTTGATGTACTGTTTCCTGTGTATTTTCACTAGATCCTTCCACCTCCTGCAAGTTGTCATCATCATCATCATCATCATCATCATCGCTGTCTTGATATTCAATTTCTACTGGAGATGGTTTTGCTACTTCCTTTTCCTCCTGTTCAGCTATTGAACCTGTTTCATTGAATATGACATCTCTGCTTTCGAATACTCTAGATTTTCTGGTATCATAAAGTCTGTACCCTTTTATGGCAATACCATAGCCAAGAAATATGCTTTTCTTTACTTTGGAATCCATTTTAAATCTTTCATCCTTTGGTACGTGGACAAAAGCATTACATCCAAAAATGCGTCAATGTTTCACATTAGGTTTGCGACCCTTCAATACTTCATATGGCGTCATACCTTGTATAGCAGTTGTTGGACTCCAGTTTCGAATATATAAAGCCGTGGATAAAGCCTCTGCCCAAAATTTCTTAGGCAGCTTCGAATCTGATAACATTGCTCGCACTGTTTCCACTAAAGTTCGATTCATTCTTTCGGCTACTCCATTTTGCTCTGGAGTTTTGGGAACAGTATATTCATGTCGAATACCTTCCCTTTTCAAATAATCTTCAAATTCTCTTGAAGTGTATTCGCCACCATTGTCAGTGCGTAGGGTTTTTATATTATGCCCAGTTAATTTTCCACCATGGCTTTCCATTCCAGGAACATTTTAAAGGCATCTCTATTGTGTTTGAGCACGTATATCCAAACAAATCTTGATTTATCATCAATAAATGTTATGAAATATTCCGCGCCACCAAGCGATTTTGCCTCTATCCTTCCACAAACATCGCGATGCACGATTTCTAGGAGTTGAATGGCTCGTTTTCCACCTGATTTTCGAAATGAGGAACGATGGTGTTTTCCATCCACGCAAGGTTCACAAAAGTTTATATCCTTGGTTACATCATAGTCAAGGCCAGTTACGTGCTGGTCCTTTACTAGTTTTTGTAAACTATTTTCTTCAAGGTGACCAAAACGTCTATGCCAAATCTCCTCTTTTGTGATACTATCTAAGCAGGAGTTCGCTGCATGGGTTGCTTCATTTACGTTACTGCAGTTTAAATAAAAGATGCCCCTAATATTTGAACCTGTAGTCACTATTTTTTGTCTGTTATTTGACATCCTAAGTTATCAAAAATACATGTTTTTCCAGATTTAGTGACTCTAGAAACACTTAATAAATTGTAAGACAATTTGGGAACATATAAAGTATCATATAACCTGCATTTTTGGTATTTCCCATCTGGTATATAATCACATTCAGTTCTATTGTTCCTGTTCCTAGTGCCTCAACAGAGAATCCGTCACCAAGGGTAATTTCCTCTGTTACATCCAATTTTCTTAAATTAATGAATTTCTCAACATCAAGACACATGTGACATGTTGCTCCGGAGTCCACGATCCAGTTGCTCCTTTTATCCTTGGATAATAACGCATGATGTGTGAGGAGTCCAACAACGCAATCACTAGAATCAGTTGAGCCATTCTTTGTTTTCTTAGTGAAAATAACTTTCTTTTTCCGAGGGTTCGACTTGAAATTCCCGTTTGTATTAAGTAAGCGACAATCACGTTTAATGTGCCCGTTCTTCCCAGAGTATTGACACTTTGGCCCCCTTTTGTTAACATGGTGTTTAGATGCCATGGCTTTCAATTCGGTATGATTTAGTTCCCTCTCTTTAATCTTGGTTTCCTCGTTCAGTGACTAACACCTATTTAGGAACGTCCTGGCTTGCTTCGAGTGCTGTTACCAACATATTAAAAGAGTCTGGGAGAGTAGCCAGAAGATGAACAACTCTATTCTCCTCATCAATCGAATCGCTAATGACTGCTAATTCATCAAATATCCATCATAGTTTTGATGTGTTCATGTATGGAATCGCCGTCTTTTAATCTAAGAGAATATAATTTTCTCCTCAATGCTAACTTGTTCGCCCACGTCTTCTTTTGAAACTGGTTAGCCAATTTCTTCCACACTACTGCGGGATCATTAGGGTCTCCAAGTAAATATAAGAGTGAAGTTTCCACCGATAGCACAATCGTCGCTAATGCACGGTACCTTCTTGATAAATATCTTACGTGCGATGCAGAATCTGTTCGTTTATCGGGAACGATTTCCGTTTCATTAACAATGTTCCATAAACCATCCTTAATTAAAGCCATTTTACATTGAACCTTCCAAGTATTATAATGTGTACCATTCAGTGGCACCAAGTTACTAAGTTTTGTTTCCATCGCCATTGTACATTTAAAAGCAATACAAAACTTTCACTACTACAAAATTCAATATGGTCGAACAAAAAAAAAATCAACCGTCACACGTGTTCCATTATCTTTAAGACGTTAACTGAGCCCATAACCAATGAAGAGGAATAATCAAACGGTTAGACAAGTGTACATACCTCGCTAGCTTCAATCTTTATACTATTATTAAAAAATAACCAGAAACATGGATTGTTAGTATAGAGTAAAAAACGCACGAGACGTTCTCTTTTATTTACATTGGAATAAAAACAAAAAGTATAAAGGGAGATAATCCCTACAGAATTTTCTTAGGAGCAGATAACTCTTTTAGACTATAAGACATTGATATTTTTAACAATTTGGAGATCGTAAAATCTTACAGCTATTTCCAAAACCTTCTCCACACCCTCTCCTAATCTTTAAAATATATATGAAATAAAGTGATTTTGAGGTCGTAAACTGCTTCAGCCATTTCTCAGGACTGACTTCATAGGCCTGCCTCTTAAAAATATGTATGACACGAGTATATTTTTTGTTAAGAATTTCAAATTCGAACAAACCTCGCGAATCGAGTTATCTCTCATTACTTTCGTAAAGAAAATGACAGAAATGGCAACTTAATTCATTTACGATGGAAATCACAAAAAATGTAAAAAAAAAAAAAAATGATTTTCTATTAAAAGAAATTAATTAAATAACCACTTGATCAAATTACGCGACTTTTTGGAATATGACGTTTAGGTTCTGTGTCGGGTGTGTACATTTTACATCGTAAAGATTTTTCTATAGTTTTCTATCTTTTTTTTTTTTTTGTGGATTTTCCCAACAAATATTATAATTGCAACGCAGGACTTGTAAAAATGTAAAGTTGTTAATATTTGTGTTTATTAAGATGAAAAGTATAGAAAGCTAACGAATAAACATTTATTATAAATTGTATTTTTTAAATAAATTATTCGTATATGTTGCTAGCAGAAAGACGAAAAAGTATAAGAAAGTCCTATTACTACGTAAAAACAATTGATTTTAAACTTTAAGCAAACACACACACACACACACACTCTCTCTCTCTCTCTCTCTCTCTCTCTCTCTCTCTCTCTCTCTCTCTCTCTACAAGCAATGAGACAATGTTTGGTGGTGGTTGTCTCGAATGCGGTTCGCCGTC
>NC_136525.1:29333048-29345548 GCF_053919585.1 Euprymna scolopes
ATTAGGGATAACTTTCCATGTGGTAGAGACATCTCCAGGGAAGATCCTAACTTACCCTATATGTGCTTCCGGGTTGCTTTAGCTCACACTACGGCATTTATATTTACTCTCTATCGCCCCCATAACAGCGGAGTTACTATCTTTCAAAGCATATCTAAGAAAATTGACCAAATCTTATCTGCTTATCCTTCAGCTAACATTCACGTATGTGGTGACTTCGATGTTCACAACGTCGAATGGTTGACCCACCCTAACAAGACCGATGATGAGGGAAGGTTCTGTCATGATTTCTCCATTGCCTATGACCTCACTCAGATTGTTCAGGAACCCACCCGTGTGCCCGACAATGATGGCCAGTATGCGAGTCTACTAGACCTTTTTCGCACAACTTGCCCTGAACTATGTTCAGTTTCTGTTCTGTCGCCTCTTGGCTCTTCCGACCACTCTGTTGTATCAATTAAGATAAAAATGAAATGTAATAAGTCCCCAGACGTACCTCTCCATCGTACAGTATATCGATACACTAAGGCTGACTGGGATAGCTTCCGTACATTTATATCTGATCTACCTCTGCATTCCATGTTTAAAAAGGATGTGTCCTCTATAGTAATAGACCTGACGGAACGGTTAATTGTAGGTATTTGTTAATGTAGACATTGGTTACCTCCCTTGCTTCAGTTACATGGTTACCTCCCTTGCTTGTGGTGATATAAATAGGAGTCGGCCATCTTGGTTTAGTCAGTTCGTTCGTACAGTTTAGACAGACTACAAGTGTCTCAACAAATGGTAGCAGAGATATCCCTCTGTGTGCGACAAAACGAAAAAAAAAAAAAAAAATTTCTTTTTTTTTTGTACAGCTTGTCTGTAGCACTAGACAGATCGGATATCGGATATGGCAACTTCGAACAAACAACCTCCATTGTTGGAGGGGGAGGATGTTTACGAGAACTGGAAACAAGACGTTGAAATGTGGTCGTTGTTCACGGATCTTTCTGAGGAAAGAAAAGGGCCAGCAGTGTTTTTGACGCTACCACCGAATATTAGAGAATGTGTCCGTGAATTGCCAACAAGTGACATCGGCGGACGTGATGGCTTGAAGATCTTAATAAAGAAACTGGATGACATATATTTAAAGGATGAACACACGCGCGCTTACATGACTTTTAAGGAATTTTACACTTATAAAAGACCGTCAGGTACCAGTATAAATGACTTTCTTGTTCGTTATGAGTTTTTGTACCAAAGATTAAAAAAATTCTACATTATTCTACCGGAAGGAGTGCAAGCTTTTCTTGTTTTGAACGCGGTTAACATATCGGAAGAGAACGAAAAATTAGCGCGGACAACGTGTTCTGTTTTGACGTATCAAAACATGAAGGAATCGATAAAGAAAGTATTTGGTGACATTTATCGTGATGAAAATGTACCGGCAGTGAAATCAGAGCCCGAAATCGTCAACTATAATTATTTTAAACCGGGTAACAACAAAAGGCGTTTTCGTCGAGGACAATCTAATCCATGTGACCGAAGTGGAAACGTGTTGTTGTGTTACAAATGTCAGTCTCCGAACCATCTAATTAGAGAGTGTCCTAGAAATACGCCCAGGTTTACGGAAGCGACAGAACAAATACACATTACGTTGTTCATTCAAGAAAATATTTATTTGAACAGTACAAATGAAAAAATCTCAAATCTTGTAAAGGAAACATTTGGAATGGCAGTCTTGGATTCTGCTTGTACTCGCACACTGGCTGGCGAAGTGTGGCTTGATGTTTATTTAGATACTTTAAATGAAAGTGACCTGCAACTAGTGAAGTATACGAACTCAGACCGGAGTTTTTGTTTTGGTGATAGAGTGGCTGTCACAGCAATTAAAGGTGCTAAATTTCCGGTTACACTCGGAGGTATAAGAGTTTATATCGAAGCAGATATTGTGAAAAACGACTTGTCTCTTCTATTAAGTCACAAATCAATGAAGACAGCAGGAATAGTGCTAGATTTCCGGAAAGATATGTACTGGATTTTTGATAAATGTATTGAACTAAAGACCACAACTTCAGGGCACTATTGTCTCCCCTTAACAAATGATGCTCCACGGGCATGGTACAAGAGAGTTACTCAGGCTTTGATTGAATTAAAAGGAGTAGCAAGTGCTTATGATAATGCATTGTTTTTGTGGCATGATATTAAAGGAAATTTGACTGGAATTCTTGCTATGCACGTGGATGATTTTGTTTTCTGTGGAAACACAGAGTTTGAAAGGGATGTGATTGCAATATTGAAAGAAAAATTTAAGGTGGGATCTCATGAAAGTGGAACATTCAAATATGTTGGACTGAATGTTAATCAACAGGAAAATGGGATCACTGTAGAACAAGATCTATATGTATCTTCCATATCTCCAATAGAAATAAGCAAAGGGAGGATACTGAGGAAAAATGATGAACTGAATGAAGAAGAAAAGCATGAGTTGAAGAGACTTGCAGGTCAGATGATGTGGGTTTCAACTCAAACATGCCCTGATATAGCTTTTGATGTGTGTAAAATGAGCAACACTGGAAAGCATCCCAAAGTAAAAGCCTTATTTGAGGCGAATAAAGCCTTATCAAAATTGAAATCCAAGAAGGGTTCTATAACATTTCCAAAATTGGGAAAGCCCTCAGATTTACACATTTTGTGTTATACTGATGCCTCTTATGCCAGTCTGGAAGATGGATCTTCACAGGGTGGTTTTGTTGTCTTTATTGGAGGAAGTACTGACAAAATGGCCCCCATGTGTTGGGCGTCAAAGAAATTGGACAGAGTGACAAAAAGCCCATTGGCCTCAGAGACTCTTGCTCTGAATGAGGGAGCTGATGCTGGTGTTTTGACTGCGGTTATAATACAAGAGGTATTTCAGTTATCTAAATTGCCAGACGTTCTCTGCAAGACAGATAATGCATCACTTGTGGAGACATTGAATTCCAACAATCTGGTAAGCGATCGACGATTGAGAATAGATGTAGCAAGGCTGAAGGAAATGAAGAGTAGAGGGGAGATACAGATAGAATGGATCAAGGGTTGTGATCAGGTCTCTGATTGTTTGACCAAGGCAGGAGCTTCGTCTGAGCTTCTAAGGGACTTGTTAAATCAGAAATAAATTATTCACTTGAGGACAGCAGCAATGTTAATGTAGACATTGGTTACCTCCCTTGCTTCAGTTACATGGTTACCTCCTTTGCTTGTGGTGATATAAATAGGAGTCGGCCATCTTGGTTTAGTCAGTTCGTTCGTACAGTTTAGACAGACTACAAGTGTCTCAACAGTATTGACCGTTTCATACACTCGAAAAAGTTTCAGCAAAAACCTAACAGCCAGCCATGGTTCTCTCCAGAATGTGCTGCTGCCATTGCGCACAGAAATCACTTTTTCCACTGTTTCCAACGTAATAGATGTATGAAAACTAAACCCGCTTTCAGGACTGCCAGCAACCATTGGAAGAAAGTAATAAAGAATGCAAGAGAGTTGTATGCTCAATCTGTTAAGTCCAAAGTAGCTGAGCAGCGGCTTGGTTCCCACCAGTTTTGGCAAATAGCAAACAGAATCATGAACAGAAGCGTGTGCTCCATCCCAACTATTATCAATGGACCTGAGGTAATCTCGTCAGCATCAGACAAAGCCAAACTCTTTGTCAGGAACTTCGCAGCTAATTCTACCCTTTGCAATCAAGGCTGCCAACCCCCAATATTTCCTCCTGTATCAGAAAACACGCTATGTGATATACGTATATCTGTACGTGATGTTGCCAAGCTAATCAAAAACCTTGATTCCAGTAAAGCAACTGGCCCTGACGGTATTCCAATTATAGTACTCAAAAAACTTCAACCTGAACTAGCACCCATACTTACAAAACTGTTTAAACGTTGTCTTAAGGAGAATAGTTTCCCATCTCCCTGGAAAATTTCATTAGTATGCCCTGTATTTAAGAATTCAGGTGATCGCTCATCACCCTCTCAGTACAGACCAATAAGTCTCCTGTGCGTCATGAGTAAGTTGCTGGAATCTGTGTTAAATACAGAAGTAATCAACCATCTCAACAAAAATAACCTTCTTAGTGACACTCAATATGGTTTCCGTTCTGCTAGATCTACAGCAGATGTGCTTACAGTTATATCTCATAGGATTAGCAAATCTCTTGACGGAGGCAACCTTTCTAGGGCAATTGCTCTTGACATATCTAAGGCCTTTGATAGGGTATGGCATAAAGGTTTACTTCATAAGATCTCTAGCTATGGTATTGCTGGAAATGTCTTCTCAATTATTAAATCATTTCTTTCTGATAGGTTCATAAGAGTAGTAGTTGAGGGGCAAAAATCAGAAGCTCACAGTATTAATGCCGGTGTCCCTCAGGGGTCCATCCTGGGCCCAACTCTTTTCCTGATCTACATTAATGATCTTCCAAATCACATCCTTACATCATTTGTAGACATCTATGCTGACGACACTACTATTTATGGTAGCACATCTAAGACAGTAAATGACCAAGTTCTCTCCAATTCTCTCTCCTCTGATCTTGAGCATGTAGTACAATGGGGTAAAGAATGGCTGGTTACTTTTAATGCATCTAAAACCAAGCTTCTCTCTTTACATCATCAACATTCTGATCCACATCTGACATCAATTGAAATGAATGGCTCTCGTCTTCAGGAGGCCTCAAGTTTTGACAAACTTCTTGGCTTGACCATTACTCCTGATCTTAAATGGAACACGTACATCAAATCTGTTGCCAAGGCCGCTGGAAAAATGGTGGGATCTTTCTATCGATCTGGTAGATATCTCACTGCTGATGCTATTCTCTATCTATATAAGAGCCAGGTACGTCCAAGGATGGAATACTGTTGCCACATCTGGGCAGGAGCTGCTAGAAAGGACTTGGCCTGCCTTGATAGAGTTCAAAATAGACTTCGTAGCCTTGTAGGAGATGTCCTTTTCTCTTCCTTGCAACCTTTATCTCACAGAAGAGATGTTGCGAGTTTGTCTCTGATGTATCGTTATTTTCATGGAAAGTGTTCGAATGAGCTTCAATCTATGGTCCCCCCTCGCCAAACTTTCACAAGAAACACTCGTCTAGCTGTAAACACTATCAATAATTCCCCCCACTCTTTATCTGTGCCTAAACCTAAACGTAGATTCCATGAACAAAGCTTCTTTCTTAGAACTGCACGCCTGTGGAATTGTCTTCCGTTTTCCTGCTTTCCGGCTGACTACAATATGGTTGTCTTCAAGTCTAACGTAAATAAGTTCTTGATGAGCCGTTCCATATAAGTTATCAACTTTACCAAATTTTCATTACTAATGATTACTATAATGTCCAATTTCTACTGTACACTCTTTAACCCTTATCCTTGAGTGGCCTCTTGGCCTTGATAATATGGTGATGCCTATGTAAAAAAAAAAAAAAAAAAAGATATTCCCTCAGGCATTTGGGCTCATGGATTTTATATGTCTGGGGGAGTGGCACTCGTCTGACAAGACGTTGCAATCATCATATGTATATATATATATATATATGTGTATATATATGAGTATACACTTGTGCCCGATATTATTCATACCCCCTCTTGAAAATTGAGTTTATTAGGTGTAACTTTGTAAGAATTTATTGTTTACGTCCATATTGATACATATTCTTAATAAACCTCTTCTGATCATTTTCGTCATTTTAAAATCTCGGGATACTTGTAATAAAAGAAATATACAGCTATTTATAAAATCTGCAATGTTCAAAAATAATCATACCCCCTTATTTTTTCAGTATTAATCGAGTTTCTGACTGTTTGTTTCCTGTTTGATTCTTATTTTGAATGCTTTTATACAACCTTTGATTAATTTCATTTCGTTTTTTGCATTTTTCAGAAATTAAAATGATATCAACTGAAAACCAAAAAAAGAATAAAAATTATTAGAATGGGGAAGAAAAAAGAGCTTAGTAATGATCTTAGGACTAAAATTGTGAATTCACATAAGGATGGTTTAGGTTACAAGTCAATTTCCAAGAAATTTGAGGTCCCTACAGCAACAGTACAGAGCATCATCAAAAAATTCCAGAGCCACCACACAACAAACAACTTGATTGGTAGAGGAAGGAAAAGGAAACTGTCTGCTAGAGCCACCAGGAATATTGTAAGAAGTGTTAATGCAAATCCAACCACCACTACTAAGGACATTTTAGAAAATCTGGAGTCTTCTGGCATAAAAATATCAAGGCAAACATTGCAAAGGACTCTGCATGAAAATGGTCTGAAAGGAAGAAGACCAAGATGGACTCCATTGCACACCGGAAAACGCTTTGCAGCACGTCTAAAGTTTGCTAGGACCCATGTGAATTCTCCAGAGTCCGTTTTCTCAAGTATTTTGTGGACTCACGAAACAAAAATTGAATTGTTTGGCTATATGGATGCTTCTTACGTTTGGAGGAAGAAAGGAGAAGCTTACAACCCAAAGAACACCATACCCACGGTGAAACATGGTGGTGGTAGCCTAATGTTTTGGGGCTCCTTTTCGGCTAGTGGTCCAGGTAGTTTGGTCAAGATAGATGGAACCATGAAGAAGGAGCAATATTTGGAGATACTCCAGAAAAACATTAGACAGGATGCGGAGAAGCTCCATTTAGGACCAAACTGGGTCCTTCAACAGGATAATGATCCAAAACATACTGCCAAAATAGTCAAGAAATGGTTTGAGGATAATCACATTAATGTTTTGGAATGGCCTAGCCAGAGTCCTGACCTGAACCCTATCGAAAACCTCTGGCACATATTGAAAACTGAGGTTAAAAAGCGGAAACCTAGAAATTTGAGGGATTAAGAGAACTACTGCATTGAAGAATGGTCAAAAATCAGTGTTGATGCTTGTAAAAACCTTGTTGATAAATATCCAAAACGGTTACAGGCAGTTATTAAGAATAAAGGGCATGCTATTGACTATTAGTAAGAGAGGTATGAATAATTTTGAACTAGTGCCATTATTGTTTTTCTTAGTATAATGCTTCAAACTTGCATAATTTATTTATTTGTTGAGTTTAAATTAAATGCTTATGCTTGATTTATTGTTTGAAATCCCTTTAATATTGTCTATCTTCTGGTTTGAGCAATATTCTTATAGAAATCTCAAAGATCCGAGGGGTATGAATAATATCGGGCACAAGTGTATATATGTATATATATGTGTAAATATATATGTATATATGTGTAAATATATATGTATATATGTGTAAATATATATGTATATATATGTATATATATGTGTATATATATGTGTGTATATATATGTGTATATATATGTGTGTATATCTATGTGTACATATATGTATATATATGTGTGTATATATATTTATATATATGCATATATATATGTATATTTATGTACGTATATGTATATATATGTGTATATATATGTATATGTATATATATATATGTATATATACGCATATATATGTATATATACGCATATATATGTATATATACGCATATATATATATATATATATATATTAATGAAAACAAAGGGAGGTAGTGTTTACCTGATATACGCAATGGTAAACTTCAAACTAATATAAATAACAGCATTTATATATAGAAAATGTAATCCCAACCGAATTAAAAAAGCTCACTACACAATAGAGACAAGATCTTATTATAAGAGAAGGAAAATTAAAACTTTAAGTTGAACTTTACTATTAAAATTTATTTTTCGACTGAATACCCCTAAAAACAATTTACACAGTCCTTGTTCCGCAGAGTTTCAAAGAATGCTATTCTTATTATTATTCTCATCAGAGGACATAAAGAAATCAGCACATTGTATTTGTAGCAATGCTAGAATTTGCTACTTAAGGCATTAAGTGAAACCGCAATTTATTGTAGCTATAAATTGCCAAATAAAAAAAATAAAAAAATCTTGGATATGTAAAACCTAATATAAAAACAAACCGCGCAAATATTTCAGCTTGAATGAAACTCCTCTAGAGTTGATCCAAAATGTAAAATAGTTCTTTAGATAGAATTTATTCCAAAATAAGTCCAGCGGGACAATGCATATAATCCGATTGGAAAGTTTTCAAAAATTCGATTGGAAAGTTTACAAAACAGCTGAAATAATGAAAATTATTTTTCCCGGTCAGTGCAGTAGTCCAAAGAGAAGTCTGCCCCTAGTCAAATAGGACCTAAATTTTTAAGCCGAGGATGAAGGTTCTCATTTTGGATTTCTCTCTCCTTACTATTAATTATTATTATTATTATTATTAATTTTCTTTCTCTTATATATTAATATATATACATATATATATTAATATATATAAGTATACATATATATATACATATACATATATATAAATATACATATATATGTTAATATATATATGTATACATACATATATATATTAATATATATATGCATTACACACACATATATATATTAATATATGTATACATACATATATATATAAATATTTGTATACATGCATACATATATATATTTTTTAATTGCATACATATATATATATTTTAATTTGTCTTTACATACGCAGTAGTTTTCGAAAACGGAATTCTAAAATTTTAGAATTCTGTTTTCAAAAACAAGGGTTGTTGCCTGAAGAGGTCTCTAGTTAGTAAATACTAATAGACCGAAACATGCTCATGACTGTGTAGCAACAAACTACTGCTTATACAAAGACAAATTTAAAATGTAACCTCCTCTATTTCTGTATTGAGCAGTCTTATATAAACCTCGTTATATTTAACTAGTTACACTACCTTTGAAATATAGCAACCTCAAATTATATATATATATATATATATATATGTATATATTGAATATGACATTTTCGTTACGTACACCAAAAACATTCGTCTGTATAGTATTTATTTTAATAAAAGTGTTCTTCTAAAATTATTGCATAATAACATTTAAAAACCAAAAATATCGAAGTGTAAAAAAAACAAAACAGGAAAATGGTAAAGATCAAAACCAGAACACTGGTATTAGTAGCTGGTCACGCTATCCACCGCACCAAAGAGGCAACATATTGTAAAATAACTAAATTAATAGATGTCTGTTTTACAGGACGTATGCATAGAACGACGCAATTTCACTACACTTGGCAAGTTGTGATTTCTTTCAATTTTACCTCCTTTTTGAACTCCTTAGCAATTGTTTTGCCGAGTAAATACCTCTAATAAAAGTCTGCACCAAAAATGCAATCTTTTGAGCTACTGCACGCCGTCCAGAGAACTTCTGTCTGGGAAGAGATACAATTTTAAAAATGGGTACAGACAGACATAGTGAGATTTATATATTAGATTTTAAGAGGAAAGATCTTGGGGTAAAACTTTTAGGGCCATCAGATCTTTGCATGCAAAAGGTACATGTGATTGAGTGATATTGTTATTGTTGGTCCATTTAGCAAGTAAAAATTTATTTTTGTGTGGGAATTTCTGGATATCTCATTTTTAATGTTCATGCAGGCTATGGAAGAGTTATTGATGGCCTGTAAGATTCTGCATTTTTCAGTGATGCATAATGGGCCATTCCTGGAAATTAGTAATAAAGTTATTTTTATATATCAGTAAAAGAATTTCCTATATTTCATCCAGCACTGAGACATCTCAACAAGCCACTCCATCTTATAACAAAGCCCTCCAGGGAAAGCGGCTGTATGAAATCTCATACATGTCTGCCCAACCCAACAGACAACGCAGGCTTAATAGGAAAAGGAAGATTATTTGGTTCACTCCCCTTATTTCTTCAGTGACAAAGATAACATAGGTAGGCAATTTCTCCTTTTAGTAGACAAACACTTTCCACCCACTGGCAAACTCCATAATCTCTTTAACAGAAACAATTAAAACAAGTTATTCTTGCTGCTCTTCCGTTGGCTCCCTTTTACAAAACCCACAGCTCCAATAAATCCTCCCAACCATTGTTGCACATGCAGAAGAGGAGAGGATTGCTGCACAATTAAGCTAATGTCATTTCTGGTGTAGACTCAAGAAAAGAGGAAATTAATATTGGAATAACTTAAGGAACCTTTAAACAGAAGCTATACGCCTATATACCTCTACATATTTCGAAAAAAATTAACACCTCTCTATAAACCACAATAAGCAAAATTTTAATTCAATGATTTTATTCTGTTTTTATATAATTCTGTTTGCAATATCGTTTAATTTCCTGGATAAATATTCAGCATTTGTGTTCAAATGTTTTTTTCAAGGGACATGTTTGATTTTCAACATATTTCTGCATTGTAAGTGAACAATCAAATTGATTTTTCTTCTTTCTTTTCTTTTCTTTACTGTTACATTGGCAAACAGGGAATATAGCTACTTGGACGTAAAGGACTACTAAAGGGATTAGCTGTTCACATCACATTCAAATTTATGCATGTTAGCATGCAGGAAAGCAGGAAGTAGGGAGAGAATTTCAGAGTCTAGCAGTCCCAGGGAAGAAGCTATTAGAATAGAAGGCTTTCTGGCATTTAGGAGTCTCTACAGTGAAGGGGTAGGAGGTTGCTGCAACACAGGTTTATCAAGAGTAGTACGTCGAGGAGGCACAAGTGCAACTAGAGCATCAGTGCACACCCGATTAAAGTACTTGCAAAAGCTTGGTTGCTAATGCGAAACTTATTACACTATTTACTCTTTTTTAAACCTTGTCTGAGAGGGAGATTAGAGGTATCCACCAGGACCCAAGAAGTCTCAGATGTAGCAACAATACTCCATGCATGGATCAATGGTGGCTTTCTAAAGACACAGAACCCTCTCGGTTGGGCATAATTTTCTAGCACGATAGAAGGGACTCCTTTTTTGTTGCAGCAGCCTTTGCAATGTCTTCAATGCATTTGTCCTGATTCATGTTGCCTGTGAATGTTAAACTGAGTAGTTTGAAGAATAATTTTCCAGGTAGAGTTAGGTTTAGTCATGGCTATCGCTAATTGAGATGGTTTCTTGTAATTGTTAAAGTTTAATCTTACAAGCATTAAATGTTACCATCTATTTACGACACCATTCTACTATGGACTGAAGTTTCAAAAATTTCTACAACTGCTTTAAAATGTGTGTGCATTCATGTTTTCCTCGTATCTATTATAGAGAGTTGCAGTTGCATCATCATCATCATCATCATCATCATCATCTATTATAGAGAGTTGCATCATCATCATCTATTATAGAGAGTTGCATCATCATCGTCGTCGTCGTCGTCGTCGTCGTCAATGTTTATCTAAATAAATGAGAAAAAAATCGGGGTTTACAACAAAGATACGAAGAAAATGTTTATTATTTTAGGTTTATGTTTAAGTAGCGAAGCGATAGTGATCTAGCAAACTATTTTATATATTAATAAAAACAAATACCAAGCGGGGTGTTGGAGCGACCTGTTGTCGCTTGACTATTTGAAATCTACACTTTATTCATTGTGTTAAAAAACGCGAGCACGGCATGTCGGCACAACGGCAACAATAACTTTAGCTTTTATTAATTTCTTGAATTCTTCCCCTCTCCCCCTACTGCTACCTTTAAGCCCGCCGCCGCCAGGGGTCTTTTATCTCCCTCATCTACGCATACGCATGTGCGTGTTTTCGGGGCGTTGGATAGGGGTGTGGCGCAAGGTGTCGTCGGTGAGAGTAACAATAAGAATCAAGAAAGGGGAGTGGATTGGTTGTGGGTTGTGCTACCGACATATGTGCGTTGAGATCGGGGTTGGGGGCGTCAGAGGGTGGGAAGGGGGAAGTGCCATTTCGATATCTGACAGTTGTCATCGACTGACATAAACCAGGTGCTTGGCGTTCCATTCCTTTCAGTTTATTCGTTCACTCTTTCTTTGTCTTTTTATTTTCTTATCTCTCTCTCTCTCTCTCTTTCTTTTTTCTTTCCTTTTTCTTTTTACTTTTCTATGTTTTCTTTTCTTTTCTTTACTCGGTTTTCCGTTCTTTGTCCTTTTTTACTTTTTTCGCTTGCTTTCTTTCAGCCTTTTTTTTTTATATATATATTACTAGCATTTCAGCCCGGCGTTGCCCGGGTGTTTGGATGTGTCTGTTGAGCAAAAAAAAAAAAAAAAAGTGGTAGTAGGAAGACAGGCTCGAACCTGTACCGCGAAGGAGGAAAAGAACGGGAAAACCCCTGACATCTTTGCTGTTACGACCACCGCCAAACCGGAAGTGACTTATGTTTAAATTAAGGCTAGATAATCGAAGGAGAGGATGACTAAAAAATATCGACGAAAAAGCGACCCCCCCCCATAGAAAAGTGTCCAGTTGAAGGTGAAGATATTAATGTTTTTAGCCAATTTTTCGATATTTGTCGTCTGAAAGGTCGAACTTTAAAATGATACTGATCTTGAGAAAATCCGTCGCCTCTGTCGAAAGTTTTAGGCAGATATGCAAACATACATACATACATACATACATACATACATACATTTATATATCGGTAACTAAAAACTTTCGACCCGAACCGATTAAAA
>NC_136525.1:29350548-29368048 GCF_053919585.1 Euprymna scolopes
TAAATGACGCCATCTTTTTTTTTCAATTGTATTTAAATGTAAGTTGAACAGATATAAAATCTGTCACACGAAAAAACTACGCTCTGCTACCAATGTTAGCGCACTTAGTACATCACACGACGTTGGATGAACATGCGTTACTGATAGCCAGACGCCATATTGAATAACCACTCGAGACAAGGGAAATAACTAAATATATAGAAAAAGGGCACCAAATTCGAGAACTCAAACTGTAACAGTGACGGCTAGCTATTTTTAGCTATGTAGTAAGGGTTAGCTGTGTCTAACTGTATAGTGTAAGCTAGTAGTGTCTAACCGTGTAGTGTTGGTTAGCTGTGTTTAGCCGCATAGTGGGCTAGACGTATCTAGCCATGTACTGTGTGGTCTAGTCGTGTCTACACATGTAATGGGGGCTAGCCGTGTCTAATCTAGTCGTGTCTACACATGTAGTGTAGGCTAGCCGTGTCTAATCATGTAATGGGGGCTAGCTTGTTCTTATCTGTGTAGTGAGGGCTAGCTGTGTATAGCCATGTAGTGATGCATGTCTAGTCGTGTAGTGGCTGTGTCTACCCGTGTAGTTTTGGTTAGCCGTGTCTAACTGTATAATGTGGGCTAACCGTATAGAGTGGGCTAGCCATGTGTTTATCTGTGCAGTAATGGCTAGCTGTATATATGCATATGCATGCAAATATTTGCTTATATATATATATATATATATATATATATATATATATATATATATATATATATATATACTAGCAGAAGTACACGTCGTTATGAATGGACTCTGATTTATGAAATATGTATGTATGAAAAGGGTGTGTGGGAGCACAGAGATAGCTTCAAACTTTTAGGGTATTAAAAAAAATATATATATATTGTTTTAAAATATAATTATCCACTGACACGTATTTCGTCGTCTGCGACTGATCAAAGTGGCTGAATCTAGCGAGATTCGAAATTGGGACCCCATGGTAAGAAGATTAACCGCTTACCACTCGTCCACCTCGCTGACTGTTCGGACGTATCGCGATTTACATAGATGTTATTTGTTTTTGTTTTTGTGATACGTTTTGAATGAATTCAATTATTTTCGAAAGTAATGCAACTTTGTCTGTGTGAGTTCGTTCCTTATAGACGGATGAGCAGATTTTATAAAAAAATTACAGAACTTGAGTGTATAAGTCTGGGAGTTATCTTTGTTAAATTTTGTCACAGAATACCTCCGATAATTACCGATAATCGATAATGGAAACCATTATTTCTATTTATCTATCATCGATAAAGCAATTTTGTTTATATCGTCGCTTAGCAACAATGATAAAACAACGGGCCGTGAAAATTCTACTGTGGGTAAGTTGATAGCATGTTCCTTTTTTTTCTTTTTCTTTTTTTTTTTTTTGCATGACGTGGTCTTGCACGTAAATTTCTTGATGTTTTTTAAGGTGAACTGGAAAGATGTTTATCTATTAGTGTTGGGACAATTAATTGGAATCGGAATCAGAAATCGGAAAAATCAGAACTTTTTGGGGTATCAGAATCCGTATCGGAATCGGAAAATTATAGTCTGATTTCTGATTCCAAACCGGTTCTTTACAATTTTAAAATAAAAAATGAAACAAGCACAATTTTCTTTTCATTAGAAGTTGTTCCTTTACAACATAAGACTGAGAAGGGCCACAGAATGTGTTATAAATCTCATTTACAGATTTAACATTGATTAGCAGAGTTTAATTTATTTTATTTATTGGTCATTTATTGAGAGATAATTTGCCTCATCTATGTACCCTCATCCGAGGGAGTTCATATGATTATTAAAATATTTTAAATGCTCTGGGTGGGAGAGGGGTTAAATTTCGTTGCCACCAGCTGTACATTGGGGTGTCTGTCATCGGCTTCTGAAATAATTAAAGTTTTATGGCACCTCTTTGGACACAAGAAAATCCTTCGTAGCTGTGGCAAATTTTATTCCAAGCATGTTTGAAAACATTTTCCCAGATGTAGACTCCCCAAACCTAATTAATTTGTTTTTCTTAGTTTTTATTGTAAACAAACTAAATATTCTAGAGTTCACTTGCCTATTCAATATCACAAATTTTACAAAGCTTTTCGCACCTATCTGATAAATGGCCATATGGTGTCTATTAGAGACTTCACACTTTAATATCAAAGATTTAACATGCTTGGATATTTTTCTAGCGCTCGATTTGTCTGATCCTTTAAAATATTTCATGTTTCCTTATATTTTGTTTGGTGCCTGGAAAACTCGTCCCCGGAAAACTCGTCACTGGAAAACTCATACCCGGAAAACTCGTACTCGGAAAACTCGTTCATTTTTGCTAGATAGGAAAACTGATCCATTATTGAATAAATATCGATTGAAAACACATTTTATGACCGTTCTTGAAGGATAAGTTGTTTTTAAAGGCGGCTAAGTACCCTCATAAAATTTTTAAAAATTATTTTTACTTATTGACTCTTGTTTAAAAAAAATAAACTTGATCACGGAGTCACGAAGTCAAGACACAAAAAAACGAAACCAAATATTTATTTTTAAAATTACTTTAGTTTTAACACTTTTTTGTGTTTTTTACGGAACAAAACAAAGGAAAGAAAACACTTTTGTATTATCAAAGAAAGAAAATATTTTATTCAGAAGAATTAATTTAGTTTAAAAAATTCTTCTGTTATTACGAATAAAAAAAACACGGTACTTATGTATTTTTTGCTACCACGCTAAAATAATAACGTTATTATTTCGAAAGTTATTCTTAACATGGGGAGGGGAGGGTGCTTTGTTTCTATTCTGTGCTTCCACCTAACAAGTTAAAAAAAAGAAGATATCATGAAATTTGAATTAACCTGAAAAACTATTTAAAAATAGCGCGGTTACCAACAATACTTAAGCACCGAAAACACTTGTATTATTTTGATAATATAAGAATGTTTGTTGTGGTTGTTTTGTTGTTTAAGTCATGGGGGGGTAGCACTTCTGCAGTATGCAGACGGCGACTATTGTTGGGGGGGTGCGATTACTCCAATTTCTTCTTGGTCAAATAACGCGGCAAGATTTTTTCCGAACAAAAAAATATTTGAAAACCAAAACATTGTATAAAAATGTATCAAATTATATTAATTGCAAAAACATTTAAAAGTGTGCGTAAAAAAATGTAATTTTAATAAAACAATTTTGTAATGAAAAAACATTGGATTTTTATAAAGTTAAATAGCTTCTTTTTTTTTTTTTCAAACAAATAAATAATTTAAATGAAACAGTTTTTCAATTAAAACAACTTTGAAGGGCAACAATAAATTAATAATTTAAATGGTTTTGAACGAGAAATACCACCTGGCGACAGTTTAGTGAAACGCACCAAGACAGATGGCCGCCGTCCGCATACTGCACAAGTGCCTTTTGTTGTTTTGTGAACGCAAAGTGTTAAAACTAAATTAATTATTTTACATAAAATACTTGTTTTATTATTCGGTAATGCAAGAAGTGTTTTTTTTTTTAGTTAAAACTAAAGTAATGTTTTTAATAAATATATGGTTTTGTTTTTCGTATCTTTCGTTCGGTTTCGTTACATAATCAACCGTATCCACTTCCGGTAGCTTGATTTTTTTCCGAGCAGTGATCTTGGACATTACCTAACAATATACAAATTTATTTTCTTTTGGAGAGGGGGTCTCGTTGTAAAACTATATCTACCTCAGCATTTTCTTTAATTTTCTATTTTTGAGCGATTATCGAGACTTCTAAGACGTGATCCTCTCATGTCGGACATTTTTTGTTCAAAAGTTCTTATCACGCATTTTTAATGGCGGCCTCTGATACACCTACGTGTTCGCAAGAAACTGAGTTAAGTAATCCTGAAATATTTAAATTGCGAATATTTTTTTATTAATTCTAACGTTCGTTGGAAAACATTTTATTCTATGAACTGGAAAAACTGAATTATTAAATTCTTTTGTTTGTCTTGAGTTATAAATACTTTTTTTTCTGCTTTTCCTGAAGGTGATTGGAAGTGAATATTTTTATGATATTGAAACGTGGACATTATTTGATTTATTTATTCATTTATTTACTTATTTTTGCTAGTGGGCAAAGAATGCCATTTTTATTTCAGTAAATTTTAGGAACAAATTCTCACCCCTCCGTTTACACACACAAGAAAAGAATAAGGCATTTTTTTTTTTTTTTTTTTTTTTTTTTCGCCTTTCAAGATTTTTCTTTGCCCAGTCTCAGAGAAAAAAAAAATTTGTCGTCCGCCTGGAAAGGATATCCATTATGGAAGACTTTACGGCCATAATTACGCAATTAATAAAAGCTCAGATGTATCTTGAATTACCAACAAAAGTTGGACGATAGTTTGAAAGACGAAATTCAACAGCAAATATAGTGACAACATATGTTGTAGAAGGAATTGCTTCCTCGACAGAAGAACAAGACGAGAACTTCAACAGAAAAGAAATGAGGAATTATTTTTAAAAATGTGGAATAAGACGGAAACAAGATTTAAATAGGATGCCCTTTCAATATTAAAAATGGCTTTCTAAATAACGTATTTCAGCACGGTTCGTATTCCATAATAATAAAATTGTATTCCCCTCCTTATATTTAGAATTATTAAATTGCCTTATATTAAGAATTATTTAATTGTTAGGTGGAAGAACAAAAGATTTGTAAAAACCCTCCCAATATTAAGAATGGCTATCTAAATAATAAGGTTGGCATTTTAGAACGGTTCGTCTTCCATAATAGCAAAATACTATCCGCCTCCTTATATTCAGAATTATTAAATTGCCTTATATTGTTAGGCGTGAGTACAGAAAATTTAAAAAAGATCCCTTCCCAATATTAAGAATGGCTTTCTAAATAATAACTTTAGTATTTCAGCACCGTCCGTATTCCATAACAGTAAAATACTATCCCCCTCATTATATTCAGAATTATTTAATTGCCTTTTATTAAGAATTGTTTAATTATTAGGTGGAAGTACAGAAGATTTAAAAAAAGACACCCTCCCACTATTAAGAATGGCTTTATAAATAATAACGTTTGTATTACAGCATGGTCCGTTTTCCATAATTGTAAAATACTATCCCCCAACTTATATTCAGAATTATTTAATTGCTTTATATTAAGAATTGTTTAAGTGTAAGTACAGAAGATTAAAAAAAAAACTCCCAATATTAAGAATAGCTGTCTAAATAATAACCTTTGCATTTCACGAGGTTCCGTATTCCATAATAGTAAAATACTATCACCTCCTTATATTAAGAATTATTAAATTGCCTTATATTAAGAATTATTTAATTGTTAGGTGTAAGTACAGAAGTTAAAAAAAAATTCACTCCCAGTATTAAGAATAGCTTTCTAAATGATAACGTTTGTCCGTATATCATAATAGTAAAATACTATCCCCCTCCTTACATTCAGAATTATTAAATTACCTTATAATGTTAGGTGTGAGCACAGAAGATTTAAAAAAAAAAAGATCCCCCCTCCCAATATTAAGAATGACTTTCTAAGTAACTTTTGTATTTCAGCAATGTCCGTATTCAATAATAGTAAAATACTATTCCCCTCCTTATATTAAGAATTATATAATTATAAAGAATTATAAATTATTATAATTAAGAATTATATAATTATAAAGAATTATAAATTATTATAATTAAGAATTATATAATTATAAAGAATTATAAATTATAAAGAATTATTTAATTGTTACATGTAAGTACAGAAGATTTTAAAAAATCCCTCCTAATATTAAGAATGGCTGTCTAAATAATAGCGTTTGTATTGCAGCATGGTCCGTATTCCATAATTGTTAAATTCTATCCCCCCTCCTTATATTTAGAATTATTAACTTGCCTTGCATTGAAAGGTGTAAATACAGAAGATTTTTAAATAGTCCCCCTCCCAATATTAAGAATGGCTTTCTAAATAATAACGTTTGTATTTCAGCGCGGTCCGTGTTTCATAATAGTAAAATACTATCCCCCTCCTTATCTTAAGAATTATTTAATTGCCTTATGTTACGAATTAATTGTTAGGTGTAAGTACAGAAAATTAAAAAAAAAACTCCCAATATCAAGAATGGCTGTCTAAATAATAATGTTGTATTTCAGCATGGTTTGTATGCCATAATAGTAAAATACTATCCCCATCCTTATATTGAGAATTATTTAATTGTTAGGTGGAAGTACAGACAATTTTAAAAGAGCTGTGTATTGTAACGCCCCCCTCACAATTTTTAATACAAAAACAAAAAAAAAGTCGATTTAGCATTTCAACATTTTAGCAACGTTCGGCTTAATCCACTGATTGATGGTCAAGTCCAAGCCATGCTGGACGGAAACTCCCGAGGATCCGGATCCAATTCTGCAAGAGTACCATTTTTTTATATTTTCGCCTTTTTTTTTTTTCACTTTTTGGGGTGGATTGGTTTTACTAAGAATATAAGAACCGTGCATTTTCTCTTTTTATTAGACTTTTCCATTACACCAAATTAAGCATGGCAGGGCACAGCTAGTATATATATATATATATATATATATATATATATATATATATATATATATATATATATATATATATACTAGACTAGCCGTGACCCGTTCGATCAGTATGTTATATTAGCTATGGAATTCATGTATGAGCGTAACACTTGTGACATAAAGAAAATTTTTTTTGTGACATAACAGAAACATTTCTATGAAAGTATATTAAAATGAAAAAAGAATATAGATAGATTTCTATGAGTCGTTCTGTGTATAATTGTTTAATCTTGAAAAAAAAACTTACAGCCATTGAATTATAAATGGTTTGCCATACTTATAGGTAAATGTGCACTGAACAGATACCATAATACTTAAAGTTAAATTCAAATTTTGAAATATCTATATTATATATATATATACATGTGTATATGTATATATACATGTGTGTATAAACGTGGAAAAAAAATTGGGTCGCTGAAAACATACACAGTAAAACAATACATTGTAAAATAGTAGATTTATTTGTAAGAAAATTGCGTTAAAATAACTTAAACGTAATACGAAAATGAACGATGTAAAAAAAATGCAGAAAGTATTAACAATTATTTATTTGGATAATTTAAAACGCAAAAAAATAGGCCGCTAAAAACGTACACAGTAAAAAAAAATATGTTGTCAACAGGTCAAAGTTGATTTATTTGTGAGAAAATTGTGACAGTATAGTTGTAATACAGAATAGTTGCAAAACATCCCCTAAAAGGTCAGTATATTATATTAGCTATGGAATTAATGTATGAACATGACACTTGTGACGTAAAGAAAATATTTTTTTGTGACATAACAGAAACATTTCTATGAAAGTATATTAAAATGAAAAAAAATATAGATAGATTTCTATGAGTCATTCTGTTTAGAGTAGTAGTAGGGAAAATACATGCCAACCAGTAGTAGTAATAGTAGGATAAGGAAAAGAAGGCGTAGTAGTAGTAGTAAGAGGAAGAGGAGGCGTAGTAGTAGTTGTAAAGAGGAGAAGTAATAGTAGTAGCAAGAAGAGGAGGCATAGTAGTAGTAGTAGGAGGCGGATATTGCGCAAGCAAACAAGCAAACAACCTAGAACGACAGAGTTTTAGTATTATATATATATATATATACATGTGTATATGTATATATACATGTGTGTATATATATATGTGTGTGTCTATACATATATATGTATACATGTATATATATATATATATATATATATAAGCAAAAATGTGTGTGGACACTAGGAACAGTTTGGATTGGTTAATCTAATAATCGAACTCCTAATAAACGATTTCAGCATCAAATGAAAGACAATAATTTATTGTTAATCTTGGGGGGGGGGGGTTCTAAGTGAACATTTACAAAAATAAAATTATACAAAACTACCCCCAAAAGGCAAATTGACGGAATTTTTTGGTTCGTCACCAAAATCCGTTTTTCATGGTAACAAAAATGAAAGAAAAAAAAGGGGAAAAAAGCATTTATGGCAAATTTCTCGGAAAAGAGTAACTAGTGGAAATGAGCAAAAGAAATACAGACCCGAATAAGTTTAAAATGATCCAAGTTTATTAAAACAAAAAGTTTCTTTGACCTAAAATGGGAGAAATGAGTAATTTCCTTTGTGAAGGCTCATGTGCCTTTTAATTCAAAGGGGAGAGAAGACCATAAAGCCGCTTTGGTAGGCTTTATGTGTACAAATACGGGGTAAATTCTTGAATTATGGAAGATTTCCTTTCTGAAGGAAACTTCGGTTGAAAAATCTTTCAAAGAGGGGATTTCCTTTCTAGGGGCGATACTCTGCTCGTCTCGTCGGCGAAATTAATTTCTGTTCTTCTTAGAAAAGAACTCCTCAACACACGGTAGTTTCCTTCGTTAGTCCTTTGAGAATAATAATTTACCAGTTGTAAGACTCGTTTGTCTTTTAAAAGCCGGTATTAATCTTCCAGTCGTAAGACCTTGTTGCCTTATAATGACTGAGAATAAAATAACGTTAATAGTTTAGTACCAACAAATGAAGTTCTAAACAAACGTCTTTCTCCAAAGGAGGAGAGAAAAAAACCGTCAATTTAACGTCAAGAATCCTTTTTGACGGAGCCGAATAGCGTCCTTGGCCGGCTAGATTCGAACTGACGAAAAAGGGCAAACGCCCTTTCCTCCTCCTCCTCTTCCAGAGGGTAGGAGAGGAGCTGGCTGCTAGAAAGCGAACTATACCGATGCTGATGATGATGGAAGTGACCTGCCGGTCAAGGAATGCGTTCCTTGACCCAAATGTGGAGATGTTGAATGGGTATAAATAAAAAAAAATAAATAAAAATTATTTCTCTATTAAAAATTTCAACATATATCATGTTTAATGTTTGTACAAAATTTCAAAAAATTACAAGGTGAGGTTATTGAGAAAAGTGCATACAGACGAAGGTGAACGAATGGCAAACGGACAAGGTTGAATTTATAGGTCCACTCTCCTTTTGTCAGACGACCAAAAATAAAAATAAATTACACATCAAACGGCATTTGTTAGCAAAGTTGTTTTTGAATTTAAATATTTTAGTTTCTTATTTCACCGTTGATTTACACGAATTTTCTAAACATCTGCATTTCCTGACCCATCGTATAATTTTTCGATTGACTATTAAGCGAGCGTCCGCTTTCTTTAGGATCCTAAATATGATTCGATATTATTAAACCATTATTATTATCAAAGCAATGTTATTTTAAGATGAGTGTTTTACAGTGAGATTCGAAACCTTAACGCACTCCACGACAGCAGAAAGAAATTTTAATTTTAATTTTGTTTTTACTAATTATGATTCTGGTGAACTTTATAAAAATTTAGATAAGGAATCAGTTTTACGCTAATTGAAAACCGTTATGACTTAGATAGCCGTTATGACTTAGATAGCCGTACCAACCAGTAATTCAAATAAATATTAGTAGACATCACCAGATATTTTTGTTAAATATGTCTCATTAAAAAATAACTTGTTTAAAAATGTCTCATTTAAACATGTCTTGTTTAAAAATGTCTTGTTTAAAAATGTCTTGTTTAAAAAGGTCTTGTTTAAACATGTCTCGTTTAAACATGTCTTGTTTAAATATGTCTTGTTTAAATATGTCTTGTTTAAACATGTCTCGTTTAAACATGTTTCGTTTAAACATGACTCTTTTAAACATGTCTCGTTTAAACATATCCATTTTAAACATGTCTCGTTTAAACATGTCTCATTTAAACATATCTCATTTAAACATATCTCATTTAAACATGACTCGTTAAAACATGTCTCGTTAAAACATGACTCATTTAAACATGTCTCTTTAAAGAGACATGTCTCGTTTTACCATCACTATTTTAAACATGTTTTTTAAATGTCTCTTTAAAACTGTCTCTTTTAAACATGTCATATACAAATATGCCGCTTTTAAAGATTTTTTAAACATGTCAATTTTTTAACATGTAATTTTACACATCTCTTTTAAATATTTCTGATTTAGCGATGTCTTTTTTAAACATGTCTCTTTTAAATGTTTTTATTATATCTCTATTTAACATGGCTCGTTTAAACATGTTTTATTTAAACATGTCCTATTTAAAGATGTCACTTTTAAACATTTCTTTTTTAAGTATGTCTTTTTTAAACATTGTCTGATACAAATATAAGAATATGCAGATACCTTTGCAAATGAAACTGTGACGTTTAAAAACTGATGTGCATTCTTGTCCATATACTATGTGTGTAGAAAAATCACTGAAATGATGAGAGTCAAACATTTGCATGCATTTCGAACTTATTTGCTCGCTTTTAAATAATTCTGTGATGCACATTCAAGTCAAGTCAGATAATAAAATTATGTCAAACTTCTTTCGTTCATTTTTCTTTGGTTTTACATAATGGATAGGATTCAATTCAAATGATATTATGCACAGACTTTCTTTACAAATAACAATCAACATGTAATTCACCTTCATATTTACTTACATCCACTTTTTTCATACATTTTATTTTTTATTTGAAACCGAACAAAAGTTTGAAGTTCGTCTGTATAAACACAGTTAGAGTTGGACAGTAATTTGTCATTTTAGTTTTAGTATCGATTTTGATTTTTTTAATACCTCCATCTCAGAATCATTTAACGTTTCAGTGTTATTTACTCATTTAATAAATAATTGGGCTAAACTAGACAAAACAAATATGGTTATGACTAAGCGTCGTGACAGTTATTGGTGGCAGTTATGGCCACAGAATCGAACGCATACATCATGCAACATACTTTTGTTTATAGACTATTTGTTATGAAAGTTCTATAGCAAACCCAACTCTCCACAATGGTTTACTTCTATTTGCTACTTTAGAGGTAACATTTATCCGACCTAAGTTCAATATAAACAGACAAAGGTTTATAGAAGCTAGAAGTAATTGTAAGAAAGAAGTAGCGACAATTATGACAGAATATACTAAAACGCATCATCAGAAAACGCATTGAAGCGCAGAAATTAGGAATTCGAGATTTCTGGAAAATCTACAACAGTGTAGTAAATAATGGGCAATAAACACTACCGCAACAATCATGAGGTTGTTTAAACGGCAACTGAAAAAAACTGAAAATGCTTGCCAATCAGTTTGCCTCAAATTCTACTTTGGATCCAGCAAACTGCTCCCTCCCTGATTTTCCTTTGCAGACAGAAACCACACTAAATGATCTGAAAATCACCCCTTCTCAAGTACATGATATCAATAAAAAAAAAACCTAGACACCTAGATATATCTAAGGCTTTTGGCAGGGTAGGGCGCGTTGGTCTTCTCATGAAAATCAAATTCTATGGTATTACTGGATGAATACTATAATTAAATCCTTCTTGGTTCGTACGTCTAAACAATATGATATAAATGTGGGTGTACATCGAGGGTCGATACTTGGGCCTTTATTATTCCTGATATTCATAAATTACCTCCCTGATAAAATTATCTCTGAGATTGATATATTTACTAACGACACCACGCTCTATAACAGACAGGGGAAACGAATAAACACGCATCCAAGGCAATTGGCGGAAACCCTGTAGTGAAATGGGGACAAAAATGAATGGTAATGTTTGATGCTGCCAACTCTTAGATCGCTTCCCTTAATAATAAAAAGAAACATTCTCAACCACGAATAGCTATGGCTAAAGATACATCGCCTGAAAGTAATTTCTTCAAACTCCTCGCCTTAACGTTCACAGGGAACATAAATGTGGACAGATACATTGACAGCATTGCCAAGGCTGCTGCGAATAATGTGGGCTCTCTCTACCATGCTAGAATGTTACTTACGCCTGAAAGTATCCTGTACCTCTACGAGGGCACAATTCGCCTATGTATGGAGTATTGTTGTCACATTTGGGCTGGGCTCTCACTCCTGGACAGGGTTCAAAAGAGAGCCGCCAAAACTGAACTGTCATCTAAGCTTCAACCTCTGTCCCATCAACGAAATGTTGCATCCCTCTGCCTGTTTTACAAATATTTTAATGGTGGATGCTCCAACGAACTACAAGCCTTTGTACGCCCTTGATGTAAATATCCCTTGCAAAATTCGACAATCAGCAAAATCCCACCCCTACACAGTAGAGATCCCCGGATGTAAGAAAGCCTTCTACTCCAATAGTTTCTTCCCTAGAACTTTGGAATTCTCTTCCAGTTTCCTGCTTCTCCAACTGTACAGACATGCAGAAATTCAAGTGTAATGTGAACAGACATCTTGCTACTCAATTCCCTACATAGTATCCCTGCAACTTATGTCCCTGGTAGTAGCCCCCTGCATCAAAGTGGCACTGTGCTTTGTTTGGGGTGAAAATGTAATAAAAATATAAAAGAAAAGAAATGCACTGAAATTGACTTTATTATAAAAATGCATTGGGAAATTATTTTGTTGTAAAAAATGAAATACTGATTCGAGTTGGAAATCGTTTTGATTGAAGTTATTTTGTAAACAACTGAGACGTGATATTAATCGGTCTATAAATTTGTGTCATGCAAATATTTTTTCACCGGCTCTCAAAACAGATCACGTGACTTTCGAACTATTTTAATTCATCCGGATTATCTCACGCCCCAATTTTCGCTCTCACCTTCTATCTTTCGTTTTTCTTTCGCTTGACGCTAATCCAAATTCACGGATTAGTTAGTGTTTGTTGTTGTTGTTGTTTTGGATTTGGTTAAACTGGCGATTAACGCCTTCTCTTGTTGATCTGCGATTAATCGATAATCGTTATTTCAAATTCCAGATGTTCACAATTTATTATCAACTCCAATGTTTATCTTTGACAGGCAGATAGATATACTTAGGTACGACCAATTCTAATGCCTGCTTTTCGGTATAGGACCGGGTTTTGAACGCCGGCTAATCATAATATTTTCTAATTTTTCGGTTACTTTTTGATTGTGTTTAAAAGATTATAGTTTAAAGTTAATTTCTCAAAGAAAAAATAGCGTGTGAAAAAAAAAATACATGGAATAATTTTATCTCAAATCTGAAAAACCGTATATTTCACGTAAAAATTCATCATGACAAATATCGTGTTTACATTTTTCTGACAAGAAAAATATAATTTTTCTGGAATTATTTCCAAGTGAAGTATTAAGTTAAAGTCTTAAAATAATGAATTAATACAATAAATGTATTTAACTTTGGCTGAAAAGGGTAATAATTATCCAAAGACATGGCCATGGTAGCAACAAACTTAGTTTCGTTTCCCAAAAAATCATGGCGGCAAAAATTCATGGCATAATTTCATTATTATATAACAATGTTCCGGTTCCGGCAAAACGGACAGTTTTCCTTTTTCTTTTCAAGAATGGGCATCCGTACTTACCGACGTGGGACGTTTGTATAAATTTTTCCATTTTTTTAATTTAATCATTTTTGTATGTTCCTGTTTTTAAATTATTCTTTTTTTTTAATTATTGTTCAATATTATATAAAAAAATATGTTACGCCGAAAGTTTCACATTCTTGCGAGCAAGGAAACCATTAAAAGCTTGTATATAAAAATTATGCGAAATCTTTAGAAATTTTTTAAAAAAGTAGAAATATTTTTTTCAATTATAATTTTGTTGTGTGAAAATATTAAATAAACAATGCTTAATTCAATGGT
Source organism: Euprymna scolopes (assembly GCF_053919585.1). Lineage (NCBI taxonomy): Eukaryota > Metazoa > Mollusca > Cephalopoda > Sepiida > Sepiolidae > Euprymna > Euprymna scolopes. Next base: position 29,364,215 of record NC_136525.1, read on the forward strand.
AATATCGGTAGTTCGAAAAATTCATTTTTCTTCGAGTTTTATAGAATTCATTAATTCGGACTTTGGGGCCTTTTTTCGTAATGTTCATGTGAAAATTATTTTATTTTATTTTTATTGTTACAAATTACGATGCTTTATTTATATAAAAAAAAAGCAAAAATAAATTCTTGCAATAACTTTAGTAAAGGTATTTTTTGTTTAAACAAAATAATACATTTTCACTAAGATTTAAATAAAAATAATTAGTTCATTATATTCCGCGATCATTATTTGGTAAATACTGTAAATTTTATTGAAATTGGTTAATTTCCTGATTTTTGGTGAATTTTTAAGTAAAGGGAGGGGTCAAAATGTTTATACATTTTGAGCGTCAGCATTCATTTTGCACGTACCTAATAGACTGAATGACACTTTATCATGAAACACACACACACACACACACACACACACACACACACACACACACACACACACACACACACACACAACAACAACAAAAACAGCAAAAAACGCTGAATTCTTTTCTAGAAAGTCCGATTTTGAGCGCAGATGCATCAATCGTCATACTCCTCTTCCAAGTCTTCCTCACTGTGATAACTTGATTTTGTCAAAACAATGCTATTTGGAATTCCGGTTTTTGACAGAATTATTCTTCGCGCCACCATGGTTTGTCACCAAGCGATATTAGGGTTGCAATCTGGCTGACGAGGCTCTGGTGAAAATCAGCGTCCATCATTTTCTGGTTGTCTACGTGTAAAAAGTAAAGACGTGTCAAGCACAGGACAGTTGCTTCCTCCCTATTCTTTTATATGTGTTGAGCTAAACTTTCACCGACTTCGTATGTAACTAGATTTCTACAATGAAATAATTTCCCATTATTTGAATCTCTCGACGAAGGGGCAATTGCTCTTGACATATTAAAGGCTTTCAATAAGGTTCAGCATAACGTTCTACTCCACAAGCTGGAAATGTACTCTCAGTTATTAAATAATTTCTCTCTGATAAGTTCATAATAGTAGTGGTTCATGGGCAGAAATCAGAAGCTCACAGTATTAATGCGTGAGTCCCCCAGGTGTTTATCCGGGGCCCAACTCTCTTTCTGATCTACATCAATGATGTCCCAAATCACATCCTAAGATCATTCATAGACATTTACGCTGACGACACTATCGTTTATGGCAACACTTCAAAGGCCATAAATGACTCTGGTTCCTTCTCCTCTGATCTTGAGCATGTTGCCCAATGGGGAAAGGGGCGGCTGGTTAATTTTAATGCATCTAAAACCAAGCTTCTATCTTTCCACCATGAATGATCTGACCCCATTTGGCATCAACTGAAATGAATGGCTTTCGTCTTAGGAAGGCTCCATGTTTTGACAAGCTTCTGGGTCTGACCTTTACTCCTGATCTGAAATGTAACACATACATCAAATCTGTTGCCAAGGTCGCTGGAAAAATAGTGGGATCATTTTACCGCTCAAGTAGATAACTCACTGCTGATGCAATTTTCTACTTCTATCAGAGCCAAGTACGTCCAAGGATGGAGTACGGTTTCCACATTTGGGCAGGAGCTGCTAGAAGCAGCTTATCTTGCCTTGACATAGTTTAAAATAGACTTTGTAGCCTCCCCCCCCCACAAGAGATGGTGCGAGCCTATATCTGCTTTATTGTTATTTTCATGGCAATTGCTCATAATATATAATAAATAAATGTTCCAATATATGATCCCCCTTGCCAAACTTTCATGAAAAACACTCGTCTAGCTAAAAACAGTATCAATAATTTCCTCCATTCTTGCGTCTAAACCTAAACGTGGATACCGACGGACAAAGCTTCTTTCTCAGAACTGCACGCTAATGAAATTCTCTTCCATGTGCCTGCTTTCCAGCTGACTACAATATGATCGTCTTCAAGTCCAACGTAAACAAGTTCTTGATGAGCCGTCCCCTTATGTGATCCCATAATCTCCTAACGATTACTTCAATATTGACTACTGTACTGTAAATTGATGGAATTGAAAAATGGTTGATTTCACCAATTTCGACAATAAAAATATAGGAGAAACATTCGTTCATAATCATTCAATCTTGGCCAACATCGGGTCTCCCTGCTAGTACAGAATAATTCACAGTCAAATGTGAATATATGTATAAAATAAGAACTTAACCCCATTTTCTGCTGAGATAGATTTTGTGATCCTGTACTCACTCTTATTTAAAGTTCATGTGGTTCGAGGCAATTTGAAACAACCACATTTGAAAAAAGAGAATTTTCCTCGCAATATATTATGAAATAATATCACTGTGAAAAAGTTGATTTTTCAAGTAAGCCTTATTATGTATAAAAATATTACTATGCGTATATATATATATATATATATATATATATATATATACACACACATACATATATATGCACATACACGCATATATATGCATATATGTATACATGAATACACATATATACATCCATATATATATATACATATATACACATATATATATACATATACATATATAAATATATATATACATATATATACACATATATATACATATACTTACATATATGTATACATATATATACATATATACATACATATATATATACATATATATACATATATATACATATATATACACATATACATACACATATATATACATATATATATACATATACATACATATATATATACATATATATATGCATATATACATATACATATATACAGATATATACACACATATATATATATATACATATATACATATACATATATACATATATATACATATATGATGATGATGATTGCAACGTCTTGGCAGACGAGAGCCACTCCCTCAGTCACTAAAAGTCCATGTGCCCGAATATGACTTTTTAGCCCTGCCAGCGACTTGCACACCCTCAAGCAGACATGACACTGAAAACGCTCACTGATTTGTATGAGACTAACAGCAGCGGAACCTGTATTATCGTGGGCTTTCATGTGATTAACAAAACCTGCCTTCGACAACAGAGCCCGATCACACACCTTACAGATCCAGAGATCTCCATGGTTGGGCGGCAAGGTTTGGCATTTCCTACATGCTCTCTTAAGCTTCTCTCGGTCTATTTTGGCTGCTTCATAGTGGTCTGCACCCCTGTATATCAGTGTCCTCCACTGCTTGCGATCATACGCTAGGGACTCCCAACTGTCAACAGGAATATGAAAGCTCACCAGACTCTCCTTGATGCTATTACGAAAACGTTTTTTGGGTTGTGCTGGGGTCTTTTTCCAAGAAAGAGCTCACCATAGAACAATTGTTTTGGGAGACGATAGTCTTCAAACCGGATGAGATGACCCGTCCAATGCAACTGGTTCTTAATAACAATGGTTGCAATACTGTTTTTTTTTGGCCTTTTTTAAGACATATGTATCAGGGACAAAGCTATACCACTTTAAACCAAGAATGTGTCTAAGGCAGTGCTTATTGAACCTCTCGAGCAATTCTATATGTGTCCGGTACAAGGTCCAACTTTCAGATACGTAGAGTAGGGATGGTACTACACATGCTTGATATACTGAAATTTTAGTTGTCAGAGTTAGATCACCGTCAGACCAGACTCTATCTTGTAGCCTTCCAAAAGCATTAGATGCCTTGCTGATTCTCTGTCTTATTTCCGCATTAAGAGTGCCATCATTTGATAAGGCACTCCCAAGATAGACAAAATTTTTTACGACTTCAAGGCGCTTTCCACAGACGAAGATATCAGGTTCCACATACAGATCATTGGGAGCGGGAGTGTACATGACTTTAGTTTTCTTAATGCTAACTGTCAGTCCGAAGCAGGT
>NC_136525.1:29373048-29378048 GCF_053919585.1 Euprymna scolopes
CTCAGATAATGGTACTACCATGACAGAGGTCCACTTGGATCAGCCAACAGATCGTGAATTAGATCCTGGCCCCAAACCATCATGTGCAACTACAAGAAAAGGAAACAGAAGAGGCCTAAAAACCCAACCCTGGACAGTTGCACAAAGAAGTTATTATTATATTGCTACCATTATTCAAAGTTTGAGAAATGGATTAGAACGTCGAATGAGATCCTACAAGAGAAAATCAAGAATTCTGACCTCCCTGAAGACAAAAAGCAGACAACAGTTGCAAAACTGCGATCCCTTGTATCACAAATGAAGAGATACATAACAGAAGATGAAAATAATATAAAGCATAAAGCCCTAAAAGATGCTGAAAATGATTACCTCCCTATTCAGGAAGAGGAGACTGAAAAAAGACTAATGTCCAGATGGAGTAAGGATGAAAAGTGGACTTTAATTTGGGCCATTGAATACGCTAAGAGCCAATATGTAAAACAAAAGCAAAGGACAGAAACCTGGAGGGAAATCTTCTTCTATTTCTGTCCATGGAAGAAGAATGTCCCACGGAGTAATTTAACCTCTCAAAAATATAATATTTTAAAAGAACGAGTGTTTAATGAGGAAGAACTAAAATACATGACAGATGAAATAACAGTCCTAATAAACACACAGGCTAACCCAATAGAGAAACCTATTCTGTATCCCACCGAATTTGATGAGACTGCAAATGTGAGCCCACAACACCACCACCTTAGATCAGTGCAACAGTTGTCGGTAGCTACCCAACAGATAACCCTTACAGCACAAAGTCCAACATAAGTGCGTCACTCTATATCAGGAACTCAAATGCCTACAGAATCCTCTACACCAGCTCACTCTCACTATAAAGCAGGTAACACATCTGCATTTCCATCAACGTGTGAAATAACTCCTTCACCAGGAAAAACTCCATCTTGTGTTTTGCTTCCAGAACCAGATGATGAGCAATTGGAAATAGAAGAGGAATTCTGTAACACAATAGAAAAAGTCAACAATATGAGCATGGAAGAAAGGCCTAGGTTACCTAAAATACAAGCCTCAAAATTCTTTAAGTCATTGATCATCAAAGTCAATATTGCTCTTATAAGGCTTGTTCCAGAAGAAATAGACCTTAGGCAGCTAAATAACGTCACATATGCAGCTGGGCTGTACATTAGCAACAAAATACTTCCTCTGAATAAACACCAAAATAGAAATAAAACACCTAATGTAACCAAAGCAACACCAAAATGGAAAGCCAAGCTGATAAAAAAAATAAACACCTGTAGAAAGGAACTTAGCCAATTAAAGCAGTTCATGAATAATCCCACAGTGGAAGGTAGACTCAGAAACATCGTCAAAAGAATCTGTGCGAAATTTAAAACAAATTGTAAAAATATCAGAAGCATAGTGAAGGAACTGGAAGGCAAAATACCAGCCATTGCCCAAAGAATTAAACATCGCATGGCAAAGATTAATGCAAAGACACAGAATAAGCTTTTTGCAAACAATCCCAGAACTTTCTACAGGAATCTAATAAGAGAGGAAATTAAAATCCAAGATCCCCCATGTAAACAGGAATTAGACGATTACTGGAGACCCTTATTTGAAAAAGAGGAAGTACATAACGAAGAGGCCCAGTGGATCGGGGATATTATCAATGCAAATAAAAATAAAAGAGAAATGCCAGAGCCAGAAATAACGCCAGATAAAATAAGATCAAAGCTGGCACGAGCTTCAAATCACAAGAAACCTGGCATCGACAACATATCTAACTTCTGGTTAAAACAGCTAACAGCATTGCATGATCATTATAGCAGATGTTTCACCAGAATGTTCAAAGCTTATGAAGCGACCCATCATGGCTATTAAAAGGCGATACAAGCTTAATAGTTAAAAGCACAGAAACCAAAAACCCCAGCAAATATCGCCCAATATGCTGTCTAACCACGACTTACAAGCTATTCACTGGATTAATAGCTGACAGCATATATGAACATCTTTCATCCGGTGATTATCTTGAGGAGAAACAAACAGGATGTAGGAAAAACTGCCTGGGCACCAAAGATCAATTGCTCATTAATAAGACCATTTTGGAAGATTGCAAGAAAAGAAAAAGAAATCTAAATATGGCATGGATAGATTATCAGAAAGCATTTGATAGTGTACCCCATTCGTGGATACTAAAATGCCTTGAATTATATAAAATCCACCCGACCATACAAGAAATTTTAGCTGCCCAAATGAAGGAGTGGCAAACATCCATTACCTTAAACCATAACGGGGGAAAGATATCCATTCCAAATATAAGGATAAAAAAAGGAATCTTCCAAAGAGACAGTTTATCTCCTCTACTATTTTGCCTGGCAATTGATCCTCTAAGTAAGCTTCTAAAGAACTACCAAGGTGCTTATAATCTAAGCTACAGCCGCCAAAGAGAATCCTCCAAGTTAATAAACCATTTATTTTTCATGGATGATCTTAAGCTGTATGCTAGCTCGGAGAAGGATTTAGATCATCTACTGAAAATTGTCCACACTTTTTCTAATGACATCAAAGTGAAGCTCGGGCTGGATAAGTGTGCTAAGTGTACTCTGAAAGCTGGCAAGAAGATATCTACTGAAAACATTCAGCACAATGAAAATAGTGAAATCAGAGAACTGGATGAACAGGAAACATACAAATACCTCGGCATTGATGAAAATGAGTCCATCCAGTATTCCAAGATGAGAGAGAAACTAAGCCAAGAATATCTACGCCGGGAAAGAAAAATCTGCAAAACTGAAATCACAAACAAGAACAAAGTTATGGCAATTAACCAACTTGCCATGCCAGTACTAACATATAGTTTTGGCATTATTGACTGGCCTCAGAAAGACATAAATTGGCTTGACACAAAGACAAGGAAAATGTTAACCTTGTACCGAGTTATTAATCGAAACCAGTGCATGCCTCGTTTGTAGCTGCCCAGGCGAGAAGGAGGTATGGGACTCTCGGAAGTCAATCATCAACACAGAGCCACAATCGTCAGCATAGGTCAGTACATAATAAGTTCCTGTAACCCCAAGCTTATGAAAATTAAAGACCATTATCAGAATCGAGCAAGTAGTACAACATCTATAACACAACTTGCCACTCATTTTGGAAAGGACTGCCTTACAAATGATACTAAGAACCCAAACAAGCCTGCCACTGGCATAGCCCAGAAAAGTCGAAAAAAATACACTAGCCAGTTCCATAGTGTTAAAACAGAAGAATGGACCAACCATAAACGGGCAAAATACCTACCGACTGAACTATCCCAAGAATATATTGATAGGGATGGTTCCCTGGACTGGCTCAGAAGAGGATCCCTCCATTACGACCAAGAGAGGTTGATATTGGCTGCACAAGACCAGGGCCTCATGACAAACGCCTTCAAAAAGATGTGTGGTCTAAGCAACAATAATAAATGCAGGTTCTGTCGCATTGAGGTTGAGAGTGTGGGTCACCTGATTTCTGGTTGCAAAGTCCAACTTGGAGATGGTTATTATACAGATCGCCATAACGGAGTTTGCAAATACCTTCACTGGAAGATATGTAAGAAACTCAACATTCAGTGTAGTAAAAAATCCTGGGAATATATACCCGAACGAACAGTTGGGAATGACAACTACACTATTCACTATGACTACATAATCCCTACTGCTACATATCTAGAAAACGCAGCTGTTAAACCAGATATAGTGATTTGGGACAGAGCAAACAAAAAAGCGACCATAATAGAGGTCAGTGTACCTAATGATACAGGGCTTAACAGAGCTGAGAGAGAAAAGATAACAAAGTATCAAGGACTTATGTATGATATGAAACGAAATTGGAAACTAAAAGACGTTTCAATTATACCAGTCATTATAGGAGCAACTGGGCTTATGAAAAAGAACTTTAAAAAGTACATAGCAAGCATACCCGGTGAACCAAGTGCAAGTGAAATACAAACGATTGCACTGAAAGGTACGGCTAGAATCCTGAAAAGATCTCTTGGTTGGACTCACTAAAATAGAGGTAAATGTCAGACATCTGGTTGGATGTCAACCCCCTAGAAGAAAAAGTTTAAGAAAAATGAAAAAAAAAAAATACATACATACACACACATATACAAATACGTACACACATATATATACATGTACACATACGTACACATATGCACATATATATATTTATACATACACTTATCTACATGTACATACACGTACATAAATATGCACTCATACACATATACATGCATGCACATACATAATACACATATATATGCATACATACACATACACATGCATACATCTACATACATACACACCTGCATCAATACACATACACACGTATATATACACATGCACACACATGCATAGATACACACACAAACATATATACACATACATATATATATATACACATAGATAAACACACATATACATACACCTGTACATACACATACATACACCTATACAGACATATATACATATATACACCAATCAACAATTCCCCCACTAACCAACAATCACGAGGTTGTCTCCTCAGCAACCGACAAGGCTAACATGCTTGCCAGTCGGTTTGCCTCAAACTCTACACTGGACCCTTCCAACCACCCCCTACCTGACTTTCCTATGCGGACAGACGCCACACTAGACGATCTGAAAACCACCCCTGCTCAGGTGCATGCTATCATAAAAAACCTTGACACCTCAAAAGCATGTGGACCCGATCTTATCCCAGCTGTGCTATTAAAAAAGTGCTCAGCCGAAGTAGCTCCAGTTCTCTCCAAACTCTACAACAAATGTCTTAATGAAGCTTGCTTTCCGGGCTGTTGGAAAACTGCTTCTGTTGTACCAGTTTTCAAGAATTCTGGCGAAAGGACAGACCCATCAAATTATCGCCCCATTAGCCTCCTCCCACTTTTTGCCAAAATATTTGAGACCATAATTAACCATGCTCTAGTCCATCATCTTACAGATGCTAAA
>NC_136525.1:29383048-29393048 GCF_053919585.1 Euprymna scolopes
GGATTCTTGGATTTTAGTATTCTGAATTTTCGTTTTAGTCTTTTCGAGTATTCCTTATATTATGTTTGTTTAGAAAGAGGGGTGTATTTAAAATAGGGGATTTGTTAATGTTTCTATTTATTTGTCTCCCCATGTGGGTATGGCCAGACCCAGGATCGGTTCCTAGTGTGGGGAAGATTTTGTTCCCCAGAGGGGGGGGGGCATTGAAGGGGGTATAGGTATGGGAGAGGGATGATAGAAGGGATGATAGTTGTTTCAGTCATGAGGGGGTTCTCCTCCACTGACTGAGGAGGGAGCGAGGTGTTGGAACAGATATTATACTATGGTTCTAGGTGTCTCCTAGTGTTGTTGGTTTCGAGGTTAAGTAGGGTTGGTATTGTCCAGTGTGTTGTATTAGAGATAGGGGTGTTATGTCTGTGTGTGGTTGTATGCATGCACATGTGTGTGTTTTAATGTGTCGGTTCTGATTTATGTGTGGGTGTGTATATGTGTATGTGTATGGGTGTGCATGCGAGTGTGCCTTGCATTTCATGTTTTTGTGTGATGGTATTAGGTTCTGTTCAGTTCAGGAGTGAATCTGGTGATGAAGTTTTTTTCCTGTGTAAGTAAATAAAAATAATTGTCTGTTTGGAAGATTGGCATTATTTTTAAGCTGTTTCCACTGCATGTGTGTACGTGTTTTGAAACATAGAGGTGTCTGTTATCTGCAATTTTGTTGTTGTAAGGCCACTCTTTTGCTGAAATTTTTTGTGGCGCCTATGTAGGATTTGTTGCATGTTGTGCATCTTAGTGCATATACTACATTTCTGGAGGTGCAATTTAGATCCTTTTTATTTTGAATGTTTGTGCTGGGTTTTTGAATGTGTATGTGTTTCCTTCTATTATTATGTCACATACTCCACATCGCGGTTTGTTGCATTTTGTAACTCCTTTTGTAGTATGTGGGACGAGTTTTGAGGAAGTTAAGATGTGTTTTAAGTTTTTGGGTTGGCGTTTGCTTTTTATTATTTTTGTTGTTTTAAGTATGTTGTTTAGTTTGTCTTTCTGATTGAGGAGGATCAGGTTTTTTGTTATCTTTGTGAATAGTTCTGGGTTGTTTGTGTTGTGTGTAGAGACGTATGCTAGAATTTGTCTTTTTTGTGTTTTTGGGGGGGTTCTTAGTTGGTCTATTGGAATTTTTTCAGCCAGTCCAATACCTTTCGGTATTAGTGGTAGTTGGTATCCTCTTTTCCGCAGTGTTATTTGTAGTTCATTCAGTCTATTTGAACGGAGGTGTCTGTCTGTTACTATGGCGCAGACTCTACGTGCTAGGGAGTAGGGTGATTTTAGACAGCTTTTAGGATGGTGGCTTTTGAAGTGGAGGTATTGTTGAGTGTCTGTGGGTTTGTGGTAGATGTCTGTGATTATGTTGTTGTTTTTTATTGTTACTAGGATGTCTAGGAAAGGTAGTTCTGTGGGGCTTTGTTCTAGTGTGAAGTTTATTTTTGGGTGTAGATTTTGTAGCAAAGTGTGGAGTTCTTTGATACCCCCCCATGAGGTTCTCCAGAGGATAAAGCAGTCGTCTAGGTATCTTTTCCAAGATTTTATGAAGAGTGTTTTTATATTGTGCCCGTACTTTTGCTCTATCCTTTCATAAAGGGTCTCTTCTAGGAAGGCGAGTGTAAGGGTGGCATATATCGGTGCCATTTTGGTACCCATTGCTGTGCCTAGTATTTGGATGTAGTTGTCTTTATTGAGTTGGAAGGAGTTGTTATTGAGGATTATGTCGATGCTATCAATCACGAATTGTTTATTGAATCTGGGGTGTAAAGTCTGTGTATGTTTGTCAATCCAATATGCGATAGCTTCTTTTCCTAGATTGTGTGGGATATTGCTATATAGGCTGCTAACATCGAATGTGGCTAGTATAGTCCCATCATCTACTGTTTGTGGTAGGGAGCTAAGGAAGTGTGTGTTATCTCTTACAAAACTTCTGACTAGATTGGTGAAGGGCTGTAATAGTATATCTATTAGGTTGCTAAGTCTGCTTGTTGGGCATGATGGTCCTGCTACTATGGGTCTGAATGTGAGGTCGTTGGGGTTTGGGGTGCTTATGCATTCCGACTTTTGTATGTTGATGGCATGTCTTACCTGGTTAGATTTGTGTATTTTGGGTAGCCCATAGAAGATGTTTGTTTTTGTTGTGAAGTTTGTAAGGAAGTCTTTTTCTTTTTTAGTTAATGTACTATTGTATGTTGTGCAGAGTTTTGTTATTTCAGATATGGTTGTGTCGTCTATGTAAGAGCTAATTGGTTTGTAATAATTTTCGTTCCCTAGTGATTCTGAAATTTTTGTTTTATAGAAGTTCTTATTCATTATAACTACTGCACTACCTTTGTCTGCTTCCTTTATAACTAAGTTGTTATTGTGTTGGATTTTTTTAAGTGCTTGATTTTGTTTTTGTGTTAGATTACTGGTGGGGTTTTCTTTTTGTTGGGGGTTGAGGCTCTAGAATGTTTCAAAGAAGGTATTTATTTCTTTTGTGTTGCTATGTTTGTTGGGGAAGTATGTTGATTTTTTCTTCACTAGAGAGTCGTCTGTTGTGTTATCACTGTCGTTAAGTATATCTATGAGTCTAAATTTGCGTTCAAATTCTTTGAGGTCTTTCTTTAACTCTGCTATGTTACTTCTGGGAGTTGGGCAGAATTTGAGGCCTAGTTTTAGTACTTCAATTTCGTCCTTTGTAAGCGTCTCTGTAGATAGGTTGATGACTTTGGGTTTTTTGTTGTCTAGTCTGGTGTTGTCATTTTGTGAGGGATTCCTAAAAAATAATTGTGAGGGTCGTTAGTTTCGTTGATTCGGTTGGGAGGTTGGTTGTGTCGTTTTGTGGGGATGTATGGGTTATGATGGTACCTGGGGTATTCGGATTGGTTGTGTTTGTGTGTGGGGTATTTTTGGGGTCGGTTTTGTACTGTGGGGTACTGGGGGTGGGTGTTGTAAAGATTGTTTTGTGTTGGGTGGTATCTATAGGGGTGGTTTAGTTCCATTGGGTTGTTACAGTGGGGGTTGTTAAGTAGGGGGATTTTTTGGTGGTTTGTGTGGGTGGGGTGGGGTAAGAGATAGTGGGTTCTTGGCTGAGTTGGGTGACGTGGTTGGTAGTAACTATTTACGTATTGTTGTGGGAGGTTGTATCTTTTAGTGTTGTCATGTGGTAGTGGGTTGTCGGTTGTTGATATGTTGTTTTTTGGAGCATTTTGGTAGTAGTATTTGTGTTTGTATGGTGTCTGTGTTCTTGTGTGGATGTGTGGTGTTCTATATGGGAGTTTTGGTTGAGTTTGTTGGTGGGGATGGGTGTATGCTTTGAATATGTTCCGGTCGTTTCGTTGTGGGTGTTTGGGTCTGTTGTGTGGGTATGTTTGAGAGTGATGTGTATCTCGTTTCTTACCTTTGTTTTGGAATCTCTCCAGCTGTTGAAATCGGGAATGTTTTGGTTTTTGGTAGGTTTGACTGGTCATGATCGGTACTTGTTCTTTTTTTTCTTTTTCTGGAAGATTCTTTAGCCAGGTTATCTTCCTTTCGATAATTCTTTTGGATTTTTCCTCCTCCTCTCTGCATTCAGACTCCCAAAGTCCAATAAGGAATTGGTGGGTCTCCTTGGAGCATAGTTTTCTGATGTCGGTGAGTATTTTATCGTCGATTTTGGTGTATTCCTCTGTGAGGTGTATCTTTCTGTCCTCTTGTATGTCGATTTCAGCTTGTAGTTTTGATATGTTTAGGGCTTTTTTTATTGGACAAGCCCAATAAAAGAGCAATAAAAATGCAGCATACCAATGAATAATAAACACTTACAAGCCTTCACCCCTTGGAAAAACTTCAAATTAACTACGAAAATCGCCATTTTTACATCTCCAACACATTTGAAAATAATTTCTGACGAGGACGCATCACAGACCGTCTGAAACGCGCGTAAACGATTTCAATAACTTAAAAACATTATTACAATGATCCAAACATAATTCTCAATGAAAAACCAAGACACGGAATAATAAAATAATGTTAAAAAATACACATTGTTGGTGACTACTCCCTTATTTAAATATATATATATATATGATTGTTGAGCTGGATTAAATCCGAGGATATGAAATAAAATGGAGGTGGAAGGACCTGGATACTCAACGTTTTGCCCAATTTATGCGGGCTTCTTCAAGAGGGATGGTCATTGACGAGAGAGTCGGAGGATTGGGGCTATATATAATGATGGGGGAGAGCAGCGTGTTTTCCTTATGTAAATTAGATGTCATATATACATGTATATACATTTTATGAGAGAAGAACTAATTAGAGTAAACTAGTGTAGTGGATTACGTCTAAAAGATAAAATATCGTAGAGATTAAAAATTGTGTTTGGAAATATAGCGGTGATAGATTAAATAAATAAAATGACACGAGATTACGAAAGAAGCTTTTTTTTTTTTTTTTTTTAAATTAGAAATAATTGAATTGGGATAAAATAGCGCAGTAACTTAAAAGATGGTGTCTAAAAATAAGAATAGGAGGTGATAAAATGGAGTCTAAAAATAGATAATGATAAAATACAGTAAATAAGTAAAATAAAAATAAAATTAAGTGAAATTACGAATTTTTTTTTTTTTTCCGCGTTTAACCGGTGTCTAAGTTGTTTTCTTTAATAATTATTTTCGACAGAAAGGGAGCAACGTGGAAAAAACCTTTTCTTTGCTTAATTATATTGCTGGAATGGGAGATTATAGCTGACTCAATTAAACGTTGTGTGGATCTGTTATGTATGTGTTTAAGGAAAGTTGCTTTGTTAAAATCAAAATGATGGTCGTTTTCCATGATGTGACAAAATATGGGTTTGAGTGTATTGTTGTTTTTTACATCTCTTTTGTGTTCATATATTCTTTTATTTAAATTACGTTGAGTTTCTCCTACGTATATTCTTCCACAATCAAGGCAAGGTATGGAATATATTCCGGCTTTGGTGTTAATGTTGGTATTAGTTATAATTTTACGTGTTAGATCCTTAATTGTTAAAGAGTTTAGTTTTGTTATTGAATGCCTGTCTTATTTAGGTTCTTATAGATTGTGTCGTTGTTTTTATTAGTTGGTAATGTTAATTGTCTGTTGTGTGTCTGGCTATTTATGGAATGGTCTCGGTTTCGGTTATGGTAAATTTTTAGTGCTTTTCTTTTTGTATTTGCCAAAAAATGTTGAGGGTATTGCAAGTTCATGAATGTACGTTCGATATACTCAAATTCTTCCACGGTGTATTCTTCACTGCATATTCTCAGGGCCCTAAGAATATGCAGTGAAGAATACATCGTGGAAGAATTTGAGTATATCGAACGTACATTCATGAACTTGCAATACCCTCAACATTTTTTGGCAAATACAAAAAGAAAAGCACTAAAAATTTACCATAACCGAAACCAAGACCATTCCATAAATAGCCAGACACACAACAGACAATTAACATTACCAACTAATAAAAACAACGACACAATCTATAAGAACCTAAATAAGACAGGCATTCAAATAACAAAACTAAACTCTTTAACAATTAGGGATCTAACACGTAATATTATAACTAATACCAACATTAACACCAAAGCCGGAATATATTCCATACCCTGCCTTGATTGTGGAAGAATATACGTAGGAGAAACTCAACGTAATTTAAATAAAAGAATATATGAACACAAAAGAGATGTAAAAAACAACAATACACTCAAACCCATATTTTGTCACATCATGGAAAACGACCATCATTTTGATTTTAACAAAGCAACTTTCCTTAAACACATACATAACAGATCCACACGACGTTTAATTGAGTCAGCTATAATCTCCCATTCCAGCAATATAATTAAGCAAAGAAAAGGTTTTTTCCACGTTGCTCCCTTTCTGTCGAAAATAATTATTAAAGAAAACAACTTAGACACCGGTTAAACGCGGAAAAAAAAAAAAAATTCGTAATTTCACTTAATTTTATTTTTATTTTACTTATTTACTGTATTTTATCATTATCTATTTTTAGACTCCATTTTATCACCTCCTATTCTTATTTTTAGACACCATCTTTTAAGTTACTGCGCTATTTTATCCCAATTCAATTATTTCTAATTTAAAAAAAAAAAAAGCTTCTTTCGTAATCTTGTGTCATTTTATTTATTTAATCTATCACCACTATATTTCCAAACACAATTTTTAATCTCTACGATATTTTATCTTTTAGACGTAATCCACTACACTAGTTTACTCTAATTAGTTCTTCTCTCATAAAATGTATATACATGTATATATGACATCTAATTTACATAAGGAAAACACGCTGCTCTCCCCCATCATTATATATAGCCCCAATCCTCCGACTCTCTCGTCAATGACCATCCCTCTTGAAGAAGCCCGCATAAATCGGGCGAAACGTTGAGTATCCAGGTCCTTCCACCTCCATTTTATTTCATATATATATATATATATATATATATATATATATATATATATGGATATCTCCCACTCTGACAGACACATGCACGGACTTGGAGTTTACATTCGTAATACCCTCCACCTGACTAGAGAAACAAACCTAGAAACAGATGATCAAGCCTTTATGTGCTTTAGACTAAACATGCAACACAACATTAGCTACTTTTATTTTCTCTACTGCTCTCTCTCGACCCAGGACTGCACCATAATAAACAAAATCTCTGACAGCATAGACACGGCACTCTCTCTCGACACTAGCGCACAAGTACATGTATTTGGTGACTTTAATGTCCACCACAAAAACTGGCTTGGATTCTTTACTTACACAGATGCTATCTCAAATTGTTACTTTTCCAACCCGTTTCCCTGACCAAGAAGAACAACACGCATTACTTCTAGATCTGTTTTTGACCACAGTTTCTGATGAATGCATAACGAAGGTCAACAGTCCACTCAGGAACGCTGATCATGCAGTGATAATGGTTGAAATCGCCCTAAACTCTAGAGCCAAAACTGAAGAGGCAGTGCTCAAAACAACGAGATATTATAAAAAGGCTGACTGGGAAGCCATCAGGGAACTAATCAGAGATGCCTCATGGGGAAATATTTTTTCTCTCCCTGCTGAACAGTGTGCAAACGAGACCACTGACTGGTTCAAAACTGCAATCAAGCGCATGTTCCCATGCAGAAATTTTATAGTAAGCCCCACTCTCCCTAATGGTTTACTTTGACTTGTGCAACTGCCATTGCTCAAAAGCAGCATGCATACCGCAGATTTAACCGACATAAGTCCAGTTCAAACAGACTGAAGTATATAGAAGCTAGAAATAACGTTAAGAAAGAAATAGCGACAGCTAAGAGAGAATTTACGGAAACCACTAAAAAACGCATTGAAGCACAAAAACTAGGAACTTAAGACTTCTGGAAAATCTACAACAGTGTGGTAAATAATGGGCAATCAACAATTCCCCCACTAACCAACAATCACGAGGTTGTCTCCTCAGCAACCGAGAAGGTTAACATGTTTGTCAGTCGGTTTGCCTCAAACTCCACACTGGATCCTTCCAACCACCCCCTACCTGACTTTCCTATGTGGACAGACGCCACGCTAGACGATCTGAAAATCACCCCTGGTCAGGTGCATGCTATCATAAAAAACCTTGACACTTCAAAAGCATGTGGACCCGATCTCATCCCAGCTGTGCTATTAAAAAAATGCTCAGCCGAAGTAGCTCCAGTTCTCTCCAAACTCTACAACAAATGCCTTAATGAAGCTTGCTTTCCGGGCTGTTGGAAAACTGCTTCTGTTGTACCAGTTTTCAAGAATTCTGGCGAAAGGACTAACCCATTAAATTATCGCCCCATTAGCCTCCTCCCACTTTTTGCCAAAATATTTGAGACCTTAATTAACCACCTTACAGATGCTAAACTTCTGACTGACCAACAATATGGATTTAGACAAGCCCATTCCACAGCAGACATCCTAACTGTAATTTCTGAACGTATATACCATTCACTGGACAAAGTGGAAAATTAGATTATACGGTATCACTGGTAGAAAACATGATTAAATCCTTCTTAGATTAGAGGAAAATCCAGGTTGTCCTCAACGGTCGTACATCTAAACAATATGATATAAATGCGGGAATGCCCCAGTGGTCTATCCTTGGACCTTAATTGTTCCTGATATTCATAAATGACCTCCTCGACAAACTTGCCTCTGAGATGGGTATATATGCTGATGACACTACACTCTATAACAGGCACAACAGGAAGAGGAATGAACACATTTCTAAAGAAATGGCAGAAACACTAGAGGAAGACCTCCAATCTGTAGTGGAATGGGGACAAAAACCAACTAAGAATCCCAAAAGAGCACAACAAAGAACAAATTTTAGGATACGTCTCTACACACAACACAAACAACCCAGAACTATTTACACAGATAACAAAAAACCTGATCCTCCTCAATCAGAAAGACAAACTAAACAACATACTTAAAACAACAAAAATAATAAAAAGCAAACGCCAACCCAAAAACTTAAAACACATCTTAACTTCCTCAAAACTCGTTCCACACACTACAAAAGGGGTTACAAAATGCAACAAACCGCGATGTGACATAATAATAGAAGGAAACACATACACATTCAAAAACCCAGCACAAACATTCAAAATAAAAAGGATCTAAATTGCACCTCCAGAAATGTAGTATATGCACTAAGATGCACAACATGCAACAAATCCTACATAAGCGCCACAAAAAAATTCAGCAATAGTGGCCTTACATAAGAGCAACATCAAAATTGCAGATAACAGACACCTCTATGTTTCAAAACACGTACACACATGCAGTGGAAACAGCTTCAAAATAATGTCAATCTTCCAAACAGACAATTATTTTTATTTACTTACACAGGAAAAAAACTTCATCACTCCGGAACTAAACAGAGCCTAATATCAACACACAAAAACATGAAATGCAAGGCACACTCACATGCACATCCTTATGCATATACACACATAAATCAGAACCGACACATTAAAACACACACATGTGCGTGCATATAACCACACACAGACATAACACCCCTATCTCTAATACAACACACTGAACAATACCAACCCTACTTAACCTCGAAACCAACAACACTAGGAAACACCTAGAACAATATATAATATATAGTATAATATCTGTTCCAACACCTCGCTCCCCCCTCAGTCAGTGGAGGAGAAATCTCTCATGACTGAAGCAACAATCATCCCTTCTATCATCCCCCTCCCATACCTATACCCCTCCAATTAGCCCTTCCCGTCTGGGGAACGAGATATTCCCCACACTAGGAACCGATTCTGGGTCTGGCCATACCCACATGGGGAGACAAATAAATAGAAACATTAAAAAATCCCCTATACATATTTTTAAATACACCCTCTATCTAAACAAACATAATATAAAGAATACCCGAACAGTCTAAGACTGAAACGAAAACTCACAATACTAAAATCTAAGAATCCAAAAAATAAATATCAAAATAGGATGAAATCATCCCTACCTTTATTTCAGAAGAGCTGATTCCCCCCACCCCACCCCCTCACACATACACATTAGTAACGACCTTGGATCACAGTCACCTACTAGGGAAGCAAAGAACCTCATAATACTATAAAACAGTACACACATTTTCAAACCAATAAAAGAAAACACACACACACATCCTACCCTAAAGGAAAAGAAAAAATACAAGAAGAAAGAGAGAGTGAGAGAGAGAAACTTAGCACAGGAGTGACCACAGCCGAGGCCGCCGAGATATAATATATCTCCTCGGCGGCCTCGCCACAGCCCAATAAAAGAGTAATAAAAATTGAACATTCCAATGAATAGTAGACACTTACACGTTTCCACCCCTTGAAAACACTTCAAATGAACTACAAAAATTCCATTTTTACATCTTAAACACATTTTGAAAATAATTTCTGAAGAAGATGCTTCAAAGAACGTATGAAACGC
>NC_136525.1:29400548-29443048 GCF_053919585.1 Euprymna scolopes
GACCAGCACCACCTACCCCACCAGACATCCCACCACCAACCCATCTCCTGGACATCAACACCAACCCTCCAAGCAAGGCAGAGATCATCAGGGCCATAAAATCCCTCATCAGGCAAGGCAGCAGGTCCTGATGGAATACCACCTGAAGCACAAGGCCGATATCCATACAACTGAGATGCTACACCCCCTTCTCATCAAAATCTGGGAGCAAGAACGAGTACCAATGGACTGGAAGCGAGGATGCCTTGTAAAGCTGCCAAAGAAAGGTGATCTCTCATCTTGTAATAACTGGAAAGGAATCATACTGCTATCCATACCAGGCAAAATACTGAGCAGAATCATGCTCGAGAGACTAAAGATGGCCTTAGATAAGACACTTTGGGATGAACTGGCTTCTGACAGGACCACTCAAACCACATCGCAATCATGTGCATCATCATCGAGCAGTTCCAAGAATGGCAGACCACCTTCCATGCAGTCTTTGTTGACTTCAAGAAGGCATTTGACAGCGTCAATAGAGAGGTTATCAGGAGACTGTTGCATCACTATGGCTTTCATCCCAAGTTTGTCATCATCATACAACAGATGTACGAGGATCCCACCTGTGAAGGGATTCATGACAGGAAACTGATTGAACCCTTCACCGTACAAACCGGCTTCTGTCAAGGTTACCTGCTCTCGCCAATAATATTTCTGGTGGTGGTTGACTGGGCCATGAAACGATCTATGGCGGGGCAGAGGACGGGTATCAAGTGGAATTTTACAAAACAGCTGGAGGACCTGGACTATGCAGATGACTTCAGACTCCTTTCACACAGGTTTCAAGATGTGCAGGAGAAGCTATGTCTGGAAAGACTGGACCAGATCAACATCGGGAAGACAGGGGTCATGAGGGTAAATAACAGAAGGCAAGATCCAGTGCAGCTACAACAAGAGAATATTAGAGAGGTTGACAAGTTTGTGTACCTGGGCAGTGTTGTCGGCAGATAATGACATCAAGCGCCGGATAAAGCAAAGCCAGACATGCCTTCAGCATCTTAAGACTAATCTGGAGAACAATAGAGGAATAAGATCCGAATTTTCAACACCAATGTGAAGTCGGTTCCATGCCATGACATATTTTAAAGACGTATAGTCCATGTAGATGATGAGGATGTCGGTGCCGAGTCAGAGAGTAATGAATGTGAACCGGTGCCGATGCAAAGACCGCAGAGAGAACTAAATGTGCCTGGACATGGGATTATGTAATGTAACATGATCTTTAATGATCATCAGGACATGTAGTCTAAAATGTAATTAAAAAAAAATTCATACCAGCGGCGAGAAACAAACCCGAGACCTTTCGGTTGCAGATCAGGAGTCTGCCAATGCACTAGGTCCATCCTACTCACAGCGACAGTTGGGTTTCACCTGACGGCTATAGAAAATGGGCCGATAGGTCATTCGGCATTAGTTGAGGAGGATTGCTCTAGTTGTGTGTTGCTATATTCATGCTCGAGATCGTGTTCTATTAATTCGAGGGTGTTGCTTGGGATCGTGTTCATTCAATTCGACGGTGTTGCTTGGGATCGTGTTCATTCAATTCGACGGTGTCTTTTTGCCAGATGTGAGTTCTGTCGAATGTGCGTTGGATTTTCATAATACCAACGTATTTAACCACAAACCCCGATTATTAGAACCGACATGTAAATGTACATCTTTAATTCCTGCAGCGATGGGTAAATGGCGAAACAACAAGTGGAGATGAACATTGGCAGTTGTAGTCACAAACCTGCACTTGAGTAGTCCATAGGATAGTGGTCAATCCTTTTCCTGGGGGCAACAGAGGAATCTGACAACACTCATAGATGATGTCAGCCTCTTTAGGAAAGCATTGCTCACTCCAACACAGGGGATGGGACTAGAAAAGGTGTCCCAAACCGAGTCTAGTCAGTTTACTGCAGTTGATGAACTCATCCTCATTGCAGTCCAAAAATAGAGAACAACTAAAAACTCAAACTATTCTTGGGGCATGGAATGTCCGAACGCTACTCGATTTAGGTAATACATCAAAACCAGAAGGGCCAGAAAGATGAACAGCACTTGTTGCAAATGAGCTTCAACGTTATGGAATTGATATGCAAAATCGTCCATGAGTACTGCCGAATTCATCATTGCCCTCAGGACAAAGAACATTATTTCGATTATCAATTATAGATAGTTGAACATTTCTTCATTTCTCCCGAAGAGTGAGGATGGAAATGTTATTTGAAAGTATACGCGAGAGACCAACGGAAATGTTTTTTTACACTAAAGCATGTCAGACCAACAAAAATGCTTTTTTGCAATCACGCATGACAGACCAAAGAAAATGTCTTTTTTACACTTAAGTATAACAGACTAACGAAAATTTCTTTTATATATAAGTATGATAAACCAACAAAAATGCTTTTTTACACTTAAGAGTGACAGACCAACAAAAATGCTGGCACTTCTGCATGACAGTGACATGAGGCGAATGTGTGTATTTTAGTTTCAAGAACGGGCGATAGAGGGCATGTGTCAGCCGAACAGGGGTCGATAACTCATACCTTTCTAAAAGTTTGTGCAAAGACAATCCCTTCGAAGGGGTTTTTGAACAAAAAAAAGGAACTCTATCCCTTGGAACTGTGCAAAAATACTATATTCCAAAAAGGTTTCAATAAAAATCCTCATTGAAAAAAAAAATCAATATTATTAAAAAAATTCTATAAATTTTTATCAATAAAGAAAAACTTTTATATTAAAATTATATTTTGCTACATTGACAAACAAAAATTATCTTTTGATATATGTTTATACAATCTTACTGTGAAAAAAAACCCAATCTTTCTATAAAAAAATTTATTCTTAAACTATCTATAAACATGAAACCATGTTTTTAAAATTCTATTTCGCTTCATCGACAAACTAAAATTATATTTCGATACATTAAATCACTCATTGAAAATAAAAATTATATTAATACATTAAAATTATATTTTGATACATTTTTTTTATTCAATAAATGTTTTGAGTTTTATATATTTTTTGTGTTATTTATTTCGTTATATATTTTCGCGTTATCATAAACACTTGTTCATATTTGAAGTTCACATAATGGCTGCTAAATGTCAATTTTCTTTTGAAGAACAGGGGTCAATAACTCGTCTTTGTTGCTAATATGTCACTGACATGCAAAAGTGCCAAAATGCTTTATACACTTGAGCCTCACAAACAAAAAAAAACATTTTGTTACACTTAAGCCTGACAGACTAACAAAAATGTCTTTCTAACACTTAAGCCTGACAGACCAATAAAAATGTTGTTTTTTTTACACTTTGATGTGATGGGCTAACGAACATGTTATTTTTACACTTAAGCCATACAAACCGACAAGAATGCCTTAATAAATTTAGGCATGACAGTCCAACGATATTGTTTTCAAAACCTAGGATTGATAGAATATTGAAAATGTCTTTTTTTCCAATTAAGCATGACAGACAAACAAAAATGTTTTTTACAGTAAAGCGAGACAGACCAAACAAAAAATGTTATTTTACAATAAGGCATGACAGACTACCAAAATGCTTTTTTACACTTAATCTTGACAAACCAACAATTTTTTTTACAGTAAAGTGTGACAGACCAACAAAAATGTTTCTTTTACAATTAAGCATGGCAGACCGAAAAAAATGCTTTTTTTAATCTTATGTGTGACAGACGAACGAAAATTATTTTTTACACTTTTTTACATAAGAGACCAACAAAAATGTCTTTTTACACTTAAGCATGACAGACCACCAAATATGCTTTTTTACACTTATGAGTGACATACCAAGAAAAATACTTTTTACAATAATGCATGACAGACCAACAAAATACCTGTTTCACTTAAGCATAAAAGACCAACAAAAATGCTTTTTTTTTTACACAATCAACCTTACAGACCAACAGAAATGCTTTTTTACACATAAGCATAACAGGCCAAAAAATGCTTTTTTTACACTGAAGCATAAAAAATTAACGAAAATGTCTTTTTACAATTAAGCATGACTGATCAAAAAAAATGTTTTTTTTACTTAAGCATGACAGACCAACAAAAATGCTTTTGTAAACTTATGTGTGACAGACAAACGAAAATGACTTTTTTACACTTAAGCATAAGAGACTAACGAAAATGTCTTTTTTACACTTTAGCGTAACAGACCACCAAATATGCTTTTTTACACTTAATAGTAACAGACCAAGAGAAATACTTTTTTACACTAATGCGTGACAGACCAACAAAATACCTTTTGCACTTAAGCATAAAAGACCTACAAAAATGCCTTACAAACCAAAAATGCTTTTTTACACTGAAGCATGGCAAACTAATGAAAATGTCTTTTTACATGACACCCCAAGAAAGTTAATGTTTTTTTTAAACTTAAGCTTGACACACTAACGAAAATGTCTTTTTTACATTTAAAAATGACAGACTAACAAAAACGCTTCTTTACGCTTACGCCTTATAGTTCAACAAAAAGCCTTCGTTACACTTAAGCCTTACAATTTAATAAAAATTCTTCTTTACACTAAAGCCATACTAACTCACAAAATAGCTTATATGTGTAAGCCTGACAGAGCAATGAAAATGTCCTTTTTATATTTAAAATTTTTTTTTACACTTAAGCCCTACAGTTAAAAAATGCTTCTTTACACTTAAGCCTTACAGTTCAACAAAAAGGCATCTTTACACTTATGCTTTACTGTTCAACAAAAATGCTTTTTTATACTTAAGCCTGACTCACCAACAAAAATGCTTTTTCACACTAAGGTGTTCAGTGTAGAATAAATGTTTTGTTACACTTAAGCGTGACAGACTAACGAGTATGTCTATTTTACACTTTAGTCTGACAGACCAACAAAAATGCTTTTATACACTGGAGCGTGACAGACAAACGAAAATGTCTTTTTATACTTTAGCATGACATGGCAATAAAAATTGCTTTTTACACTTTAATGTGTCGGGCAATAATTTTTTTTTTTTTACACTTTAGCTTTACAGACTATTTCTACTGTATACTCTTTAACCCTTATCCTTGAGTGGCCTCTTGGCCTTGATAATGTGGTGATGCCTATGTAAAAAAAAAAGACTAACAAACATTTCTTTTTAACACTTAAGCATGACTGACACACAAAATGCTTTTTTACACTTAAGTCTGGCAAACCAACAAAAATGCTTTTTTACACTTAAGCAGGACAGAGCAACAAAAATGTCTTTTTACATGTGACAACCCAATAAAAATGCTTTTTTTATTCTTAAGCATCACAAACCAACAAAACTGTGGATTTACACTTAGGCCAGACAGACACAAAATAATGCATTTATTATGACCGACTGACCGACGAAAATGTCTTTTTTACCTTAAGCAGAACAGACGGACAAACATTTTTTTTAACTAAAGCCTGAAAGACCAGCAAAAATGTTTTTTACACTTAAGCATTACAAACCAACAAAAATGCTGCTTTTCACTTAAGCTTGACACACCAACAAAAATGTCTTTTTAACAGACCAACAAAGATACCGTTTTACACTGAGGAGTGACAATCTAACAAAAATGTTTTTTTTACACCTGAGCATGACAGATCAAAGAAAATGTCTTTTTACACTTAATCATAACAGACCAACAAAAATGCTTTTTTACACTTAGGCATGATAGACCAATAAAAAAGTTTTTTCACAGACCAACATGAATGATCTTTGCACTTATCTCTGACAGACACATAAAAATGCTTTAGTGTACTAAAGCCTGACAAACCAACGAAAGTGTCCTTTTATACTTAAGCATGATAGACACACAAAAATGCTTTTTCACACTTAAGCCTGACAGACCAACAAAAATGCTCGTTTACACTTAGACCTGACAGACCAAAAAATTTTTTTTTTAACTGGCAGAACAACAAAAATGTCTTTTTTACATTTAAAAATGACAAACCAACAAAAATGCTGTTTTACCCTTAAGCCTGACAGACTAACGAAAATCTTTTTTTACATTTAAATATGACAGACCAATGACGGAAATTATTTTTACACCTTTCAGACCAACAAAAATAATATTTTACACTTAAGCATTTCAGACACACACACAAAAAAAAATGCTTTTTTACATAATAAGCCTTACAGACCAACAAAAATCTTTTTTTACACTTAACCTAACAGACCAACAAAAATTGCTTTTACTCTTAAGTCTTACAGACCAACAAAAGTTTTTACACTTAAGCATGATTGACTAAAGAAATTTTTATTTCAGACTGAAGCATGACATAGCAACAAAAATGCTATTTCAGACAAGGCCTCTAAGACGTATCCTACAAATCGAATTTTGACATCGTCCTAAGATCGGATGTGTCAAGTAAAACAAAAACCCTAAAATTATGCTAAGTATAAATTATGCTATCTCAAGTAAACTTAAATGGCGAACACATTTCAATAAGATTTTTTGAGAAACAATTTCTTCAATCTGATCTGAATTTAAATTTATAACGTCATTTCAATTTCTCCATAGCTAAAAATTGCAGAAATATTCTTCATGTTTAACTTAATTCTTACAAAAAAAAAAAAGAAAAGAAATTCAACCATTATATTTTTATACTTAAATTACAAATATATATCAAATATTCAGCCTAAAAAATCATTCACACAGTAGTTGCATTTCTCGGCGACGCCAAGAACTTCGACCTGTACGAAGCGATGGCGAAGTGGTTAACTACACAAACTGACAACAGGGGCGTCGCAAGTTCGAATCAATAGAAAGACTTTCACTTTGTATGTTGGCAACATTTACGTGATCTTTCTCATAAATACCCAATGTCTTTAGAAATAATTCTAATTAGAAAGATATCAGGGAAACGAATGCCTACAATAATCATCTGATTTCATACGAAATGAATAAATAATGCTCAACAACAAACTCAACCCCTTTTTAATCAAACTAAGCTTATTTGTTCTATCTATAACATAGAAAAGTGACATTGTCTCTTTGTGAAAGAACGATCTCTACCAAATGACTATGTCAATTTTTGATCTGCAGACTTGAAACTTCTTATATAGATTATTCGGACATGTGGAACAAATTTGATTTGGTTTCTAGCCGGTAAAAAATAGAGGTCAAAATTGAAAATGTTGAAATTTGGAAATATTGAAATTTGGAAATATTGAAATTTGGAAAATATTGAAATTTGAAATTTGAAATTTGTGTAATAAATTGCAAACAGACGGGCTTACCTGACAAATGCTCGAGGTGTGCACTCTGCAAAGCGAGCACGTCCAAAGAAAAATGGCAAGATGGCGGCGGCCGGTTAATATTGCCAAGTAATCATGCAAAATCTCGTGTTCTCTCACACACACGGCTGGAAAAGGCTGAGCGTGTTTGCCGGTTGTGCAAGATTAAGACCCAGCTATGGTTATCCCATTGAGACTCACTAAAGGGGCTTATGCCATGTACCAGCAGCTAGGGGAGGATCCGACCATGGTGCAGATTACACAAGCGCTATACGGGGCATTTGGTACAGACCCTTTTGTCGCCTGGAGGCAGTTTTCCGAACGTCGACTTGGGCCGGGGGAGACAGTGGATGTCTACATGGCCGACTTGAAAAAGCTTGCCACTCCCTTCGGCGGTGCAAGTGATCGCATATTGGCATACGCCTTTTTGTCGGGACTTCCAGATGAGGCAAGTCGACTGCTGCAAGCATCGTCAAGACTCACTGAGATTGGATTGGAGGAGTTATTGGCGAGAGCACGAAACATCTTGAAAGACGATCGAGAACTAGTCTCCGCAGCTGTTGACACTCTGGACTCGCCAACGAAGGGACTATGATGCTATACCTGTGGTGGCCCCAACCACTTTTCCAGAGACTGCAAAAGCGGTACAAGGCACACCCCTAATTATGGAGCACGACAAGTAATACGGTGTCACCAATGCAATAAGCCAGGCCACATAGCGCGGAATTGTCCGGGAAACGGGCAAGGGGAGGACACCGCAGCACTAGCACCCTCCCCAACGCGGCATTGAACAAAGCGCTGCCTGCAGTAACAGTTCAAGTTGATGGATGTGAACGTTCAGCACTGGTTGACACCGGCTGTACCCAAACCCTTCTTCAAAAGGAATATTGCGCCACATGGAAGAAACGAAGGATCCCTGTACTTACTGTCGGCCAAGGCTCATTGGTGTGTTGTGGGGTCAGCGTTGTTCATATCAGCATTGGCAATGGCTCTCCGGTTGCTGTGACGGTGTTAGTGGTCGATGGGGAGCTGCTCGGATATGACCTTCTCCTTGGAATGGACGCTATCACACAGCTAGGTGGAATTACTGTGAACGGCGCCGGTGATGTGAGCTTCTCTCGACCAAACAAACAAATGTGTGCAGCAATCACTCTCGATGAGCCCGACTTCCATGCAGAATACGATAAGGGCACAAACACTTGGACAGCGTCCTGGAAATGGGCAGGCGACCAGCCACCAGTGTTATTGCGGAATCGACTTACAGAGTATCCCCCTCCTGCGTGGCTTAGGGGGCAGTACGAGGCAGAACTTCAAGTGTGGCTGGATAATGGCTGGTTAGTTCCATACCCAGAGGATGAGCTCGGGCCCCCGCGGGGGCTAATTCCCCTGATGGCCGTCAGACAAGAGAACAAGCAGAAAGTTCGACCTGTTCTTGATTACCGGGAACTTAATGAATACGTTGACCCACACACTGCGGGGGCTGATGTCTGTGCTCATAAACTACGGGAGTGGCGGCAGCAGGGTGCGGAAGCAGCCATACTGGACTTGCGAAGAGCGTACTTGCAAATACGTGTTGAGAAATCGCTGTGGCCGTTCCAGACGGTGGTGATCAAAGGAACTCGCTATTGCTTGACCAGGCTAGGATTCGGCCTGAATGTAGCCCCTAACATCATGACAGCAATCATGCAGGCGATCCGGCATCAAGATGAAGCGGTGCAACATGCGACATCGTCGTATATAGATGACATTTTTGTCAATGAGAGCCTCCTGTCTGCCCAGGCGGTCAAAGAACACTTCGAGCACTTCGGATTGTCGTGCAAGGAGCCGGAGCGGCTACAGGACGGGGCGAAAGTGCTCGGACTGCAGGTGAGCGGAAGTGCAGATGACCTTCAATGGGGAAGGAGTGGTGAAATCCCGGAAATCCCATTTACCATCACACGTCGGAGCATTTGCGGAAAATTGGTGGGTCACTTCCCTGTGTGTGGGTGGCTCCGAGTGGCTGTAGCAGCCATAAAGCGACGGGCAACTTCTATGTCAACTGGATGGGACGATGAGGTGCATGATCCTGCCCTGCGAAGCATGCTGGTGGAAGTTGTGGCCAGAGTGACCAATGATGACCCTGTACGGGGGAGCTGGTGCGTCGATGGGAGTGAATTTACAGTTTGGGTAGACGCCAGCTCACTTGCCCTTGGCGTTGCTCTGGCGGTCGACAGAAGGATAATAGAAGATGCCTGCTGGCTTCGGCCGGAGAATGACGCCAAGCATATACCTAGCTGAACTCGATGCTACACTGAAAGGAGTCAATCTAGCGCTTCAGTGGCAGGCTAGAATCCTTCACATCATCACGGATTCCACGTGTGTGCATCGGTGGATGACCAATGCCTTGAACAGAAAAGCACGTCTGACAACGAAGGCGTTGGCCGAAATGTTGATCCGGAGGCGGCTTGCTACCCTAACCAAAACCACTAAGGAATACAACTTGGTCATAGATGTGACACTGGTGCAGTCCTGTTTGAATCAGACGGATCGTCTGACCAGAGTGCCACGCCGTTGGCTAGACCTGCCAAAAGAAGTGAACGAGTCAGCACCTGTAAATTGCGCTGCAGTGGGACATAGACTCAGCCCGGAGCATATTAATGATGTCCATTGCCAAAGCGGGCACCCCGGTTTAAACCGAACGCTTTACTTTGCCAGATTGGTTGACCCCTCTGTGTCTCGGAGGGCTGTGAAATCTGTTGTGGGAAGCTGCAACACCTGCCGATCGATCGACCCAGCACCTGTCCGGTGGAAGAAGGGAATACTCAGTGTGAAGCGTAATTGGGATAGGATTGCGATGGACATAACGCACTACAACGGGAGGCATTTTTTGACGCTTATCGACTGTGGACCATCTAGGTTTTCATTGTGGCGGCCCCTTCGCCGGCAGGACACGGCTGCCATTATCCATGAGTTGGAAGGTGTGTTCCTCGAGCGTGACCCTCCTTCTGAGATACTCACCGACAATGGCCCCACTTTTGTTAGTGAGCCGTTTAAACAGTTTGCAGATGGCTGGGGTGTCCATCTGCGTTTTCGGTGTGCCCATGTTCCCAGTGGAAACGGGATTATTGAGCGCAATCACAGAACGGTTAAGACAATCGCAGTGCGGAAGGGGTGTACGGTACCTGAAGCAGTCTATTGGTACAACGTCACCCCTAAGGACGATGTTTCACCCTCCACCGCACCAGCCAACGCGCTACATACATACCGTGTCAGGGTAAGAGGTTTGGAGAGCAGCTCACTACCCGAACCGGAGCCACCACAAAAGAACATAAAAGAAGGAGATGTCATCTGGGTTAAAAAACCCCGAGGCCAGTGCACGACTCGCTATGGAACCGGTCATGTCACTGAAGTGATCAGCCCGCAGGCGGTGCGAGTTGATGGAGTACCTCGTCATATTAAAGACTTAAGATCAGTATTCCAAACGCAGCTGCCGCTTGACGAAGATAGTGAAATTGAATCCGTGACCAGCGACCCATCATTCTGGTTCATGACGGCTTCAACGCACAGCGACACTGAGAGTGGTAGCCTTCAAAGTACTGACCCTCCTGCTGATGATGAAGACTCGGACAGTGATATTGCGATGCTCAGCTTTAGGTTCGCCGACCTTCGTGTCACGGAAGACAGCGCAGACGATGATGAAGCCCCGAATCCCCCTCTCCGAAGAAGCACTCGAAGAAAAAGGCCACCGCCTCCCTGCTCTTTCTGTGATAATGAGATCAGGGGAGAGTGTGTAATAAATTGCAAACAGACGGGCTTACCTGACAAACGCTCGAGGTGTGCACTCTGCAAAGCGGGCACGTCCAAAGAAAAATGGCAAGATGGCGGCGGCCGGTTAATATTGCCAAGTAATCACGCAAAATCTCATGTTCTCTCGCACACATGAGAGTTCAGCTTAGCATAAAAACGGGTCACTGTGAGCAAGAAGAGGGAAGGAAAAACGTAGTCAAGACAAAGACGACGCTTCTGACGACTGAGAAGAAAAAAGAAGAAAAAGAGCAAGAAGTAGAAGAGGAAGAAGAGAACGATACATGAGAAGACGAGGTGTGTGCGGTTTTGAGTAAATCGAAACAGACAGAAAAAAAAACTGTGATTACAGTAAGTTGACTTTTATCGGTTAAAAACCGAATGTATCTTTTACGCATGCTCAAATATACATTTACATGAATTTTTTAAGTTTTTAAAGTTTAATATAGACATGAATTTAGCTCAGATGGTAAATAAGGCGTTATATGTTATAACGAGGTATGTTTCCCCTTCAATAGCATTCAAGTCATATTTTTTAAAACTTTTTAATTGCTACTATATATTGGGTACAATATGATAATTAATAGCTTTATAATAATAAGTACGAAATCTGCATAAATTAAAATATCATAATTAAACGTATTTTACGACCAGATAATGCGAAGCGGCTTTCTAATTTGAAATGAATTATAGCTTTTTATTTAGGACTTTTAAAGTTTATTTCAACAAATGCGATATAGTTTAGTTATTGTTTACCGTTTGGTTGAGTGCGGAGATAAAAAAATATTCCTTCTCTCTCGCTCTACGTGAAGTGCAATAGATGACAAGGCGTTTGTTACGTTGAATACCTCTAAAACGAAGCTTTTCTCTTATCAGTATTCTCACTTTATTCCAGTTAAAATGAATGAGTTCCCCTTGGAGAAAGACACCCTTCACCCCCGTAGGTTTGACTTTCACTCTAAACCTAAAATGGAAAACTTACGTCGATTGTGTTGCTAAGGTTGCTGGAAAAATGATTACGTCATTCTAGCACTCCAAAAAGTACTTAAATCTGTATTGTGTCGTGAAACAACAGTGAAAATAAAAACAACCAAGTCGAGGTTCGGTTAAGGAACAAACGTATTAACAATAATGTACAAAGATAGGAAAGCGTGTATATCTGCTGGGCACTCGGCTAGCAGTTGAAGTGCAAATCGCATCTCTCTCACTGGTGTTGGAATTACTAGCGCTATTTATAGTGCTAATCGGTGTAAATTCCTCTGTATAACACCCCCCTTTGAAAATATCCCGTCTGGGATTAATAACGTTTTTGTTTTGGACTCACCCTAATCAATTCTGTTGATTTCCGTTTTCTGTTTGATCTTCTTGTCTCCGGAGCTGTCTCTGGTATGGGCACCTGAAAAGTATCAAACACTGTGTCCATGATGTCCTCCTCGGTCGATCTGGTCACCTCACTGTTCGAGTATCTTTTCCGAATTTCGTTAGTGTGACGTTTGTGCACGAAGTCTGGTTCCTTAATCATGTAGACCATGTTGCCTATTTATTTCTCAACAATGCCGGACTCCTAGAAAGTCTTATGGTTTTTGTGAATCTTGTAGAAGACTTTCGCCAACTTTATACGGTTTTTTTTTTTTTTTGTTATCGTTTTTTTTTTTTAGGTTTGGCCTATCCTGGTTTGGTAACAACTTGTGAAAAATCGATCTAACCTTGCGTCCGAACATAACCTCAGCAGGTGTCTTCGACATTTCGATGTTTGCATTCAAAGTGACTAAAAACTGTTGGATTGACTTATATGTCGGCGACCCACTAGCTTCTTTCAGAGCTCTCTGGAATGTGTCAACGAATTTCTCTGCTTGTCCATTACTTCTTGGGTGGTATGGCGGAATGGTTATATACTCAATTAGATGATCCTCGCAAAAATGTTTAAATTCGGTAGACGTAAATTGCGTTCTATTGTCTGTAACAATGCAGTCTACTACTCCAAACCTAGTGAATAGTTCATACAGGAAATTGATAGTTACCTCGGATGTGGGATTCTTACATTTTAGTATTTCCGGCCATTTAGATAGGCTGTCTACAACAAGGATATAGTAGAACCCATCTCGCGGTCCTGCAAAATCTAAATGAATCCTAGACCAATGTCGGTCCGGTTTTACCCACGATCCGAATTGAGTCGGAGGAGTTTTTATAGCTAATGCGCATCCTCTACACTCCCTGATTTTTTCTTTTATATCCTTATCCATGTTTGGCCAATAAACGAAAGAGCGCATAAGGCTTTTCATTCTTGATATACCTGGATGTCCTACATGGAATTCCTTGAAAATTCTTTTCTGTAATGTCGCAGGAATTACGACCCTGTCGCTATATAACAGGACGTTATCGCAAATTGAATAAATTTCTTCATCCAGTTCGTTATTGTTGATCCTTTCTTTCGTGCGTATAATAAATTCGTCCACCTCTGCCTTACTCATAATCTCCACAAGCGTTACTGGAAGTTCTCTTATTGTGTCACATAACGTATTTTTTACTTCAACTTCCGCTTAAATGGCTGATATTACCATATCCTCCAATAGTTCTGTCTGCGTAGGTATTAACTTCGATAACCAATTTTTTAGATGGTACATACTCCATTTGAAAATTGTAATTCAGAAGTATAGTACCTCATCTTTGGAGTCTATTCGCCGTATGTTGTGGTAGTCCCTTTTTCGATCCGAAAATCGTTAATAATGGTTTGTGGTCTGTTTGTAATAGAAATTGCCTACCGTGCAGGAAACGAGGAAATTTCTTTACCGCGAATATAATGCTTAGCGCCTCTTTTTTGTGAGTAGTTCTTTTCGGCTGGCAAAAGTAATTAAGATGAATGTGCTATGAGTTTCACTTTTCCATCATCCATTTTGTGTAAAATGCATGCTCCTATGCCATAGGGGCTGGCATCGTTTGCAACTATAATTTCACGCTTGGGATTATAATGTGCCAGAAACAAGTCAGACGTTAAAGTCTCTTTAATTTCCCGAAATTCTTCTTCGTACTCTTGCATCCAGACACATTTTTGGTCTTTCCTTAACAGTTCATTTAAAGGCGACCTTAGTTTATGCATATTTGTCACAAATACATTGTAGTAATTTGCCAAACCTTAGAAACTTTTAAAGACGCAATATTTTCTGGAGCAAACATATTCTTTATTGCACTCGATCTATCTGGACCCGGCCTTCTTCCATGTTTAGCGATGATTTGCCCCAAGCATTTTATTTTCTCCGCGAAAAATGTACATTTTTCCTGTTTTACTTTAAATCCATAATCCTGGATCCTTTTGAATACTTGGTTTACATGAGCTTTGTGTTATTCTTTGCTAGCTCTTTTCATTAACACATCGTCCATGTACCCTACTGCGAAATCCAACCCATTTAACATAATGTCCATAATTTGCTGAAAACCACAGTAACTTTGACCCCAAAAGGAAGCCTGTTAAACTTGTACAATCCCTTATGGGTATTAACACATAGCAGCTTTGAATATTCCTCATCCATTAGAACTTGTAAGTACGCGTCACTGAGGTCGATTTTAGAAAAATATTTCCCTCCACTTAGTTTCGCGAAGTGAGTGAAACCCATAGCACATTCATCCCAATTACTTTTGCCAGCCGAAAAGAACTACTCACAAAAAAGAGGCGCTAAGCATTATATTCGCGGTATATCTCTTCATGGCTCGGAAGAGGATAATGGTGATCTTGTAATGCCCTGTTTAAGCCTGTCGCGAAGTCGGCGCAAACCCGAATCTCCTTACTCTTCTTTTTGATGTAAACCGTTGGTGCCGCCCACTCACTGTGATCAATATTTCCGATGACACCCATGTTTTCGAGTCTTTCTAATTCACCGTCTATCTGTTCTATAGCGGCGTTTGGAACATTTCTTTTCTTTCTGAACACTGGCTATTCATTTACTTTTACGTCAAATACTGCTACTGTCTTTGTACACCCTCCCAAACCGCCTGAAAATACGTCTGGGAAATTCTCTTTTAACTCCCTCTTAAGTTTTTCTGCCTCCACATTCGAATCTTCAACCTTTTGGCAAAATTAGCTTAAAGGCAGATCACATAGTCTAAACTATTCGAACAGATCAGTTCCAAAGAGGTTGTTTGATTTTCGCATGACAAAAATTCTTGCTTTTTTTTTTTTTTTTTTGTGGAGTTTTTTTTTTTGCTGGTCATTTTTGGGAGAATAAAATTCACGAACTTTGTATGCTCGGCTGTTACCAATTTCCTTAGCAAAAGCTTGACTTTTTCGGGTCTGACCAGGTACTACAATCCGATATAAAAATATCCTCATATCGTCTATAGTACGAGTATGGACGAAAGTGACATCGTCTTCTAGATTATAATTGAAATTTTCAATAGCGGTCCACACAGCTGTTTGAGAAAATGTGTTATGATTATCGTCCGCTTTAGTTAACTGTGTCGCCTCCAGATTTTTATTTGTTCCTCCTGTGTTTTCATCAATATTTCCTCGAAGCGTTACTGTTGTTGAAACATTTTTTCTTCAAGTGCTTGTTTAAATCTCTCTTCTCTTTCTACTTGTTGAATTTGCTGCTTTTGCAACGCGAGATTTTGATCTGCCTGGAATTGGAACAATTCCAAAAGTGAACCTTTGAATTTCGCATCCATCATACCAATTCAGTTTACAATTTACGCTTGTATTAAAGAAATATTCCTTAGTAAAAAAACAAATCAACCAAGTTTTCTTTCCCAATTCTTTTGTTTGAAGAACAACAGTTTAGCAGTCCTTTTATAACTTAATTTGTTAAACGCTATATTTCTAGTCTTACTAGAAACAATCCAGCGAAATAACATTTGTTTAACATTTTTTTGTTTGCACGCGTTTTTACGTAGCAAAAATAAAATCCGTCGCTTTAAATATCCGACGAATTCGTATAGGAAACTTCTAGTTTTGGGTTTTTTTACCTTCTTTGTCATTTGCAAAAAAAAAAAAAAAAAAATGACTTGATTCTTCACGTGTTTGCTAAGCACAAATGATGTATGCGAATAATCATTTTTCACGGTCTGTCTCTTTTTCTCATAACAACGTCAATCGTGTTATTTTTTTTGTTTTGTTTTGTTTTTTTAATCCCAGATGTTATCGAAATAACGATAAGCTTACACGGTATTTGCTAGTTGGTTTTGGACATTTAACTTTGCAGAAGAAAATTCTTACCGTAGGACAAATGGCTTCTGGTGAAGAAAAAAATGAACCTTTTTCCCCTTTCTAAAACAGTTGGTAAGTGTTTTCAATTATTAAATAATTGACAAGATTCGCGTTTTTCGCTGTAGATTTTGGTAGCAAGTTTTTTCCCGTCGCCAAATTACTATTGTAGTAATTAATTCGCTGTTAATCCTTGCGTATCCAAATATCTGTTGAAATGACGAAGGTGTTCTGCCGTAAAGATTTTACGAATCTTTATTCCAATCACTTTTGGTGATTCTCTGTAGGGATGGCCGTTTCGATTCCTTGTCGCCAATTTGTTGTGTCGTGGAACAACAGTGGAAATAAGAACAATCAAGTTGAGGTTAGGTTAAGGAACAAGTGTATTAACAATAATGTACAAAGATAAAAATGCGTGTATATCTGCTGGGCACTCGACTAGCAGTTGAAGTGCAGTCGCATCTCTCTCACCGATGTTGAAATTACTAGCGCTATTTATAGTGCTAATCGGTGTAAATTCCTCTGTTCAAGGAAGGCCGGTATAACATTATTATTATCATTATTATTATTATTATTATTATTATTATTATTATTATTATTATTATTACTTGATTTTTATTATTATTATTATTTTATTTTTATTATTATCATTATTATTATTATTATTATTATTATTATGATTATTATTATTATTATTATTGCCATCTAAATTCCAGTGGAGGTTTACTGCCATCTAAATTCCAATAAAGACCAACGGTCCTTGCTAACGGAAAATCAATAAAGCAACTTTGTCTGCAAGTGTTATCGAGAGAGGTGGAGAGTACTGGACAACAACAGGCCTAGTGTCTTATCCTTGTGTGGAAGCAAGTAAAAAGGTACACGTTATCTCTTCACCACTGCCCGAGCACTTCTAACGTGATACTTGGAGTGTATATGTTGCGTAGCGGGGGAGGACATAACGACATATAATCGGAACCAGAACGGAGACAGATAACGACATTTATAAAAGATGTACACACAGTTCATTTTTATGATAAGAGCTTTATATAAAGAGAGTCGTAGACAGTTCTTTTAAAGCGGGTGATGAGAATTCATTATTGAATGAGAGGATTCGTTAACACTTTTGAGGAGGGGAACAGACAGTCAGCACTTTTGAAAGGTGTTTCATACAAACTTCTCTTACAGAGATGATCACAAAAACACATTACCTTTCAGGTTGAGAGATATCAACAAAGACAACGGTTGACAAAAATACATGATGATATGGATGATTGCTTTTTAGAGTTACATTGTCTTATTTCCCTTTCTGGTCGCTTCCAAAAGGGTTTTATCTAACTCGACAATGTGACTCCCAGCTGTCTCTCTCCGCTCTGAACTCCCGAACTCGACTCTGACTGAACTGACTCCCTTAATATATTGTAAATTATCTTTCTTTGTGACGTTAGAGACGTGCTCAGACATGTGAGAGTCCTCACGCAGATTCTACATATTACACATGACTCCACACGCCTCTGCAACACAAAGAAAATTCCTAAATTGAATTGTCCATTCTCCTAACTCTGACATAATTAATATATTTAGGAATTTTCTAAACACAATGGACAATTGCTCTACATTCCTAGGATATAAGTTTGAAAATAATATTTATCAAAAGGCAAAGGCTAGAATGGAACCCAGTATTCAAAAGTTAAAAGTGAATACATCACTTTTAACTTTTGAACCCAGTATTCAAAAGTTAAAAGTGAATACATCACTTTTAACTTTTGAATACTGGGTTCCATTCTAGCCTTTGCCTTTTGATAAATATTATTTTCAAACTTATTTACTTTGTTTATCTAATTACTGAAATCTGTCCCCTTCCATATATAACATATAAAAACCGTTTTAATCTATATAATGTTAGAGTATGAATAGAAATCGTTTCAAATTTCTAGTTTTTTATTTGAAAAAGGGCGGGAGGCAGGTTCTACAGCTTGTCGGCAAAGGTTGCGAATTTAGTGGGTCAACCACTTTATTTTGGCGACCCTTTCTCGTACTTTGTCCGGTAGTTTCTGCCCAAATACTATCAATCCCTTAACCGGTTCTTGAACGGGTACTTAAAATACATGCAAAGGTCATTTCTGTTAGCTAAATGGTTCAGCTACAAACATAGCAGCACAAGGTAGATGTTCGATCTTGTGACATTGGATACGAATTTAGTAGGTTTTGCAACTTGCTATTTCATCTTCGCACCCACTCTCGTGCTGAGTGAGGTAGTTTAAGAGTAAAAGAGATTGTCGCAATCCTTGTGTAGTCTCAACTGACTAAGGACATTGTACACAAGGATCGCATTCTTGACTGGTACAAGTTTACTAAAAGTAAAATAAACCTCCTTGTTCGTACCGACAGGAGGAATCCCGAACGAAAGAAGAATAAAACTGAACTCATTAGTTCTGAAAAAGTTCCTTACAATGGAATATGTGAAGTCAAAAAATCACATCGGAAACCATAATTAAGTGGGGTGGGGGAGTATCTTTTTAATCTTCCGGACGGAACCTCGAGTGGCCTCTTGGCCTTGATAAGTAGTGATGCCTATGTAAAAAAAAAACAAAAAACAAACACAGTTTCAAGTGGTTGAGATAATTATGGAAGCGAAAAGACAAATAGCCAGTGGAACAACCCAATCCTAATTTATACCGCTGGTTGAAATAAGATAAATAAAATAAATAAAAGAAAAAATTTTAAAAGAAAAACGCAACCTGAGTGACAAACCGCAAGAAATAATTTGGACTAAAAAGCTGTAAGTAAATGAATTACTTTTTATTTCAACGACAAAAATGCTTTTTATATAATTTATACTTTTATGTTACTTTGCAAGAAACAAAATGTCTACTAGCATAGATATCGACAAAAATATTTAAAAAAAAAAAAAACATTCGTCTATAATTTCTGTTTAATCTTATTCATGAAATTTCTATTTTGAAAATGTTTTAAATTCTTAATTAATGTTTAAGAACGTTCTTTTTGCTTTTATGAACAAATGATTTCATTAAAACTGCTGAGATATGCATTTATGTATGATGTGGTTTCTTTTCTTAACCGAACTGCAGAAATCTATAAGTTTATTAAGAACCAGTTCAGTATAGAGCACTATGAAAACGGATACATACTGTTTGATCGCATAGGAGTAACTTTAAACTCCCCCTTTATATTGTCGGTGCTAATGCACTTACTGATCCGCGCTATTTTTAATCGTGTTTCCAAGTTTAATTAAAGTTTTATGATATGTTTTTTTTTTTTGTTTTTTTTTATTCAATTGAAGGGTTAAAGTACAGAATAGGTAAAAACACCCTCCCCCCCCCATGTTAAGAATGGCTTTTTAAATATTATTTCAGCACGGATCAATAAGTGCACTAGTACTATATTGTTTAACTGAAAATTAAAAATTCAGTTAACACGCATTTTCTATTGTAGACAACAAAACGGAAAATCGTGTAAAAATAAATAAAAATAAAACATATCAAAGACAAGTTAATCTTCTATTTACCTCTTATGTTTTTAATATTTTAATTTATTTTAAAGCATTTATTCAGTTTAAAAAAATAGTTTTATGTAAGAATAAGAAAATTAGCGGACATGAGGGTGGGGGGTCATATCTTTGAAGTCATAATCATTCAAATATAGAAAATAAAAGACTTGTCCAAAGATGTGACATCTCATGTCGGCCATTTTTTTCGGTACTTATGCACTTTTGTTACCGTGCTGCAATAACGCTTTTATTTTGAAAGCCATTCTTAACATGGGATGGTGTTTTGTAACTATTCTGTCCTTCCACCTAACAATTTAATAATAATAAAAAAAAGATATCGTGAAACTTGAATTTAACCTGAAAAAAAAATATTTTAGAATAGCGCGGTAACAAAAGCGCATGAGCACCATTTTTTTTTTTCTTTTTCTGACACGTAACACTCGACACTATTTATTTTTCAAGCACTTTAAAATAAGTTAAAACGGTACACTTCTTTAGCTAGGTAGTTTTTTTATACCATATTTTCGTGTGGTCTGTAGTACAAACTGGCCTAGTTAAAAGTTAAACAGATAAGGAAGAGCATTTGGCTCTATTCCAAGGGTTGTCCCCCCCCCCCAACCGCGAAGTACTGGACTTGCTTCCACTTTTCAAAGAAATTGGTGCACATTCTTTATTTTTCTCGATGAAAATTGATGTGTTGAAGAAACTTACCCTTGTTCGGGGAGGGCTACGTTCTTGTCTGGATTTATCTCTATGGAGATAAATGATCTAATTTGAATGAACCCACATTGATGAAATGCATATTATTTTTTGTGGACTACTCGCTCAATTTGCTCTTCAAATTTTCTTTTGTAACTACTAAAAAATTCTGGTACTTTTGAACCAGACAAACCGACTTTTTCTATAAATAGCCGAAAGGTGCCGAAATTCTTAAATCACAAGGCGAGAAAAGCAAGCAAGTTAGTGTTTGTCCAAACCCCACATGAAAAGAAAGTCTAATATATGTATCTGTGACGGAAAGAAAATATACCCCAAAATCACATAAATTGATCAATTCACACGAATTTGGTGTACGACAGATAAAAAAAAATAAAATTTTATGTCCTAATAACGAGCGGTAATCTTGCTTGCCATCTTCAAATCAGTCTGAAGGTATAAGGAGATAACTCCAATAAGTCAAACTTTTGCGAGATTTTAGCCATTATTAACATGAGTAAATACCCCAATTCAGTTCCATAAAACTTGAATTTAACGTTAAAATACTATAAAAATAATAGCAAGTTTTCTATCACTAATCTGTCCGAAATTTTTCAATCAATTTGTATTGCATATTGGCTGGTTTTTTTTTTTGGGGGGGGGGGCATGTTTTTAGTTGTTCTACGGCCTGGATGTTTCATCTTGAGAAACATTTTGAATACGGCGAGTCTACAAGCGTTGACAACATAGATAAAACATTTAAAATCGTTTAAAAATATTTTCAAAGAAAAATAACTTGTTTGTGGTAATAATAGTTATTTGTTGACTGATTTTTTTTTCTGTTTTAGAAATTAACAATTGCTAAAATATTGAATCCATGTATTTCAGTTTTTGATTCTTCTTTCTATCAACGGTTATTCGATGCACTTTTACATACGCTTTTTTTCCTACAGTTTATTCGTGGCTATTGCGATTAGCCTAAGCTTTTCATAGTTACTGCTCGCCCTTTAACTGTAACTCTCTCTCTCGTTCAAATTAACACAAGTTCGTATTAACTCAATAGTGTATAATAGAGCTAAAAATCATTATAGTTTGGTTTTGTGTATTCTAATACAGCGGATATTATGGACGAAATGAAAGTTTTGGTGTATCTTCTCATTGGCCAGTAAAAAAAACAATGATGCCTTTTGAAAACATCAAGTTTGTTATCAAACTGGTTTTTAGAAAGTAGAGGTTCTTGATTGTTATCATTAAAAGTATTGCTTTTAAACTATACTTGGATAGACAATTTTAAATGGCACTTTAAACAATAATTATACCCTCACCCTTAAAAGAATGCAATTATCATCGATTGGCCGTTGATATTGATTGATCTTCCACATAATGAATGCACCAAATAATGGTTACTTTTTGCAAAATAGTGTTTGAAAAAGTTTTTTTTATCCTTTTCGACTCCTTTTTTATGCTTTTCAACTTTCAGTTGAGTTGAATTCATTCTATTTTTAATTTCCTGTTTATTGATGACAAAATTAAACTTTTTTTTTCAAGTATTATTGTTATAGATTTTGTGAACGTCTGTTTGAAATTGTTTTGTTGTTGACTTATGTCAGAATAAAATATACAAAACTCGTAATTTCTCTTTTTAAAGTGGTTTGTTTATTTTCTTTATGGAATATACTTCCAAAATAAAGTATTAAATGTTTTTAAAAAATAATAGACATACTTTATTTAAAAAAGAAAACAGTGTTTACAAAGTGTCCGCGAGCGCTCATGTAGCCATTTTTTTCTACGTAATGAAATGAATTGAATTTTACGAGTTAGATTTTTAAATCGAAAAAATTCATCAATTTTTCTACTGGTTCAATTTTTAAGATATTTTCAGGTTTTATGCTCTTTCCAATAAACCGAATATGATATTCTAGACAAACGTTTTCTTTTAATTCACCCCCCCCTTTAGAAATGTCTATTAAAATGAAAATAATTTATCATCTAAGATTTATATATCGCAAATTGAAGATGAAAGATCAATAAATAAAATCTAATTTAAAACAAAAAAAAAAGTTTTGTAAAAATTTATATGTAAAGTCAAAAGTTTAAAACCTCTTTTTAAAACCACGTTTTAAAGTGGAACCTCACATTTTTTCATTCAATGTTGTTTTATTTTAGATA
Source organism: Euprymna scolopes (assembly GCF_053919585.1). Taxonomy (NCBI): domain Eukaryota; kingdom Metazoa; phylum Mollusca; class Cephalopoda; order Sepiida; family Sepiolidae; genus Euprymna; species Euprymna scolopes. The sequence goes on from NC_136525.1 coordinate 29,423,163, forward strand.
TTAAAAAAAAAATTAATTCAATAAAGGAGAAATAAAAATATTTTAAATCAAAAACTCGCATTTCTTTAAGAGAATAAAAAAAATGGCAAATTTGTCGAAGGGTTTGTTTATAAAAGTAAACTTACTTATGAGTGAATATGACCATTTTTCAAGTACGGTGACCCATATTTACTAACTTTTGTTGACAGCAAACACATGTCAGAAATAGAAAGGGGAGATATATTATGGTGCTTTTAGGACACCGAAGTTCTTAATTGTTGAATCCTTGCTTTTATTTAAAAAGTACATGGAATATAAAATATAAATATGGATAAATTCTTAACAATGAAGAATGGAAGTACCCATTGATTAGTATTCTTTATAGGTAAATGATTTTTTGGAATTTATATTTATTATATTCGAAGTAAGTTAAAATTTGTTGATTTTCTTTAAATCGTTTTTAAAGAAAACCGATTAAAAAAACAAATATTGCATATTTTGCTATTAAACCTGTCATTATTTTAAAATTTGGTCTTTGCTCCTTTTATTGAAAAAAAAATAGGATTTAAATTTCATTTTTCAAGTAGTTATACGCTTCGAAAGATAGTAAGTCTAATTATTCAAGTTTTTATCACGCATTTTTAATGGCGATTTCTGACAGTGAGTACTTGGAAATAATATCTTCTCTTGACATAGGGCTAGGGTTTTCAGTACTTTTGCAGTTTACGAACAGCTTTTATTTTTAATATAGGATTTTGAAGTTAAATTATTTTTTACTGAAAATATAATCAACAAAACCATGTTAAGAATGGCTTTTTAAACATTGTTGAAAATGTCATGTTCCATAAACTGCAAAAGTACCGCTTCCCCTGTTCTAATGATGTCTGATATATCCATGTGTCGTATAATGTAACTCGAATATATGAAACTGGTAATTTTTGATATGCTGATGGCAAAAATTCACTTGTTGAAGACCTTATTTTGCTCATAAAACTAATTTTCGAAAACGCGCGGATTTCTATCGCTCTACCACTCTCACTCCGTCTGTTTATGACCCCCTTTCCAATTTTTCCACGTACTTTTCTTTGAACTCTTTCACTTGCCTAGCCCACTCTACTTCTTAGTAGTCATCTTTCTTCACTAAAATTATAAAGGCCTGAAAAATCGACCCCCCCCAAAAAAAAAACTCACTAAAACTAATCGATATATATTCAATTTTGGATCTTATTTGTTCAGGGCAACACCGATCAAGAATATATCAGCTTTGTGGTTGTTTGGTAGTTTTTACATACTCACAACTACCTTTTATATAATAGAATATTATATGGAACCCGCGGAAATTCCACGGTAGTGTAAAAATTTTAAAACACATAAATAAAATGAACAAAATAATAAAATTAAATAAGGGATTTAAAACAATTTGGTAGCAAATTCTATTTTTTTAAATTCTTTTTTTTTTTTTTTTTTTTTCAATGAAAATTCAAAACCAGCACTTTTTCTTTTTTTCTTCTCCGGATTAAAACATAAAATTTGAAACCTTTTTTTTTTTTTTAACTTATCGTCCGGGGTCATTTTTCAATTATAAAACGCTTTACTAAAATGAACACCTACTTTGTGGCCATCTCTCTTGTGACCGGTAAATATTGCCGTTTAGAAAAGGGATTAGGATAATTTTTTTTAGTTTCTTTCCTACTCGATTGCGACTGTTGCAAGTGTTCGAGTATGCTAAAAATGAATATCACAGTAATGTCCTATTTTAGCGCTGGAAAAAGTTTCAAAAATATTCGATTCAAACAAAAAATTAAATCTAAAGTTTAATTTTTATAATAAAATAAAAACTTTTTTTTTTTTTTTTTTTTAGTAAAAACATCGGACAATTCAATGGTCTAACATCGCATTTACTACAAATAATATTTAGTTATACATTTTTTCCGACGTTAAAATAGAATATTACTAATGTCATTTTCGAAAGCTGACTGAATATGTCGGTATAAACATGGTATGTCCACAAAGTTTTGTCTGTGCATCATTAGCAGTATCAGAATTTTTGTAGGAATTTTTGACACCCCTAACACGAAACTGCGAATACAATATAAAAATCTCGTAATTTCTCTGTTGAAAGTGGGTTATTTATTTTCTTTATGGATTATACTTCCAAAATAAACTATTAAAGTTGTTTTAAAAGTAATAGAAATATATATATTTTTTTTAAACAGTAATGAATTTTCCGAACTCAATATTTTTCAATTTTTAAACTTTAAAAATCTATCAAAATTTTTCGATTGATTCTATTTTTACGATATTTTCAGGGTCAATATGAAATTTTATGTTCTTTCCAATAAACCTAATATAATATTTTAGACAAACGTTTTTTTTAAATTCACGCCCCCACCCCAAGTGTCACCGATTTTGAAATGTCTATTAAAAAGTAAATAATTAATTTATGTCGGGGTGTTTTATATATCACAAATTGAAGAGAAAAGGTCAATAAATAATATATTCAAATTTAAAACAAAAAAAAATCGCTTTTTTAGAAATTTACCTGTAAAGTCCGAAGTTTAAAACCTTATTTTATAAGAACACATTGTTTTTTTTTGTCTTTTTTTTGTCTTTTAATGAAACCTTGGTCCTTGCTCCTTTAATTGAAAAAATAATTAGGGCTTGAATTACATTTTTCGAGGAGTTATAAGCTTGGAAAGACAGGGGGTCGAATAATTCACGCCTCTCATTTTGAAATGTCTATTAAAAAGTAAATAATTAATTATGTCGGGGAGTTTTATATATCACAAATTGAAGAGAAAAGGTCAATAAATAATATATTCAAATTTAAAACAAAAAAAAATCGCTTTTTTAGAAATTTACCTGTAAAGTCCGAAGTTTAAAACCTTTTTTAAAAAAAAAAACACATTGTTTTTTCTTTTTTTTTTTTTTTTTTTTTTTTTAATAAAACCTTGGTCCTTGCTCCTTTAATTGAAAAAAAAATTAGGGCTTGAATTACATTTTTCGAGGAGTTATAAGCTTGGAAAGATGGGGAGGAATCATTCACTATTTTCACGAAATTTCTGACACTGCTAGTGCATTATCTATTTTCCGTAAAAATTTGCAAAAAAAAAAAAAATGCATTCTTGGAGTGACTATTTCCATTTGTTACCAAATTCTTAAAAAGATAAGATTTTTTTTCACTATTTCTTTTGATTTTTTTTCAAATAGGTAAGAGAGGAGGGTTCAATTGGGGGAGGTAATAAAGTTCCCATCTGAACTCTATTTTTTTTTTTATAGACGGAATATTCACCAGTCACGTAAGAGATGGTCACAAAGTAGGTGTTCAATTTAGTAGAAAGTTATAATTGAAAACTGATCCCAAACGATAAAAGTTATAAAAAGTTTCAAATTTTTTGTTTTTAATCTGCAAATTAAGTTCATAATCGATGAGATTACCGTGTAAAAAAAAAAAAAATAAATAAATAAATAAAATAAAATAAAATAAAAATTTTAAGTAGAATTTAGAAAGGGGGTGCAACTTCCTAAAAGCCCGCTAAATTAACCGATAAGGGTATCGTAACTGAACTAAATTGTTATAAAACTAAGTGCTGTTAATGTAACGTTTCTCAATCCCCCCCCCCAACTATCATCAAAATATTAAAATGGCTGACTTGTTTACGAAGAAAATGAAATGAATTTTGGGTGCTTATTCAAATTGGCATTTATCGCGGCAATTAAAAGTAAAGAAAATACAGAAAAGTCTGCATGATGTACGTAATCGAACGAAGATGCCATATTCCAAAAATCACGTAAATCGATAAAGTATTTTTTTTTTTAATAAAAAAAAATCAAATTTTACGGCTAAGCGAGTCGTAGTGTTTTCGTCGAAATAGATTTATCTGAAATATATAAGCGGATTCAACTCAAATCCAAGTGTCAATGTCCCAAATCAACCTTATTGTGGTATCGTTAACTGGTGATTAAATTATTAATTGAACTAAATCTTTATAAAACTAAATGTCGTGAATGTAATGTTTCTCAATAAAATTAATGTAAATATTTTTTAACTATTGTACTTTCAAGCATTTCTACTTGCGAGTTCAAAAGATTTCATATTATTTTTGGTGAGAAAGAAAATATCAAGAAAATGTAAAGAAAGGCTGACCAGTCAGTCTAAAGCATGAACGAAGAATCCCGAACTACGCTTGGAAAAAATAATTTTTTTGAAAGCTACTTTTTTTTTCATAGATGTTAATGTTTTACTTATAGCCCAATCTTCCGCATAAAACATGTTTTTGTTTTTTTAATTATTATTGTTACTTTTTTTTTCGTGTTGGTACAGAAATTACCAATTTCTTCTGAATAAGAAATTAAAAAAAATATATATTGTCAAATATACTTATCTGCCCACTTGAGATTTTATTTAAAACTTATTTTTATTTTATTAGCTTATTGCTATAAGAATAAGAAAAAAAATGAAAAATGGCTTGTTCATTGAGAGAATACGGTATGAAAATTGAATCATAATCCTAAAATCACTTAAAACTGATACAAAAAATACTTTTGTTAGCAGCAACATTTTTTTTTTTTTATTTACCCAAAATTCACCCCAAAGAACGTAAGGGGCTACTATTTAGGACCATGCCTAAGAAAGATTAATAAGATATTAGTTTATGTTACATTTAAATTTTTGCCTATCAATACAATCAGGTATAATTCAAGAACTTGAGTGTTATTTCTTCCGCCCGTCACACCAATAATTTCCTGGGTAAGGTTGACACTGTTGTCCAAACTTCCAACTTCCAAACTTCTGTATACGTAACACACCTTCTCTCAACTCCCAACGAACATGCTAATTCAACTTATTTCTTCGAAATCCAACTTCAAAATGAACGACCCTCTAAAAAATCAACCCTCTTTTATCTCCAACCAGGAGCATCTCATTTGCATATCGGGTGGTCACATTACAGGCATATAAAGAGATAAGGCAGCCATTTTTGTTTCTTTCTTCATTCATTTCATTCCACGACCGACCCATTGAATTATGCACATGTGCTAGTTAGGTAAGTCGCATGTTTCCCTACATCAGGTAAGCAGCAGGAAGGGATTTCCAAAGTCTTGCTATTCGAGGAAAGAAACTATTCGACTAGAAAGCTTTCTGGCATTTAGGGACCTTAACAGTGAACGGGTGTGATTTTTACTAAGCAGCTTTGTCGGGAAATGTACGTCGAGGGGGCACAAGTGCAACAAGTTCATCAGAGCACATTTCATTAAAATACTCGTAAAACAAACACAGGGATGCATTATTGCGATGGTGGGAAAGGGAGCTTAGTTAACAAAACAGAACCTTTTATTAGGTTGAAGACTTTTTGGGATCCTAATCAAGAAAGAGAGAGAAACTAGTGGTAGACGCGCCAGTACAGATGTGGCAACAATACTCCATGCATGAGCGAATAGTGGCTTTGTAGAGGTAAATGATACTCTCGGGTGTGAGTAGGTTTCTAGCTCGATAGAGGGAGCCCACCTTCTTTGCAGCTACTTTTGTGATGTCCTCAATGCATTTATTCCAGTTCATATTTCCTGCAAATGTTAAACCGATGAGTTTGAAGGAAGAATTCTCAGGTAGGGTGTTATTTGTCACGGATATCGGTGGTTGGAGGGGCTTCTTGTAATTATTAAAGGAGAGCAGCGTAGTCTTACAAGCAGTAAATGTTAACATCTATTTACGCCCCATTCCAGTCTGGAGGTCCTTTTCTAAGGATGCTGCCATTGTCTTTGATTTGTGTACATCTGTTCTTCCTTCATGCATGTTATAGAGCATTGTATCATCAGCAAATACACCCATCTCAGACACAATATTATCGGGGAGGTCGTTTATGAATATCAGGAATAATAGTGGCCCAAGGATCGACCTCTGAGATACTCCCGTATTAATGTTATGCAGTTTGGATGCATGTCCACCAATGACAACCTGGGTGGTCCTTTTGTCTAAGAAGGATCTAATTATATTTAGTATACGTCCATATGTATACGATTTAATTTTTATTTGTGCCAGACTTTGTCAAAGGCTTTATCCAATGCATGGCATGTGTGTTCAGAGATGACAGTTAAAATATCTGCAGTATTTTGCTTAAATCGATGCTGTCTGTCAGAGAGATTAGCTTTAGCGAGGTAGTAGATTTGTGTTTGATGAATTAAGGTCTCAAAGATTTTAGCGAAGAGGGGGAAGAGATTGAGAGGGTCGATCCTTTCGCCAGAATTCTTGTAAACTGGTACCATATATGTCATCTTCCAGCTATTAGGGAAACAGGATTCAGCAAGGCATCTGTTGTAGAGTTTGCAAAGTACGGGGGTTAGCTCAGATGATCATTTCTTAATTAGTATAGCAGGGATGAGATCAGGCCACACGTCTTGGAGGTGTCTAAGTTTTTGGATATCGCAGACATGAGAAGGGGTGACATTCAGATCATCAATTGTGGCTTCAGTCCGTATAGGGAAATTTGAAAGGAAGTTGTTTGTTGGCTCTAAGGTGGAGTTTGAGACGAATCACTGAGTAAGCAGTTCCGACTTCTCGATTGCCGTGCATGCGATCTTCTGATTGTTGGATAATGAAGGAATTACTGATTGCTTTTATTCACTATTACAGATTCACTACAGAAATCACGAGTTCCTATCTTTTGCGATTCTATGCGTTGGTTATTTCAGCGTGCCTTCTTTTGGCTGTGATGTTTTTACTCTCAATTAAATAAAATTTCAAATCTGTTTGAATATTTATTCTGGGCTTTCATAGTACGCATTGTAATTTACACACTACTTTCTTTCCTGTTCTGTAAGCGACACTACACTTGTGTACATTATAATTCTGCGTCAACCAATTTTGGGTCGAAAAAAACGGTCGGAAAGTTGCACCACAGACATGACGAGAGACGCACACTAACTACTAAGCACAATGTTAACCAAACTATCTTGTACATAAGCTTGCAATACTCCCACTAACAGAACAGACCCGCTAATATGCACATTTATGCTTGTCTCATTGGCATACTTATATGCGTACTACGCCAGCCGAAATGAACATGTACACCAAAATTCTGCTTATAGCTAAACTTTTCACCTAGACTGTTCTTGGACATGTTGAATTCTTATTCATTGTCAACTCATTATTTTTAGCTATGTGTGAAACGAAAGGCCGAAATATCTTGACTCCTCCCTTCAATTTAAAATTCATCGAAATTCAACTTATTTTAATAAAATTTTCAGAATGTAATGAACCTATTATTTTTTAATTTTAGTAAAAATATATTTTATGTAAACAAAAATAAACCTTTGCTAAAGTTTAATTGTAAATACTAAAAAAAGACGCATGATTAAAAAAAAATTATGAAAATAAAGCATCGTAAATGTTAACAATTAAAACAATTTAATATTTTAGTAACATTCCGAAAAAAAAACTCCTAAAGTTCGTGTTAAGGAAATCAATATAACTAATTAATTTCTCGGACTAATATTATCATTGAATTAAGCATTATTCAATCTTTACACCAAAAATATAAGTGCAAAACATATTTCACATGATTTTGATGATAACAATTCTAGTGAAAATTCTTAATGTAATATATTTCCCTCATACTAGGTACGGGCAATTAATGGCTGCTTCAGTAGGGGGGGGAGTATGGTTTTTAACGCCGGTTAAATTTTGTAAATTTCCGAGTACTTTCTTTTTAATGCATTTGAAAGATTATAGTTTAAAGTTAATTTCTCAAAGAAAAAAAAGTATGTGAAATAAAAAAAAAAATACATGGAATAATTTTATCTAAAATCTGAAAAACCCTAGATTTCACGTAAAAATTTATCATGACAAAAATCGCGTTTACATTTTTCTGGCAAGAAAAATATAAGTTTTCTGGAATTATTTCCAAGTTAAGTATTAAGTTAGTCTTAAGATAATGAATTAATACGATAAATGTACTTAACTTTTGCAAAAAAAGTAATAATTATCCAAAATTGTATCACTGGTAGCAACGAGACTTGTAGCAGAAACAAATATAACTCTTTTCTTGTGCGTCAGTGCCTCCCCTGACTATGCGATATGGCACATACTGACCAATCAGAGGCATAGCGCAGGGATCTTCCTTACCCCCTTAAGGAACTATAACCGCTTCCGCCCCGGACAAGAAAAACTCTTTCCTTTTCCAGCGAGACGTCAAAGAGAGCGGACCTGTTTCATCTCTCTCTCTCTCTCTCTCTCTCTCTCTCCCTACATCGGTATTGACGGTCCCCACTTGGGAATAACTACCGGGCAAAGGCAGACGAGTTCTATCCCAGCTATAGCTAAATGGCATCTTGCCTTACTTCAATAAACCTTTTCCTTGCAAGTTTTACGAAGTCGTTTGTTCGTTTATTCAGTAGCTTGTATTGAAATATTTATTTTATTAGGGAGTGCCCGAAAAGCTTAACTCCACTCCCTAAAGACTGGTCCATTTATATCAAAATAAACTTTCGCGGCAACATTGAAATATGTATGGAGGGACAAATTAGACATGATTTGTCTTTATTCCGGCATACCGAGCGACTTTTTTTCTTTTTTGAGTCGAACATTCATTCCTTGTCAATTCATACATACTTACAAACATTTTATGAACATTCATTCCTTGTCAATTCATACATACCTACAAACATTTTATGAACATTCATTCCTTGTCAATTCATACTTACCTACAAACATTCATCTCCTTTGTTAAATCACATTCCATCCTACGAACACTTTGCCTCTCCTAATACAAATTGTTGGTAATAAATAAAGTCGGTTCTCAACCTTCAATATTCGCCTGTCTTTAATTATATGGAGTCAGAATCTACACACTTCCAACGTTATTCATTTAATGTATTCTTGGTTGTGGCCTCTATGGCATCCTTTCCTTCCCCCTAATCCCTCTCATAAATACTAAAGAGGCCATAAGATTACGTTAAAAATGTAAGCGTAAAAAATGGAAATAATTTTTGCAATTATAATTTTTTGTGTGTAAAAATATTAAATAAACAATGCTGAATTCAATGATAATATTGGTAGTTCGAGAAATTAATTTTTCTCCGAGTTATATTGAATTCATTAATACGGACTTCAGGAGCTTTTTTCGTAATGTTCCTGCAAAAATTATTTTATTTTTATTTTATTGTTACAAATTACGATGCTTTATTTATATAAAAAAAAAAAAAAATAAATTCTTGCGTTTTTTATTTACTACTGAAAACCATAACTTTAGTAAAGGTATTTTTTGTTTAAACAAAATAATACATTTCCACTAAGACATAAATAAAAAATAATTAGTTCATTATATTCCGCGATCATTATTTGATAAATGCTGAAAATTTCATTAAAATTGTTTAATTTCCTGATTTTTGGTGAATTTTTAAGTAAAGGAAGGGGTCAAAATGTTTATACATTTTGAGCATCGGCATTCATTTTGCCCGTACTTACCTCATACGCATCAGCGTAAGATATTTTATTTAAAAATGCATAAAAGTTAATTAAATTGATTAATTATACTACTGACAATTTATACTTCGGAAAAAAAGTTAGCGCCATTATTTATTAATATTAATACAGAATTACAATTGGTTAAGAAAACAATTTATAATAATTGAAAAAATTACACACGAAAAAAATACAGACTTACGTCAAAATTTACCATAATGTTTACGTGAAATTTAAAGTTGATGAACACAGACAGTCGGGTAGTTCAAAAGACAGGAGGGTGAGCAAAACAGACTTGTTTTCTTTTCAACTCTGCGCACCCGTACTTACCCACATGGAACGTTCGTATAATTTTTGCTATTTTTCAATTAAATTATTTTTCTATGTTTCTGTTTTTCAATTTAATTTTTTTTTACGTTATTTTCCAAGATTATATGAACATTATTTTACGTTGATAATTATACGTTCTTGCGTGCAGTGGAAATATTAGAATCTTACATGTAAAGATTGTGGGAACATGATGAGAATTAGCAGCGAACCGGATGTTAACGCATCCACCATGAGAGACAAAATGAAAAATCGTCTTTTGCACATGGCTCCACGCATCGCTTCCGCTTGGGAAGAAAAAAATAAGATAACCACAAAATAATTATCGACCAATGGCAGAGCTCCGCACCTAAAATAAACACCTCAAATATCACAGTCACTGGGAGCCGGTTTGCCACAATAAAATGAGGAGACCAAAAAGAGGGAAGGAGAGATTCGCCCAGCTGCGTCAGTGAACGCACGGGCAGATTCTCCCACCCGACCTAAAGAGATGAAAAAGAAATAAGGCACCAGTGAACTGAAGCCGATTACGCTCTCATGTTATGGGCCAAACGCCTTCAATTCTAAACAACGCCTAATTCACACAAACCAAAGAAGAGAGGGGAAAAAGGAAGACGAAGACGCCGGGCTGCTATCTGCTGATGAAAAAGTCACTCGCTTTCTAGTTACAAGACAGGACACGCATCACCGACAGCAGGATGACCGGCCTACCCTAACCCTCTCCATCGTCCAAAAGATAAGTTACATTTTACGAACATTCATTCCTTGTCAATTCATACATACCTACAAACAGTTTGCGAACATTCATTCCTTGTCAATTCATACATACCTACAAACATTTTATGAACATTCATTCCTTGTCAATTAATGCATACCTACAAACATCCATCTCCTTTGTTAAATCACATTCCATCCTACGAACACTTTGCCTCTCCTAATACAAATTGTTGGTAATAAATAAAGTCGGTTCTCAACCTTCAATATTCGCCTGTCTTTAATTATATGGAGTCAGAATCTACACACTTCCAACGTTATTCATTTAATGTATTCTTGGTTGTGGCCTCTATGGCATCCTTTCCTTCCCCCTAATCCCTCTCATAAATACTAAAGAGGCCATAAGATTACGTTAAAAATGTAAGCGTAAAAAATGGAAATAATTTTTGCGATTATAATTTTTTGTGTGTAAAAATATTAAATAAACAATGCTGAATCCAATGATAATATTGGTAGTTCGAGAAATTAATTTTTCTCCGAGTTATATTGAATTCATTAATACGGACTTCAGGAGCTTTTTTCGTAATGTTCCTGCAAAAATTATTTTATTTTTATTTTATTGTTACAAATTACGATGCTTTATTTATATAAAAAAAACAAAAATAAATTCTTGCGTTTTTTATTTACTACTGAAAACCATAACTTTAGTAAAGGTATTTTTTGTTTAAACAAAATAATACATTTTCACTAAGACATAAATAAAAAATAATTAGTTCATTATATTCCGCGATCATTATTTGATAAATGCTGAAAAATTCATTAAAATTGTTTAATTTCCTGATTTTTGGTGAATTTTTAAGTAAAGGAAGGGGTCAAAATGTTTATACATTTTGAGCATCGGCATTCATTTTGCCCGTACTTACCTCATACGCATCAGCGTAAGATATTTTTTTACAATTTTGAAAATAAAATTGAGATCCAGGATCACCAAGAAAAAACAAGCATTAATTTAAACAAATACGGATGAGCAACAGTATAAAAATAAAATAAGATTGCATCCCACCTGCCATATATTATTTATTAATCGCTAATTGTTTTTGCTTTTTTTTTTCAAGGAGTAAATTGTTAGTGTAATCACTGATTTTAATTGACTTTTTCACACTTAAAATGCATTTTACTTTAATTTAAAAAGGATTGATTTAATTTATTGTTACAAAACGTTTGAGAATGTAAACGTAACTAAATATTCTAATTAAATAGCTACTTCCTTAGGATTACCTAAATTAATATTTTTATAATCTTCAGATATTAAGGTATAATAGTGTTTAAAATCCGCTATAAATTTTAAAATAAAATTCACTGATATATTGGGCTTCCATAGACGCTTTGTTTGTTATTCTGCTTGTGAGATGCCGGATCTGTTACTAAAGTCTTGTTTTTTGGAAATAATTAAGCAATATTTTTTTTAATAACTTAGTGTTTTGTTTTTAAATTCGAAAGTTTTAAGACTTTCCTAATTATCTTTGACATTGTCCCATAAAACTAATATTTATCTTTCAGAGGAGTGTTTTAGGATCAAGTAAAGATTAGATACCCCGTAGCAGAAGACAAAGATTGGCGAACATTTCGAGTCACACCGGTTGTTCGATCTTCACATTGCCGGTGGTTGTTTGTAAACACGTCAAATATCAGACAGTCGAATGTTCGCGAGCAAGATTTTTTAAAATATATTTACAAAATTTTTTAAAGATTTAAAAGAAAAAATATATTTACAAAATTTTTTAAAGATTTAAAAGAAAAAATATATATGTTTACAAAACATTTTCTTTAATATCAAATATTTACAAAACTTTTAAGGATTAAAAAAAACTTTTCTATTTACACGAAACTTTTTAGTGTAAGTAACAAAACAAACGTAAATTTAACGAAATATATTTAAATAAATGGGTGTCTTTCTGGGTGCGTTTTTTTTTTTTAAATATTTACAAAACTTTAATAAAACTAATAATAATAATAATTATTATTATTATAATTATAATAAAAATAAAAAAAAAATAAAAAGAATGAACTATATTAATTACAAAACATTAGAAACTGAAAATTTCGGACGCTAAACTTACTTGTACTTAATTTGTCTTCTCCATAGAGAAGTAAGCAAATAGCAAGTTTATTTTAATGAAAATTATAAAAAGATTTGTATCTTGTGATACTACATTCATCTTTTATAAAAATAAAATTTATAAAAGATATGTGAATAAAATATGTTTAAATCTCGATTGTTTTGCTTATACTTGTGATGTTATGCATAAAATTGCCTTGGTTTAGAAGGATTTCTCCTTCACTGACCACCTACACACATCGCACTTTAAATAAATATTACATTGTATTAAGAACGCACAAAGAAAGAACACGCACACACACACACACACACACACACACACACACACACACACTGTACATAAAAATTAATCTTGGTCCCCCAAATCCGATCAAGTCAATTATTTTATATTTTTTTCTGCCATTAAAAAGTTTGGTTATAATAATTTAATTTAATTTCTTTTTAAATTATGTATTTAATTGACATGATCCGAAATTCTCAGTTATAACGTCGTTTTATTTATTTATTTGGTATTATTTTACGACCTACCCCAGCGTAGTATAAACACCCCCAACCACCCCATGTTAAGAACGGCTTTCGAAATAAACACCTCCCAAACTCCCCATGTTAAGAACGGCTTTTGAGGTTGGAAGTGTTTATTCCGAAAGCTGTTCTTAACATAGGGAGATTGGAGTGTTTATAATACGCTGGGCCACATCGTAAAAATTTACCGTTTATTTATTTATATTATTATTCTTATTATTATTAGTTTTATTCAAAAGTTTTGTAAAAAGACCGCACTGAGAAATACACCCATTTATTTAAATATATTTTATTTAGATACGTTCGTTTTATTACTTACATTAAAATGTTTTGCATAAATAGAAAAAAAAAAAAGCTTTTTTTTTAATCCTTAAAAGTTTTGTAAATATTTAATACTAAAGGACATGTTTTGTAAATATATATTTTTTCTTTTAAATCTTTAAAAGTTTTGTAAATATATTTTTAAAAAAACTTGCTCGCGAACATTCGACCATGTATTTACACATGTTCCATGGTTCACATGGGATGGTTAAGATACATAAACCTAATGCTCCTCTCCGCCCTATCATTTCGCAAATCCCCACTCCCATTTATTCACTTACCAAAACTTTAAACGAACTTATCAGCCCATACATTCCTAGCAAGTACAGCGTTAGATCCACACATGAGCTCATGCAAATACTTAAAACAATGCAACCCGAAAATAGAAATATCGCTTCCCTTGACGTAGAAAGTCTTTTTACAAATGTCCCTGTAGCGAAAACCATATATATAATTATAAACAACATCTACAATCATTCGTCACTCCCCCCACTTAAAATTAATAAAAATATATAAAAAAATATTATTAATCTGCACCACGGAAATACCTTTTTATGATCCTAATGGCAACATATATAATCAAATAGATGGCGTCGCAATGGGATCAGTCCTCGGACCTACCCTGAGTGAATTTTATATGGCAGACTTAGAAAATAAAACATTTAAAAATAATATAAAGCCCCCTATGTATGTACGTTATGTTGACGACATACTCCTCTTAGCTGATAATGACGAACAGATATATAAACTTCAAGATCTTTTTCAAAAAAACTCTGTCCTTAAGTTTACAATCGAATTAAATGATAACAAATTCACTTTCTGGACCTCCTTATAGACTCATCTAACAATACTTTCGACACAGCTGTATACAAAATACCAACTAGTACAAAATCCAGCCTCTTGAACTTTAAGAGTGAGTGCCCTCAGCGTTATAAAATTGCCATAATCAAAAATCTTTTAAACCGTGCTAAGATGATTTCTTTTACGAAAAAAGCACTACTAATAGAAATTAAAAATATCAAACAGGTTCTTATAAATAATTCCTTTCCGAATTATATTGTTAGTCAACAAATTAAACTATTGTTACAGTCCCCTAAAAACCTTAACAGCAATACTAGTCAATCTTCTAACACTAACCCTATGGACATATTTTATAAAAACCAAATGACACCAAATTTTAGAGTGAAAGAAAAAAATAATTAAAAGCATGATACATAGATATACAGCACCTCTAGAGAACAATTCTAAGATTAGATTTATTATATACTATAAGAAGTATCGAACCCAGAATCTCATCGTTAAAAATAACTCCTCGCCGGCGACAAAAATGTTGGAGCAAACCAATATTGTGTACATATATATATATATATATATATATATATATATATATATATATATATATATATATATATATTTATATATATATATATTTGATTGTTGAGCTGGATTAAATCCGATGATATGAAATAAAATGGAGGTGGAAGGACCTGGATACTCAACGTTTCGCCCGATTTATGCGGGCTTCTTCAAGAGGGATGGTCACTGACTAGAGAGTCGGAAGATTGGGGCTATATATAATGATGGGGGAGAGCAACGTGTTTTTCTTATGTAAATTAGATGTCATATATACATATATATATATATACATTTTATGAGAGAAAAAATAAATTAGAGTAAGCTAGTGTAGTGGATTACGTCTAAAAGTTAAAATATCGTAGAGATTAAAAAAAAATTGTGTTTGGAAATATAGCGGTGATAGATTAAGTAAATAAAATGACATAAGATTACGAAAGATTTTTTTTTTTAATTAGAAATAATTGAATTGGGATAAAATAGCGTAGTAACTTAAAAGATGGTGTCTAAAAATAAGAATAGGAGGTGATAAAATGGAGTCTAAAAATAGATAATTATAAAATAAAATACAGTAAATAAGTAAAATAAAAATAATAAAATTAAGTGAAATTACGAATTTTTTTTTCATATCGCGTTTAACCGGTGTCTAAGTTGTTCTCTTTAATAATTATTTTCGACAGAAAGGGAGCAACGTGGAAAAAACCTTTTCTTTGCTTAATTATATTGCTGGAATGGGAGATTATAGCCGACTCAATTAAACGTCGTGTGGATCTGTTATGTATGTGTTTAAGGAAAGTTGCTTTGTTAAAATTAAAATGGTGGTCGTTCTCCATGATGTGACAAAACATGGCGTTGAGTGTATTGTGGTTTTTTACATCTCTTTTGTGTTCATATATTCTTTTATTTAAATTACGTCGAGTTTCCCCTACGTATATTTTTCCACAATCAAGGCCGGGTATGGAATATATTCCGGGTTTGGTGTTAATGTTGGTATTAGTCATAATTTTACGTGTTAGATCCCTAATTGTTAAAGAGTTTAGTTTTGTTATTTGAATGCCTGTCTTATTTAAGTTCTTATAGATTGTGTCGTTGTTATATATATATATATATATATATATATATATATATATATATATACATATATATATGATGAAAATAATGGAAATAGTATTCCGACAAAATAGAGAAAATAAAAAGGAACAAACCGTATTATGTGTTCATCAACGTTTTGTCTTTATTTCGAGATTTCCTCTGGATGAATGAGATTAAGTAACCAAAAAATATACCAGTACAAAATGTTTGAAAATGTTTCACGTGCACAGTGTGACGCAGTTCTATTTCAGAGAAACGGAAAAATGATGTTGGAAATTCAAAAAGGAGGGGGGGGGCTGGTGCTGTTAAAGAGAAGGAAATTTTAGTGACGTCATATAGTCGTTAATGTAATTTTAAAACTATGAACGCAGGTTTATATTCTTATTGGGAAAAACATATATCTGTTGAAATTCAAATATAAGTTTGTAACAAAAATGAAATGAGTGTTTTTTATGTAATTTATTGATTGAGATTGTGTTAATTATTACAGGGGGTGTTTGAATGGTGTGAGAAAGTTAACCTGTGTCCACAGTTAAATAATGTTCTTTTAATAAAAGTTTACTTATTAGCGGCGCTATGTTATAGAAACCTTCACGTTGTTTAATAGTGCTTGAAATTGCGATAAGCGCAGATTCAAGAAGTCTCCGGCGCGGTTTATTTGAAATAAATTTAATTACTTTGGCTTGTTTAAAGTCAAAGGTGTGGTTATGTTGCAATGAATGAGAGAATAATGCACTTAGAGAATTGCTATTTTTTATATCTCTTTTGTGTTCATTGAGCCTTTTTTCCAATTTACGCTGAGTTTCACCAACGTATTTATGATGGCAATTATGGCACGGAATAGTGTATATACCTTCATCGGAAACTGGTTTGTTATAGAGATGTTTCGTGGTTTTTAATATATGTCTTATGGTTAGTGATGTTGCTTGTACGATAGGAATTTTTAGTTTGTTTAGTGTGTTATAGATTATTGTATTATTGGTGTGTGTGTGTGTGTGTGTGTGTGTGTGTGTGTGTGTGTGTGTGTGTGTGTGTGTGTGTGTGTGTGTGTGTGTGTGTGTGTGTGTGTGTGTGGGTAAAAGATGTCTGTTTATGAGAGAAAGGTCTGGTGTGTATGATTTTTTATTATTATTTATTCTGGAAAATCTCTTAGCATTCAATATGAAATATGTCGGATATTGCAAGGTTTTCAAAATGTTTGTAAGGTATTTGAATTCTTCGTCCAGATATTCAGGACTGCAAATTCTGAAAGCGCGTAAGAAGAAACCAATTATCATCCCTGTTTTTATTTTATTGTTATGGTGTGAATAGAAATGTATGTAATCGTTTTTGTGTGTAGTTTTGCGGTGAACTTTGAAGGATAGTTTATTATTGGATTTTATTATAAGTATGTCAAGAAAAGGTAATGAGTTATTGTTTTCTGTTTCATAGGTAAACTTTATGGAAGGTTCGACTGAGTTTAATTTGTCTCTAATGACATTTATGCGCGTATTTTCAGGGAGAAAAATTAAGATGTCGTCAATGTATCTGAAATACTCTGTGTTTGGAGGTAATCTGAATTTGAAAGGACCAGATTCTAGGAATTCTAAAAAAAGGCAAGCTAATACTCCACTAAGAGGGTTACCCATAGGAAGACCAAAATTTTGTTCATAGAAATTGTTACTGAAGTGAAAATAAGTCATGTTAGTAATAAGTCTAATGATTTTTATAAGAGTGTCGGGAGGAAAAGGTAAGCTAATGTTAGATTTTTTAAAATGTTTAAGGAGTAAATTCAAGCATTTTTTAATGGGGACATTAGTGTATAATGATGTTATATCTAAGCTGTGTATAGTTTTGTTTTGTACGTTAATGTTTTTTATTCTGTTCAGTAAATCTCCGGAGTTCTTTATGTGGGAGGTGCTGATAGTGCCTAGTAGTGGAGTTAAAACGTTGGATATGGCACGTGCAATTTTGTGTGTGGCATTACCGATGCCGGATATTATAGGGCGCATAGGGATGTCTGGTTTGTGAGTTTTTGGCAGGCCATTTAGTGATGGAACATTGGGGTGGTATTCAATGTATGACATCCAAGTTTTATTGTATTTTATAAGTTTTTTATAAGATTGGTTGAAATTCTCAACACTTCGATTTACTGTCTTTAAATCAGTTTTGGTGTAAGTGTTGTTGTCTGCCAACAATGTGGATACTTTTTCCAGGTATTCATCTTTTTCCATAATTACTATACCACCACCTTTATCAGCTGGTGATATAATCAAGTTCTTGTTATTCGCTAGGTGTTTCAAAGCATCTATGTATCTCTTAGGAAGTACAGTTTCATATGGATGAGTAACTGCAACAGAGATAACACCCTGTATGAAACCCTTTTGAAAATCCGTATCTTCATGTTTGTAATTCTTCAAAATTGCGTCGGTGGTAATATTTGAATGTATGCCAGTTGCGAATTTTAGTCCGAAACTAAGGGCTTCAATTTCGGTGTTTGAGAGTACTTTGGTAGAAAGATTTTGTATTAGATCCGGGCGTCCTATAGTTCTCCATTTGCTGTCGGAGATTAATTTTGTAAGTTTATTATCCAGTTTGTGACAATGGCGGGTGCTTAATCTTTGAATTGATTTGTTTATATTTAAGAAAAAATTGTGTGTCATAGTGTAGTTCTGTAGTAAGTCGTTAGCTAATGTTCGGGCTTCATGGAATAAATGAGAACTTTGTTGTTTGAAAAGATCCGCTGAAGCAACTAAATATTTTTCAGTGTAATCCGGGAAAATATGGTGTGAATATTTTAAATATTTAAATCTACTTTTGGGTATAATTTTTTCTTGAATACATTTAAGCAAAAAATTCGCAACTGGCATACATTCAAATATTACCACCGACGCAATAAATAAATATAGGTATAAAAATTTACCGTTTAATTTTTCCCCTTTTGAAATCAGGAACTATGGTTAAAATACTCATATGTTTGCTATAGTTTTTCACCTCTTTGAATGATGAATTTTAATATATGAGTATTTTAACCATAGTTCCTGATTTCAAAAGGCGAAAAATTAAAAGGTAAATTTTTATACCTATATTTTTTATGTATATAACTGTATATCTATGTATATGTGTGTCTATTTTTTCATATATATGCATATATATATATATTTAATGTTGTACTCAAAGCAAATTCATAATTCAAATTCAAATCTATATTTACTCTTTTTCTTTTCTATCTATAACCCATATTAAACTTCTTATCAATTTTAAATCCAGACCTTTTATTTTAATTTTTTTTAGATACATCTGCCTTACTTTTAATGCTAGGTTTATTTATGGTGTCTTTTAAATTTAATAAAAACCCTTCAAAATTTGCTGACGAGGAGACCTTGCTTATTAAAAAACTATATGTAATAATTATTGTTCGTAACTGGATGTCTACCACAATAAAAAAGCACTGTTTTCCGAAACGATCGTAAAAATAATTGATTTTGTTGTTGTCCCTTCTTGTGAAACGGATTTTTAATTTAGTTATAATTTGATTTTTCAAATTTTAAATTATCAATCACATTACTTAATATTGAATTAGCTCTAGGATATTTACCTATCGAGCTTATTATATATCTAAATTACAACGAGCACTTTTCTCTTTCCTGTATTTCAATTAAACTAGTAATTTCACTGTTACATTGAAATACACTCAGCTCTTTAGACTATTGCTCATATCTCCTTTAAATTATATATATAATATATATATATATATATATATATATATCTTTATTCGATTGGCAAAATTTTAGAATAATTATAAAGAAGTGAACCATCGCGTAAATTCCATCAACTAAAATAAGATGGAAAACGGGGTGAGGAAAAGGAAAAAAATGGGGCAAGTTACATGTAACACATGTACAATTCAATAAAATAAATAAGTCGATTAAAAACAAGATCGTTACAATACACCCGAAGCGCTTTTCGTTCAGACTAACATTTTCAAGGGTCATATATATATATATATATATATATATATAT
>NC_136525.1:29453111-29473111 GCF_053919585.1 Euprymna scolopes
TTACGGAAACAGCCCCTAAAGTCCGTATTAATGAATTCGATATAACTCGAAGAAAAATGAATTCTCGCATACTATTCAGGAAATTAAAGATTCAATTAGATCCCTATTTCAGTCACCTAAATTATTTAGGGTGAAATGAGTTTAGGAATTTATAGCCAAACCTAATTTTCTTCTCTTTTTTTTTTGCTTAAAAAAATAGCATTAATACAGTAAGTTATGTAAAATTTGCATAGAATGCTCTGCTTTACGATTGTAAAAATGGAACAGAAATTTGAATTTCGTTCCCTTTTCAATTCGGTACATTTTTACATTACGTCCAACTCATCGTTCACATTCGACGCGTCAACTTTTATAGCTTTTCGGGTATTCTGGCTAGATTAGGGGTGTCTATTCCGAAAGCCGTTCTTAACATGGGTAGATTGGTAGGTTTGTCAGAAATTTCATGAAAAATAGTGAATAATTCCACCCCGTCTTTCCTCGAAAAATGTAACTCAAGCCCTTTTTTTTTCCAATTAAAGGAGCAAGGATCAAGGTTTCATTAAAGCAAAAAAAAAACAAACGACATGTTTTTTTAAAAAAAAGTTTTAACTTCGGACTTTACAGGTAAATTTCTAAAAAACACTACTTTTTTGTTTTAAATTTGAATATATTATTTTACCTTTTCTCTTCAATTTGTGATATATAACACTTTAGTGAATAAATTATTTACTTCTTAATAGACATTTCAAAATGGGAGGCGTGAATTATTCTACCCCCTGTCTTTCCAAGCTTATAACTACTCGAAAAATGTAATTCAAGACCTAATTTTGTTTTCAATTAAAGGAGCAAGGACCAAGGTTTCATAAAAAAACAAAAGAAAAAACAAACAACGTGGTTAAAAAAATGGTTTTAAACTTTACAGGTAAATTTCTAAAAAACACTACTTTTTTGTTTTAAATTTGAATATATTACTTATTGACATTTTCTCTTCAATTTGTGATATATAAAACTTTGAGTAAATATATTATTTACTTTTTACTAGACACTTGAAAAGGGGGGGGCGTGAATTAAAAAAAAACGTTTGTCTAAAATATTATATTCGGTTTATTGGAAAGAGCACAACATTTCACATTGCCCCTGAAAATATAATAAAAATAGAATCAATCGAAAAATTTTGATAGATTTTTAAAGTTTAAAAATTGAAAAATATTGAGTTCGTAAAATTCATTACTGTGTTTTAAAAAATAAAAAAAATATTTCTATTACTTTTAAAACAACTTTAATAGTTTATTTTGGAAGTATAATCCATAAAGAAAATAAACAACCCACTTTTAAAAGAGAAATTACGAGATTTTTATATTTGATTCGCAGTTTCGTGATAGGGGTGTAAAAAAATTCCTACAAAAATTCTGATACATCTACTAGATTAGAGTGTTTATTCGTTGGAAACGTACCCGACAACCTATAAATATCGACATTTCCAATGTGAATGGTAAGCTGGACTTATGTAAAAAATAACAAAAAGATATAACTAACTGACTTTTTCGTTTAAAAATGGAATTATTTCCCTTCCGTTATTAACTTTTTAAAAAATTTTTCTTTTTTCAATAAATATTTTGTGTTTTATATACATAAAGTACAATTGTTGAATGTTACTGTTTTGATTATATTCGTTTGGGGGGGGGGGGCACAATTAAAAAATTAAGAAAGATTAAAACAAAGTGAAATTTAAGTTTCCGTTCCATTTTTGCTACAACCGTAAAACAGCACATACTCAGCAAGTTTTATCGTAATTTATAAGCATAATATTGAAACACTAAATCAATATTTTATTTTTTTTTTTGCATAATTAATGATGGAAGTATTTTTTTTATTTTCTTAACATCTTTTAAAAAAAAATAATTTGTACATTCTCTTGAAAAAAAGAATCAAACTTTTCTCTACTTTCACAGGTGTTCGATTTTAACAAACTAAGCCACAGCAACGCGTGGCCGGGTACAGCTAGTACATAAATATATATATATATATATATATATATATATAATATGTATTCCTTTATACCCCCCTTTTGGGCAACGTGTTACAAAGATAAACAGTTTTCATTCTTCTTGGAAATTTCTTATCATACCCATACGTTATTTGTTGCTTAAATCCCCACCTTTTATCACATTTGTTACTATATTTATTTATATATATTTAATATCTATATATATTGATTATTTATTCATATATATACTAGCATTTCAGCCCGGCGTTGCCTGGGTGTTTGGAGGTATTTTAAGCAAAAAAAAAATGTTGTAGTAAGAAGGCAGGCTCGAACCCGTACCGCGAAGGTTAAAAAGAATGGGGGGGGGGGCTGGACGTCTTTACTGTTACGACCACCGCTAAACCAGAAGTGACGGAGGTTTAAATTAAGACTAGACAATCGAAAAGAGGGAATGACTGTAGAAAAGTGCCCAATTGAAGGTGAAGGAATTAATGTTTTTAGCCAATTTTTCGATATTTGTCATCGAGCTTCAAAACGATACTAATCTTGTGAAAACCCGTCGCCTTTGTTGAAAGTTTTAGGCAGACATGCAAACATACATACATGTATGCATTGGTGGCTCAAATTTTCGACACAAACTGATTAAAATGTTTTGCCTATCTCTGAATACCCTTTATATAAAATTTAAAATGTTTACACCAGAAATTGTCTGAGTAATTTGGTAGAGATTGCAGCGGTCAATTTCTTGAAACTTTAGCCCCTAAAGATGCACAGACATGTTCACTTTTATAGATATACTAGCATGTGTGCCCGGCGTTGCCCGGGTGTGAGGTGTATGCTGAAAAACAAAAAAAGTCAATCTTTTTAAACTTTCACCCCTATTATAACCCCTTAACATTTATTGTTTAGGGCGGTAATCAAGTTATTTAGTTAGATCCATGTCCAAGGAACCTATATGTAAAATTTCAAGTGCGTAGACCCAAATTTGTCGGAGGAGTTTGGTAGAGTTCTCAAAGGTCAAATCGTTGAATTTTGACCTTTTAATCACCAAATTTCTGGCCAAAAACCGATCACATCAATTTTCCCAAATCTCAATAACATGTATATCAAATTTCGAGTCTATAGATTTAAAATTGACAGTTATTGCGTAGGGAATTGCACACACACACACACACACACACACACACACACACACACACACACACACACACACGTTCACTTATATATATATAATTCGGGTTTTTGTTTGTACTGGTTCATATTATGGGCAGTCCGGACATTCTTCACATGGCATGGGGTACCATCGACTAGCATGGCTTGCTCACTGAAGATGCTAGTGATTCGTCCTCTTTGAAAGCTGGTGATGCATCGGTTATTGGGAGGCTTCACCTAGACAGTGTCCCCTATTCGTACGGCCCTCGAATTCCCTGCCGATCAGGCAGACGGGCGTCGATAGCAATGAATCACATTAGCGCGTGCGCTTGCAGTAATCACGACCTCCTTTGGTGTTGCATTATATCTATAGACCGCCTCTACAATTGTGCATAGTTTTTTGCCACAATCCTCTTCATGCTCCGGTGGCACTACTCTGCTAAGCTGTTGCCACTCTGCACGTACACACATTGGTGTCTGAGCTGGATCCGCCACTCGTCTATGAAACCTTAACTCTCCACTGCAGAAGGCTGTCCATGAGGATTTCTTCAGGCGGCTCCACTTTTGTAAAATATAGAATCCAATTCACAGATGACACTGGAGGAATTTTGTCTTATTAATGGGTGCCAGATCGCAAACTTTGTCGATCCATAATTGATCCGGGTGAGGAAGTGCTGCCTGCCATAATGGGTTATGTCCATACCCAGGCGGCTTCAAGTAATGTTTACTCCCAGCCAACCTTTCTGCTATCTAGTTGGGCAGGGTCGATTAACTGGCATGTTTGGCATTCCTTGACTACCGCTTTCACTGCACTTTTGGGCACTGATGGATTGGACTACTGCAAAAAATAACATGTCCATCTCGCTCTGGGTGCCGACTGAGGTGGTTATCTTCCTGATTTTGTCCACCACCTCAATAGAGGCAGCACCATAATAATGGTACTGGCTCAGCTTCCTTCTTCATGGTGTCATACCATCTCTGTGGCACCCAAGTGAGCCTATCAGCAAGGTTGCAATTTTAAGTGACCAGTACCGCATCCACAGAGGTTGTACTCTGTTACTAGCTTTCTTACGGTCTCCAACCTCCGTCTGATCAGCATCTTAGTGCACACCCAGCTCTTGTCTGTCAGTGTGTCCGATAACACGCATAGTGAATAAATGTGTATGTGTATGTTCCTGATTTTCCACTGGAGTGCCAGGTTGATTCCTTTTATCACTACATCGAGTTCTGCCAGGTTAATATGAGCAGCATCATTGACCGGTCACAACCAGCAGCCGTCCTCAATCGCAGCCGCATTCTTCTCCAACAGTACACCAATCGCCAGAGAGCTCACATCCACTTGCACATTCAATTCGTCTCCCTGCATGCACCAGTCTCCTTTGACAAGGTCATCCTGTTTTACCCTTGAGATGGTCTCCTTCACTATGTGAACCAACACATCGTCTGCTGTTTCATCATCAGCCTTTGGTGACTGCACTTGCCCTCTTCTTTATGATGCCTGTTGCCGCACAAGTCCATCCACACACTGGTAGGTGCCCACACAAGGAGAATACTTTCCACACAAGGAGAATACTGCTCGCCTTGTGAAGACATCGGGCACTTCAGAAACTTCAGTTCCACACCTCCATTTGAAGGACCCTTGCTTCTGTTGAACGTTCAGGCCCAAGACACAGGTGCCATCCTCCAAACGTTCTGGGTCCTTGCAAATCAAACCAAACTCAGCCAGTTTGGACCTTACACATGATGACACGTCTTCATTCACATATCAAGGTATGCTGATGTCCCATCTTTTATTGTTTCTACCTGTGACAACACAGCATTGACGATGATCTTCATTATTTGAGTTGTCATTTCATGTTCAGCCCGAAGCCTAGTCTGGTAAGGCAGTACCTCCTGCCAGCAAACACCATCATCTGAAATGGCCACATCGTTTCACTGCCGGTACGCTTTTCTTAGATCCAGCAGGGACACATTGGAACTCTGCTGGCGCTACTCTCCTAGCTTGCTGGCACAAACGTCAGCATCTGCCATGAAAGCATCAACATGTGCGTTTATTTCATGGTAGTCCATCACTGGCCTCACTTTTGCTTTGTTGTGCTGAGCAACCGCCATTAGCGGGATCAGACAAGTTTCTTATCGGGCTAGGGAATTAACCAGCTATCCTGGATCCAATCACGGAGTTCCTCTTCGTATGCAGGCCTCATTTGGTTGGGCACATGGTACTCTGTTACCTCATTCCACAGTTCGGCTGGTTTATGGTTTTCCAACAACTTTCATGAGGCTGTCCAAGCCTTCTGCTACTGGTAAAATTCGACAAAGTCTGGCTGATTAATCTTTAGTTCAGCACACACTAAGTCCTTCTCCTGAAACTGTCTGCGTTATGTGAGCACCACCTATGGCTCTGATGGCATCATAGCCTAGAAGCAGGTCAAAGCTCGGCAGTTTTGCGAGTACTACCAGCACTACTATGTAAACTGAATTTCCAGTTCTGGTGCGAATGTTCACAGCGCCCACCCCGCAACATGTCCGCATTTATCCACTAAGGGTGGTCACTCTGATATTCTTCCAAGTGTGGTA
This sequence comes from Euprymna scolopes, assembly GCF_053919585.1. Taxonomy (NCBI): domain Eukaryota; kingdom Metazoa; phylum Mollusca; class Cephalopoda; order Sepiida; family Sepiolidae; genus Euprymna; species Euprymna scolopes. Next base: position 29,458,807 of record NC_136525.1, read on the forward strand.
GAGGTCCACGCTCACTATAGTGTGAGAGAACCCCCGAATCGAAGAGTGCTGAGCACAATGACGTCCCATTGATATAGACCTGAATAGTCAGAGGTGCCTCGTCTAATTTCTGTTTGGGGGAGAAGTCGATGCTTGCACCTTTTCCCCGACCACGTTTCCTGCACAATCCTAGGCCAAATGACCAGTTTCATTACATCGGTAGTAGCAAATAGCTGTCAGTCGCTGCCGGCAGTTCCTCGCAATGTGGCCCTGGCCATTGCAACTATAACACATGACTTCACCACGCAGGCCGGGCCCCTAAGACGTTCTATCATCACTGGGAGTGAGCTGTGCAGCAGCGACTACCGGTTCTTTTATCTCATAAATATTCCCTATCACGGTCTACCAGGTCATTAAGGGACAACAAGGCTAGCTCGTAGGAGTTACTTTGCTTGAGTTGGGAGCTCTGGCAGAAATTTGCATGCCAAGGCCCGCTTAGGCAGCCCACCAAACAACACTGTCAACTTCGTCAGCTCAGCCAGAAAAACGTTTCCAGTTTCGCCTGGATGTAAGGTTCTTGCTTCAAATTGCTTTCAAGCAGTGGTGTGGTTGATAGCAAATGCCTTGTATAGTGCTGCCTTGATCCTTTCATAATCCTGTTTTTCCTCAGGACTAAGCTGTTGATATACCATGAAAGCCCCGTTGGACAGGCGTAGAGGAACCACGTTCAATGCTCTTTATGCTAGACAACAAGCAATGCAGTTCCACCTTCTCCACTCAGTCAAGTACCAGAGTTGAGCCGTCGAATTCTGGTATTAATTGTAGGTTGAACTTCCCCCATTATGCCGAAATACCTTGCAATTCAATGAACTAGTAAACAGCAAAAACATTTTAAAAATAAATAAAAAGTTCAGCTAGAATTCGTCACTGTCAACTTTTTCTCTCAACTTTTTCTCTCAACTTTTTCTCTCAACTTCCAGCGTGTTTTCCCCTCACCTCTGCCAACGGGCATTTTATTAAAAAACTGATTCCATTCAATTTGCATATGTGGGCGGTGTGATCATGCGATTCCATGAGACTACACCTTCTAAAGTTACAGCGCCATCTTTAATCTCTCTCTCTCTCTCTCTCTCTCTCTCTCTCTCTCTCTCTCAGATCCCACCTGAAGTTAAGTCGTATAGCCACATAATGGACACACATGTGGGCGCTGTGTTCTTATTACATTCAACTCTACAGAATGCTACCATTTTACTTTACGTACTATAGTTATTTACATACACGTGTTCACTGTATCTACAGTTCTTCAGCTCCCGACTATAGCAAAATTCAAACCTCCAGCCACATTGTCTGGAGTTCGAGATTATTGTGCTGAGCTACGAAGTCTTTTTTATCACTTAAATGTTTTATTATTTTGTGGTATATTATCAGCTTATGAAAGCCATATTATGGGTCATGCATTTCCTCCATCGCATTGTGTTTATGGCTGTATATATAATGTTTAAATATATAGTATCCACGTGTAGCTCTCTAAATTACTTGGGAAATAGATCCTCATAAGACAGCTTTCATACGCTGTCATTATCGCCAATATACATTGTATGCAGAACACTGGCCTTCTATTTTCTTGCAAGTTACAACCTAAGATTCCTAACGAAAAACTTTTTAGAACTTTTTTTCTTTTAAGAATATCTTTGTTCTGAAATAATAGAATATATATATACTACTAAAACTATATATACTAAACCCATATATACTACTAAAACCATATATACTAAAACCATATATACTACTAAAACTATATATACTAAAACTATATATACTAAAACTCAATAAATTTGAAGCTACAAAGTTTACTCTTTGGTGCACAAAATAAAATTGCTTAAAATCGCATAATTCACTCGTGCGAATTAACAAAAAGCGTTCTAAGCAAATCGGATATATTTCTTAGAATTCATCAAATCTGTTTTGCTCCAAACCAAATGCACATTTTTTTTTCAAAGAGTTGGAGCCAAAAGTCCAAGACAGAGTTCGCATATGTTTCACGCCAGCTTCCCTCGTTTCTTTGCCGGGTTTTAGGATAACTAAATTCGCACACACACAGTTATAAGCATACACACTCTGACACTAACACACGCATATGCACACAGTGCATTAATTTTTTTACACTGCCGTATGCCATTGAAGACCAATGTATGAATTTATTTATTTTAATACTTGTAGCAGAATGAAAAACTATTCAATAAATCAAGTTACTTCCCCTTCAACACCCTTTTAGAAGAGTCATTCACATACTATAAAGAAATATCTCGAGTGTCTTCATTAACACCCCTCGGTACCACATGGTGGCAGCGGCGGCGAATACTAAACATTGAAAAAAGCAAACAGTCGGATGGAAAAAAAGACAGATTCACAGAGTGAGTAAAGTATGTATATATATATATATATATATATATATATATATATATATATAAGCTGAACGCGTGTGTGTGTGTCTATTCACGAATAGGCTTCTATATGGCTGACTATTATAGAAAACTGATCACATATAATGATAGATGTATCGAGACACAGGAATGGGTATGTTTGATCTGGCAGAACAGTGGTTCATTAAAATTGTAGGGTCTGCGTTCGCGCCTGGCCTCCATACAATGGGAAGAGGCACAAACTTTAATAAAGACTTTTCATATCTATCTTCGTAAGTATGCTTTGATAATTATGTTTCATTTTGAAGAAATATGGTATAATACAATTATTGAGTGTTCTTTCGCGCCTGACCTCCATAGAGTGGAAATATGTCACAAAGTTTAACAAGGTTTTTTTAATATAGATCCACAGAATATTGGAATAAGTGTTTCAGTGTGAACAGGTATGGTATAATAAATTATGGGGTTTATCTATCTTATTTTTACTTTCATCATATTTTGCTTTGGTTTTGATTCCCCCAAATTAGAAGCTATCTCTTTACAACCTTTTTCATAACCTATCATACTTTCATAAATCAGAGCCCATTTTCTGTAGGCTGTTTTTGAACCAAGTCAACGACGGGTACTTTTGCTAGTATATATATATATATATATATATATATATATATATTTCTAAAACGTAAAAGAAGCGCGAAAAGAAACATGGCAACTTCCAACATTACACTACTCGTTCTTGACTGGAAAAATGAAAATAAACACGACACGCTCAACGAATGGGTCGATTTTATGTCTTCCTATTTGATTATAAACAATGTAGAGGAAAAACTTAGATACAACTAGATTTTACTTAGCACCGGACCAAAGGGCCGTGAGCTACTAAAAAAATGCCCAACTCACGTGCGAACAAAATGAAAACTCAAAAAACATATTCACAATATTTGAAGTGCACATGATTCAAAAACCGAATAAATGGGTTGAGCGTTTAGAATTCTCATCAATGCGTTTAAATGAAGACACGGTGGCCGACTACTTAGTCATACTTAAACAAAAAGTTCAGGTCGAATTTGTCACTGTCAACTTTGTAACTCACAACTTTTTCTCTCAACTCTCGACAGGTGCGACTTCAGGAATAACAAAGAAGAACGCATTCTGGAACAAATAATAAAAGGGCTTAGAAGTACCGATGAAAGGAGAAACTTTATAGCTAAACCGGACCCGTAAATCAGCAATAGAAAGCGTCAGGGCGTACGAGATTATCACGAACAATAATTCTCGATACAAAGATGCCAACGAAGGGAGAAATGGAATATACCATCCAATTTCCAAAAAGAAAAACAATAATAAATCCTGCACAAGATGCGAAAATAACCACAAGAAAAAGTATGCAACACACAGTAATACAGAGAATCCACGATGTACACCAGGGCATTGAAAAATGTCAACTGAAGGCGAAAAACAGTTCTGGAGAGGAATATATAAGGACATAGAATCACAGTAAAGGACATGCGAGATCTGCAGAGAACACCAGAGGAAAAATCCAAAAGAAAACGTGCAGAAGATGCAACGGCTTACACCACTTCGAGGAGTACTGTCTAACAAACTTGCATAGCCAGAAAAAACTCAAGATGCACCTAACAGCAACAAAACAAGACAGGATAATAGCTCGTATAGAGATAAGAAAAAAATTACCCAAACAATTACAAAAAGCAAAGCTTCCAAAGAAAAAAAATAAACTCAACATTGAGAGATGATGACGATGAAACATACCAAGATGACGACTTATACCTATATACAATAAACACAGAGAGCGACAGACACGAAGAAATTTTCAGTAACATAGACTGCGAGGGAAATAAAATACACAAAATAAGAATGAAGGTCGACATAGGAGCAAACGGAAATATTTTACCCGTCTGGATATAAAAAAAAATGTACCCAAACAATGGCGACGGCACAATAAACAAAACAGAAGATAGACTGACGTTAAATTTGAACTCAACCTCAGATCAAAAGTCTCAAACTCAAATCCAACTGTTCTCTTCTCTCTGTGCACTTTCCACACTGACGCCCAAAATAAAGACGGCTCCTTTATAGAGAGACCCAACCACATCGCATTTGCATACCCCTCCCCCCTCTCGTCACATCACGTAATCATCAGTCCATAAATACCAGGGGGCGGCCATTTTTATTTTCTCTTTTTTTTTCTTTCCTAACACGAGCCGCACGATGCATGAGGTTAGGTTCTTTACTTTTAACCACATAGACAAAGAGAGCTAACTCCTGTATACTGGAAACAAGAGTTAACTACCCTATGGGCTACAAACGGAACCAAAATAAACCAATATAAACATAAAATCTAAAAACGCCGGGATTATCAGAGCAAAGTTCTTCATCTGCAACAGCGACACCACAATACTGGGTCTAAGACGAAGCATCCGACTTGGTCTCGTAACCATCAACTGTAGCATATACAAGGTGCACACAATAAGACAAATGAAAAATATAGAAGACCTCACTAAGGATAGCCAGACAGATTCCAAGGCATAGGAAAGTTCCCAGGCGTCCAAAAGATACATCTTGTTGAAGACGCAACACCGGTAGTACAACAGCCAAGAAAATTCCCAGTGCAGCTTAGAGACGAACTAAAAGAAGAATTAGACAAAATGCAACACATGGGTGTCATATAAAAAAGTGACAGAGCCTACAGAATCGGTTAATGCTATCGCATGCAGCAGAAAGAAAAATGGAAAACTACAAATTTTCTTGGACCCCAAACCATTAAATAAATGCATAAAAAGGACACCTCGTAAAATCCCAACGTTGGAAGAAATTTCACACAGACTAGCATGTGCGAAACATTTCTCGAAACTTGATGCAAAACATGGGTACTGGGCAATACAACTAGAAGAGGAATCAAGCTCACCTGTTTTAACACTCCATTCAGGAGGTACAGATATTTGAGATGTCTGTTTGGTTTAAAGATGTCACAAGACATTTTCTAACAGAAAATGGACCAAATAATAGAAATTGGACCAAATAATAGAAATTGGACCAAATAATAGAAATTGGTATATCTGCTATGTGCATCTGGTAGAACAACACAAGAACATGATCAAAACCTGATAGAAACAATGGACACAGCCCGAAAATACGGCCTAGTCTTCAACAAAGAGAAATGCACCATCAGACAAAAACAAACTTTTATGGTCTCATCTGGGATGAGAATGGCTCTCACCCAGACTCCGACAAATGTGATAGAATAAAATCAAAACCAGCACCAACCAACAGAGGAACTTCAGCAACTCCTAGGTATGATGCAATACCTTTATATCGGATCTCAGCATCAAAACAGCACAACTGAGGTCACTACTCAAAAAGGATGCAAAGTATCACCGGAATGAGATACACGAATGTTAAAAGACCATATCCACGAAAAGCTTCGTCTAGCATACTTCGATCCCAATGCAGAAACAACTATCCAAGTAGACTCAAGCATGCTAGGACTAGGTTCAACACTCATTAAGAATAACAAAGTTGTTGCCTTTGCGAGCAAAAGACTAACTGATACGGAATCGCGTTATGCGAACATAGAACGAGAATTACTAGCAATAGTTTTCGGATGTGAGAGATTTTACACATATACAGAAAAAATAATAGTGGAAACAGACCACAAACCATTGGAAAATATCTAGAATAAGAATATATCGCAGGCACCCCTACGGCTACAATGAATGTTAAGATTGCAGCCATATGATGCACAAATTATATATAAACCAGGAAAAGAAATGTACATTCCAAACTACCTGTCAAGAGTCCAACCAACTTCAGGCAAAGAAATTAAACTTGACCTAACTATACACACTGTAGACATAACAGCTCAGAAATAAACTGAATTACAAAATGCAACTGAAGATGAAAAGCTCAAAACACTCAGACAGGTGATATTAAATGGATGACGAGATGACATAAAAAACACTCCTAAAATAATTAGAAGCTACTGGTCATTAAAAGAATGCCTATCGGTCCAAGGTGATATGGTTACAAAGGGTCAGTCATACCCAAAAGTATGCAACACACAGTAATACAGAGAATCCACGATGTACACCAGGGCATCGAAAAATGTCAACTGAAGGCGAAAAACAGTTCTGGAGAGGAATATATAAGGACATAGAATCACTAGTAAAGGACATGCGAGATCTGCAGAGAACATCAAAAGGAAAATCCAAAAGAAACCATGATCATTAAGGAACATGCAACACGACCATTCCAGTGCATCACAGCAGACGTTTTTGAATTCAGTGGTCAACAATTCCTATTTATCGCCGATCAATATAGCAAAATGCTATTTGTCAAAACGCTGAAAAGCATAAATAGCACCAGTTGCATTGTATACTTCAAAGCAATCTTTGCTGTCCACGGCATTCCTGAAAGACTATATACAGATAATGCCAGGTACTTTGTATCAAACGAATTCCTCAATTTTGCCACAAAATGGGAATTCACTCACATCCTATCTAGCCCCAGATACCCACAATCAAACGGGTTTATAGAACACATTTCTAAAAACCAAACACTCAAAAATGGATTGTCAAATGGCCCTTCTATGCCTCAGAACAACCCCACTTGACAACCACTTGCCATCCCCGGTAGAAATCCTATACAATAGGAAAATAAGAATAAGACTTCCAACTTTGTTAAACACGGACCCCATCAAAAATCTATGAGATCAAAGAACGATTGTGCGCCAAAAGCAAAAAAAAAAACAAAAAAAAAAACAACAACACTACAACAGAAACGCAAAGGATCTCCCAGAATTAATTGTTGGTAGCAAAGTGTCGGTCCTACAAGATGACATCTGGCAACCGGCGACAGTGGTTGACAAAAGCACTGAGCCACACAGTCATATCGTCAAGATGCATGGTGATGGAAGAATACTGAGGCACAACAGATAACATTTACAAGAACTATATAACCCTCTGAGACGAATTACTATCAACGCACACATTCAAAATACTTGTTGGGACGATACAACACTACTGCCCCAACAACACACTGAAGCCAATACTTCGTCCAATACTAACGATGGATACAATCCATTAGATGACCCGGGACAACCAGAGAAGGCAAACCAAAGGCCAGAGATACTGACCCAAAACCGACCCAAAAGAACATGGCGAACCCCCCCCCTCCAAATACAAGGACTTTATAATATACAAATAGATAAGAAGGTAAAAAAACAACTTTTTCTTAACAAAGGGGACAAAATAACTCTTTAATAAATCGAGTTACTTCCCTCTTGTATAAGTCATTCATAATAAATAAACATGTCTACATCGTAATTCGACTTCATTAACACCCCTCGGTACTACAATACTCCTACAATGTCTCATGTGAAAAATGATGGTGCCGCATAAAAACATGGCAAATGACCATGTATAGTGTAAAATATAACAAAATAATGTCGCCGATCAAATTAAAGTAAATATTGAAATTGTATTCCCCAAAGAATGTCAAAATCTGAAAAAATAAAGCTTACGTTTATGAACATTCAAGGAAAAATATTGAACGTGTACACTTGTGAGCATCGGTGGGTTTTGTTTATTGTAGTAAAAAAAAAAAAAAAAATCGTGCAAACCTTTTACCACTGGCAACGCCCGCTTCAGAGAGTGAAAGAAGAAGAAGAAGAGAATGGACACTGCGTCTATTTATAGACTAGAGATCATGGGAAGAGTATGCAAATAACTTTGGACGGTTTTGTCCTATAAAAAGCCTGTATTTGGGAGAGAGGGTGTCTTTTTTATTTGGCAGAAGCAATTGCTGTCAGAAGTGCATTGGACTGCAGGATTGAAGAGTGAAGATTGAGTTGTGGGGTCATTGTATTTAACCACAAGCTATTCCGGCCAAGAACAGATCATGGAATCTGGGATGTTGAGATTGGGAAAAGATGTGATACCACCTTTTAGTGGAGAAGGTGATGTAGTCGGATGGATAAAGAAAGTAAAACTGGTGGCTAAGCTTCAACATGTGCCAGACCTTGCCAGTTTTATTCCACTTTTTTTTGCAGGGAGATGCACTCGCTCTCTATCTTGAGATGAATAATGCAGAACAAGAAGATGCAGAACTGATAGAGATGAGACTCGTGACCGCCTTCACTGAGGGGCCTTTTGAGGCATACGAAAAACTGCAACGATTCAAGTGAACAGGAGAATCGGTGGATGTTTATGCTAATAAAATCAAAAGATTGGCTGGACTGGCGGGATATCTGGGAAGAGGGCTGGAACATACAGCCAAACTGGCATTCATAACTGGATTCCCAGACGATGTATCTGTGGCATTACAGCAGCTACCGAACATAGAGAGAATGGATGTCAGCAAACTGATACCGACTGCACGGCTTTTAGTCAGCAAAAGGGTCGTAGAAACTCGGACATTGGCCGCAAGTGCGCAAACTAATGAGACTAATAAGGGAAAGAAAGAATCAAGCCTTCAGTGCTTTAGATGTCAAGGACCGCACCTAAAAAAAGATTGCACAGAGATCCCTAGGGCCAGGGCAACATGCTACAATTGTGGAAAATTTGGCCACATTGCGAGATATTGTCCTCAGATTCAGGGAAACGGGCAAGGGGGAGCTTCTGCGCCGCAAGCTACCCTAGCAATGAAATGAAGGCGCGATACTGGCCTCTTCCTATAATAGAAGTAGAGGTGAATGATTCTGTAATGACTGCACTTGTCGATACTGGGTGCACCACTACTTTAATCAATTCCAAACTTTTGAAGGGATATGGAAGGAGCGGTACAGTGAAAGCAGTTGATGGGAGGAATATAGAATGTAAAGGAGCCAGACAAGTGGAGATAAAAGTCTGTGGAATGCACGTAAAGGTGAGGGCAATCTTGATGAATCACATCGTTGATGGGATCGACGTCATAATTGGAATGGACGTGATTAATGAGCTGGGAGGTGTAACTATAAAGAAAGCCAAAGTGAAGTTTGGAGATATTCAATGTGCCGTGGCTGCCCATCAGCTGAATGTTTGCAAAATCGAGGATAAAGACTTTGAAGCAAACTTCGATGGAGATAAATGGACAGTAAGATGGACATGGAAGGGAGAGCCTCCAGTATTGCAGAACAAAGTCCAATATTATAAAGACTCTCTGGAAGGCGATAAGAAATTAGAATTCGAGAAAGAGGTGGAAAGATGGATATCGGATGGTATTCTGTTACCATGGAAAGGAGAAAGAAAAGGCGTGTTGCCATTGATGGCAGTATTTCAGGCCACAAAAGGGAAAGTTAGGCCAGTGTTCGACTTTCGTGAGTTGAACCGTTTTGTGGCGTGTCATACAGGGAGCGACATAATAGATGTATGTGATGAAAAGATAAGAAAGTGGAGACAGTTGGTAGGAGGGACCGCAATAGTGGACCTTAAGTCTGCCTACCTGCAACTACATGTGGCAAAGGAACTATGGCAGTACCAGCTGGTCTGTTATAAAGGAAAAACCTATTGCCTAACACGATTAGGATTCGGACTTAATGTCGCACCAAAGATTATGGCAGCCATTTTAAAAACAGTATTAAAGAAAGGAAGTAGGACGAAAGAGGCCACTGATTCATACATTGATGATATAATGGTAGACGTAACGAAAATATCGACACAGGAAGTTGTGGAACATTTGAAGGGGTTTGGGTTAGCAGCAAAATCTCCGGAATCCCTGGACGGAGGAACGGCACTGGGCCTTAAGCTTATGAAAAATAAGATGGGTGCACTAATGTTCAGGAGAGGCAACGAGATCCCTGAGATGGGAGGAGAAATTAGTAGGCGGGAGCTATTTTCGATCTGTGGTAAATTATTGGGGCACTATCCAATTGCTGGATGGCTGCGATTAGCATGCAGTTATGTGAAAAGAAGAGCAAATGGAGTGGATTGGGAAGAAAAAGTTGATTGCAGAACCATGAAAGTGATGCAGGAGGTTCTAGCTGAGGTGAAAAAAGAAGACCCTGTTAATGGCGCTTGGCACATACCTGAAGTGAGCACAGGAGTCGTGTGGTGTGATGCAAGCAATGTTGCAACTGGCGTGGTTGTCGAGATTGGCGGTGTGGTGGCGGAAGATGCAACTTGGCTGAGGGAAAGTGATGACTTTAATCACATTAACATAGCTGAATTAGATGCTGTTCTAAAGGGTGTCAATTTAGCTATCAAATGGAGACTGACAAATATTGAAATAAGAACTGATTCAGCCACTGTACTCAGTTGGGTGAACTCTGCTGTGGAGGAGAGTGGCAGAATACGAACAAAGGGTGCTGGAGAAGTGATAATAAAGCGGAGATTAGGGATGCTTAGAGAGTTGATGTCTGAATTGAAACTGCAGATAAAAGCAGTGTTTGTGCCTTCTGAAAGAAACAAGGCAGATGCGCTAACACGGATAAAAAAAACAGTGGTTAATTGAGGAAGAGGAGGCGCCGATATGCTGTCTTGGAATTGGAGAAATTAAAGAGTTGCATGGCATGCATCACATGGGAGTGGAGAGAACATTATATTTGGTGAGGCAAGTGGATCCGAATGTAAAACGGGAAGAAATTCAGATGATAGTAAAGAACTGTGTTCGGTGTCAATCGATCGATCCTGCCCCAAATATACATAATCCTGGGGAAATTGGAGTTTTAACGAACTGGACGAGACTAGCTATTGACATAGCACACTACCGAGGGGGAGCGTACTTATCAATAATTGATTGTGGGCCAAGTAGACTGGCGATATGGAAGGAACTGCGAGTGAAAGCCGCATCTGCAGTTGCAACTGAATTAGAAAAGGTGATGCTTGAACGAGGTCTAGTAAGGGAGGTGATAATGGACAACGGCACTGTTTTTCGCTCAGAAATCTTTCAGACGATGTTAAAAAAATGGAAGATTAAAAGTTATTACAGGGCAGCCTACAGACCTGGAGGAAATGGCATTGTGGAGCGACATCATCGGACCGTGAAAGCAATAGCTGAGAGAGGAAGAATATCGCCTGAAGAGGACACATTTTGGTACAACATGTCCCCTAAGGTCGGGCAAAGAGATGACACGGTGCTACATAGAGCAATCTTTAATTACGAATGGAGACATCCTAGAGACATGTCACCGGAAATTAATGATCAAGGACCAGCCAGAATCCAAATAGGAGAAGAAGTTTGGGTGAAACCGCCTAATGCCCGATGCACAACGCAGTGGGGAAGAGGAGTGATAACAGGAGTGCAATCCCCAAACAACTTAAGTGTCAATGGAATGCCACGACATGTTTTAGATTTAAGGCGTGTGGTCCATTTAGGTGATGAGGATGGTGGTACTGAGCCAGGGAGTGATGAAGATGAACCGGTGCCGATGCAGAGACCGCAATGCGCCGATCTGGACACGGGATTATGAGATGTGAATGATCTTTAATGATCATGGGGGCGTGTAGTAAAAAAAAAAAAAAAAAAAAAAAAATCGTGCAAACCTTTTACCACTGGCAACGCCCGCTTCAGAGAGTGAAAGAAGAAGAGAATGGCCACTGCCTCTATTTATAGACTAGAGATCATGGGAAGAGTATGCAAATAACTTTGGACGGTTTTGTCCTATAAAAAGCCTGTATTTGGGAGAGAGGGTGTCTTTTTTATTTGGCAGAAGCAATTGCTGTCAGAAGTGCATTGGACTGCAGGATTGAAGAGTGAAGATTGACTTGTGGGGTCATTGTATTTAACCACACCGTTTTTCACAATACGGAAATGTCCAGAAATTATTTTTTAACGAATGGAGATAGCAACGGAAGATAGATGAAGATATAAATAATTAATTTTTTTTTTATAATAAAGAAAAATCGATATAAATGTTTCCGAATAAGATGATCAAGTGATTTCCCGAGTGTGACAAATCGCAAATAAATAGTTAATGTGAAATCTGGACAAAGTTTTCCCCCTCCCTTTCCACCCGAACAAAGTGGAATAATGACTTCCGTGAAAAGAGTGGGAACTTTCACTGGAATTTTGCCATAACTTTGTTGTAAAAGTAGGCATCAAGAACAGGAAGTGTAAGATAGTTCTCCAGAATCCGGGTGCCTTCCGATAGAGGAGGGGGCCACACTGATCCATAGACGATGAAACAGCTGCTTGCGCATGACTCTCCCTCCCTATGTTTCTCTCTCTGCATATGTGCGAGCATATATATATATATATATATATATATATACACACACGCATACATATTACACACACACATACAACAGGAGATTATTATAGCGTTGTTTTATGATACATTTATTGTTTTTGTGCCCTCACCCTCTTTCAGAAGATACTCGGATTCTAGAGAACTCCTCCTCCTTTCCTGAGATACATGAACCTTGTCTCTATCGACTAAAAATTAACAGACAATTGTTTCATCCCATTTTTGTAAATACACACATCTAATTTACCAAACATTCAAACAAAATCTTCATCAGTGCATAAAACAAAGTCGGCTGAAATGAAAAAATGCGTGGAATATTCATTCAATAAAACTTAATTTTATATTCCTCTTCCGTCTTATTTCATCATTAAAAAAGGGAAACGTTGCTGCCACTTCAGGATTTTATTTTAATGCAACATTATGTGCAACATTCCACACGACAATATTCACACATAAAACAATGATTCAAATCCTTTTTAATATTTTTTCTTCATTGCAAGTCTTTATTTTAATTGTTTTCTATAACATTAGCGATCTATCACATCTTTAGGGATTTATTATTTGGTGCTTTTAAGGCACTCCCTAATAAAATAACACAATTTTCCGAACAAACAACAAACCACTTCTTAAACTTAACAAGGAAAAGTTTATTTAAAAAAGCATTAAACTCGAAGGAGGAAAAGAAGGAAGGAAGGTTCGGGACTTCACTGCTTACTAGGCTGTTACACCCGGTGACTGTCGTCTGATACCTAGTAGGAGCAGAGAAGCGAAAGGTCTAGTCCCTTCGAAAGCTGGTGGAGTAAGAGAGAGTTTTTTCTTCTCAGGACCGGAAGCTGTCAGGTCCTTGGGGGTTAACAATATTCATGCGCTACTCCTCTGATTGGCCAGTGTATGGCCACATCACTCAATCAGGGAGGAATATGTGCAAGAGGAAAAAGGTCTATTTGCGTCTGCTACACATCTCCATTCAGTCTTATCACGAGTCCCTTCCAGTATAGTTCTACATAATTTCCACATTAATTAAATCGCTACATTTACACTAATTTATATTAAACTGTCATTATGTTCTCAAATATATTTTTTTTAAAGTAATATGTGTGTATATTATCTGCTCGAGCACTGTAAAAGCGATGGGCGAGTGTTTATTTAAATGAACATTTGTTGAGGTCATTTGCGAGCACCGATCCCATGGGCCGGTGGATAGAACTGCCGACTATGACCGCGATGGTTGTAGGTTCAATACCCAGCTAGGGAAAGGTGCTAGTCTAGCTGCACTGATGAGTTGTGATACAACGAAACAGTACTGTATATGGATGACATTTATCTGTGTATACTAGCAGGTTGCCCGGCGTTGCCTCGTTGTAAAATACGCATATTTTTATTCATACAGAAACAGACATGTATGAGTATTATGTTTTTCTAAGCTGTTCACTTAAAATAATTTTAAAAAATTACTTTAGTTGAGATCGAAACCAAAACCTAGACAGTGAATGAAGTAGGATAATTATTAGGCCAGTTAGTCACGATCTATCGGTGTTTTTTAACCTACTTATTAAAATAAGTAATTTGTCCTGTGACAGATTCCCCACATGAAATAACAACCCCCAACAAATCCCACGATCAAATCGGACAACCACCCAAACAAAATCAATTCGCCTCCTCCCTTGAGGCTCGCATTCACAAATATCGGTAGGCTTAAAAGTAATCTAGAAGATGTAGAGTTTAA
>NC_136525.1:29483111-29485611 GCF_053919585.1 Euprymna scolopes
ATATATATCTATATACATATATACATACACATATATATACACATATATACATACACATATATATGGATACATATATACATACATTTATATGCACATATATAGAGGGAGATACATATATATATACATACATACATACATATATATATATACATACATATATATATATACATATATATACATATATATATATACATACATATATATATATACATATATATACATATATATATGCATACATACATATATACATATATATATGCATACATACATATATACATATATATATGCATACATACATATATACATATATATATACATACATATATATATATACATATATATACATATATATATGCATATATACATATATATATGCATACATACATATATACATATATATACATACATATATATACATACATATACTAGCTCTACCTACGTATTGAGCACTTTTGAAGTAAATACTTAAAGTTTACGCATAAATCTATACTTTCGTATAGTAAATTTATGTGAATAAATGAAATAGTTATATTTATATCTATGTATATATATATATATAATCTATATATATGATATCTATATATATATCTATATATATATATCTATTTATATCTATATATATCTATATATACATATATATATCTATATATAATCTATATATCTATATATACTATCTATATCTATATGTATATATATATGTATATATATATCTATATATGTATCTCCCTCTATATGCGTGTATATAAATGTATGTATATATGTATACATATATATATATATGTGTATGTATATATGTGTATATATATATATATATGTGTATTGGCGTGGAGAGGGCTTCCGTAAGCCGTGGTGAAGGCAACCTTTCTAGGACAAGCAAATCCATGAACCATAAAGCGGAAGACCATTACCCGCATTAAGCAGGTCTTCAGTTTACTTTGTTGCTTGCTGCTTGCTGCTGGATCTCAACATTTGGAACCGAGAGAGAGATTTAGCTGTCGTACAAACTAAGACTCTGTAACATCATATTTGTATAGATACTCCTTCTAGAAGTGTAAGCCATTTTGAGTTTCAGATGGTTCGCTGTTAAACACAAGTCCTGGGAGGTGAATTGTTTGTTGAAGACAGTTCCACAGAACAAAATATTCTTACCGTGTCGAAACCCGGGAAAGAACATGTAAAATTGCTCTAGAAAAGGTTTAATATTCATGAAGCAATTCTGGTTTCTGATTGGTTGGTAGCAGAACGTGAATTAATTTGATTCATCAGTTCTTAGCAGAATCGTTTATAAATAGAATCGTCCGACTGTGTGGGATCATTCCCATATATTACTCCAAAATATTGCAACACTCCCTCAGGCATTTGGGCTCATGGATTTTAAATGTCTGAGGGAGTGGCACTCGTCTTATAAGACGTTGCAATCATCATATATATATGTATATATATATGTATATATACACATATATATGTGAATATACGTGTGTATATATGTATATGTATGTGAATATACGTGTGTATATATGTATATGTATGTGAATATACGTGTGTATATATGTATATGTATGTGAATATACGTGTGTATATATGTATATGTATGTGTATATATGTATGTGTATATATGTATGTGTATATATATATGTGTATATATGTATATATATATACGTATATGTATATATATATATGTATATATATATACGTATATGTATATATATATATGTATATATATATACGTATATGTATATATATATATGTATATATATATACGTATATGTATATATATATACGTATATGTATATATATATGTATGTATATATGTATATATATATACGTATATGTATATATATATGTATGTATATATGTATATATATTATATACGTATATGTATATATATATGTATGTATGTATATACACTTGTGCCCGATATTATTCATACCCCTCGGATCTTTGAGATTTCTATAAGAATATTGCTCAAACCAGAAGGTAGACAATATTAAAGGGATTTCAAACAATAAATCAAGCATAAGCATTTAATTTAAACTCAACAAATAAATAAATTATGCAAGTTTGAAACATTATACAAAGAAAAACAATAATGGCACTAGTTCAAAATTATTCATACCTCTCTTACTAATAGTCAATAGCATGCCCTTTATTCTTAATAACTGCCTGTAACCGTTTGGGATATTTATCAACAAGGTTTTTACAAGCATCAACACTGATTTTTGACCATTCTTCAATGCAGTAGTTCTCCAAATCCCTCAAATTTCTAGGTTTCCGCTTTTTAACCTCAGTTTTCAATATGTGCCAGAGGTTTTCGATAGGGTTCAGGTCGGGACTCTGGCTAGGCCATTCCAAAACATTAATTTGATTATCCTCAAACCATTTCTTGACTATTTTGGCAGTATGTTTTGGATCATTATCCTGTTGAAGGACCCAGTTTGGTCCTAAATGGAGCTTCTCCGCATCCTGTCTAATGTTTTTCTGGAGTATCTCCAAATATTGC
>NC_136525.1:29498111-29513111 GCF_053919585.1 Euprymna scolopes
AAATAATCAGCAAAATATACACAAAAAGAAAGAAAAAACATACCGATACATCGTTAAATAATCAGCAAAATATACACAAAAAGAAAGAAAAAACATACCGATATATCGTTAAATAATCAGCAAAATATACACAAAAAGAAAGAAAAAACATACCGATATATCGTTAAATAATCAGCAAAATATACACAAAAAGAAAGAAAAAACATACCGATATATCGTTAAATAATCAACAAAATATACACAAAAAGAAAGAAAAAACATACCGATATATCGTTAAATAATCAGCAAAATATACACAAAAAGAAAGAAAAAACATACCGATATATCGTTAAATAATCAGCAAAATATACACAAAAAGAAAGAAAAAACATACCGATATATCGTTAAATAATCAGCAAAATATACACAAAAAGAAAGAAAAAACATACCGATACATCGTTAAATAATCAGCAAAATATACACAAAAAGAAAGAAAAAACATACCGATACATCGTTAAATAATCAGCAAAATATACACAAAAAGAAAGAAAAAAACATACCGATACATCGTTAAATAATCAGCAAAATATACACAAAAAGAAAGAAAAAACATACCGATATATCGTTAAATAATCAGCAAAATATACACAAAAAGAAAGAAAAAACATACCGATATATCGTTAAATAATCAGCAAAATATACACAAAAAGAAAGAAAAAACATACCGATATATCGTTAAATAATCAGCAAAATATACACAAAAAGAAAGAAAAAACATACCGATATATCGTTAAATAATCAGCAAAATATACACAAAAAGAAAGAAAAAACATACCGATATATCGTTAAATAATCAGCAAAATATACACAAAAAGAAAGAAAAAACATACCGATATATCGTTAAATAATCAGCAAAATATACACAAAAAGAAAGAAAAAACATACCGATATATCGTTAAATAATAAGCAAAATATACACAAAAAGAAAGAAAAAACATACCGATATATCGTTAAATAATCAGCAAAATATACACAAAAAGAAAGAAAAAACATACCGATATATCGTTAAATAATCAGCAAAATATACACAAAAAGAAAGAAAAAACATACCGATATATCGTTAAATAATCAGCAAAATATACACAAAAAGAAAGAAAAAAACATACCGATACATCGTTAAATAATCAGCAAAATATACACAAAAAGAAAGAAAAAAACATACCGATACATCGTTAAATAATCAGCAAAATATACACAAAAAGAAAGAAAAAACATACCGATATATCGTTAAATAATCAGCAAAATATACACAAAAAGAAAGAAAAAACATACCGATATATCGTTAAATAATCAGCAAAATATACACAAAAAGAAAGAAAAAAATACCGATATATCGTTAAATAATCAGCAAAATATACACAAAAAGAAAGAAAAAACATACCGATATATCGTTAAATAATCAGCAAAATATACACAAAAAGAAAGAAAAAACATACCGATATATCGTTAAATAATCAGCAAAATATACACAAAAAGAAAGAAAAAACATACCGATATATCGTTAAATAATCAGCAAAATATACACAAAAAGAAAGAAAAAACATACCGATATATCGTTAAATAATCAGCAAAATATACACAAAAAGAAAGAAAAAACATACCGATACATCGTTTAATAATCAGCAAAATATACACAAAAAGAAAGAAAAAACATACCGATATATCGTTAAATAATCAGCAAAATATACACAAAAAGAAACTACAAAACAATGCATTTTAAAATGGGAGAAAAAATTTTTTTTCGTCGCATTTTCAACTTTACGTCCAACACACGTGTGTCAATTATCTATTGTCGGTTATCTTTATTTTATAACTAAAATGTAATAAAATCGCTCTCGAAAGAAATAAAAAAAAAATTTCGTCGTAGCCTAAATAGTTATAATAATAAAAAAGAACAATAAGTTTTATCTATATTCACGCACATATAAAAAATATAGACATTTTATTCTCTTCTTCATATTTTCATTATACGAAGCGTATCTTTGAGCAACGATATCCGTTAAAAACTTCGACGCTACTAACCGACTACTATCTCCACGAACATTTCGATTTTTCTCGCGAACGATGTACTTCACCGTTACAACACAAACAGGAAAATAATTTTCATTACGTCTTGAATACCAAGTGCTCTTTGAAATATTCTTAGACGTTCTTTTCCGTCATTTAACTCAAACCGTCATAATCGAAGCAAAATATGACTTCGTGATCCTGAATGGTTAAATGTTCTGTTGTATTCCTTCTTATAAACCAGCTTCTTCAACTAAACTATTTTCCGAGGGCCAGTTCTTGTTTACCTCAGTCAGGAAACACTTCCAGGGAGAAACATGATTACGCATATGTGACGAGCACCTGCAACGAATGAACGTCACACTACAGCACGCAACTCCAGCGACATGCGTCCACTGCTACAACGAACGAAAATAACTTCTTTATTTGAACGAGAATCCTAACAACTTCAATAGCAATTTCAACGTATTTTCAACACTAGAAATTTTATATGAATTTTGCTGTGGATGACGAAGTCGAACAAATATTTCATCACACACGCGTTTTAGCTACGTATCACAACTTTAAACTTTTTTCATTATATCTAAACATTTTTTTGCCATGTGCAAATATAAAAAAATATTTCAGCTTTCAATTTCATCATGGAGAACGTGCGCCAACAAGCCCACTGAAAAACTCAAATAGTAACTCTCACGCTATTTCAATTCCAGTTTTCAACAATTATGAAAAGGAAAAAGCGACAACAAGTATCTTCAGCAACGTGTTATGGCGCATCAAGCCTCTTCAGCAACGTGTTACTGCACAACAAGCCTCTCTACGGCATATAAACCCTTTCCAGCAACACCTTACAGGATATCAACCTTTTTTAGCAACAAACGCGACAACCAACTTAAAGATGTTCAGCAAACATTGTACACTTCTGGATCTCACGACTCACCTCATCTCACTTCACTGAAGTTCCCCAGCCAACATGAGTAAGCTGCATCACGCACACTAAGGCACTCATTCTTGGACATTCAGGCCGTACCGACCCATTGAGTACGTCGATCACCTGAAAAACGTTGACACAGCTCTATACGGACAGGCCAATTTCCTCACAGACCCACTTGTGACCGTAAGCGTGTAGTCGACATATTCGCAGCTAATGTGAACCAACTTCAACCCACTGTGCTAACCCTTGCGCACGCTTCATAAACTCCGCAGCAATACAGTCTATGACCGCAACATTCGCACTCCATAAATCATAATGTCGTTCCTGTGACTATTCCACAATTTTACAAGTTTGAACACTTTGCTCCTAATTTCCTTTAACGTCGCAACTCATTCCTTTTCACCTTGACATTTAATCAATAAAAAAAATTCTTTCTCGTTCCCTATACAGTGGACACGCACACACACATATATATGCATGTTTTTTCTCCAATTATCTTTTCTTTTCTCTAGCTTCCAGCTAACTAGGGAGTATTGTGGGAGTTGAAACTCCCAGGCTAACTCGATTGTCGCCCTTTACCGGAGAGCGACCTACTTACGTCACTTCCTGTTTCTCATATTTCTCCCTCTTTCGCGCTGGACCCTCAAGCAGTCAACATGTAATCAAGAGTCGCTCCTGTTGGTGGCATCGAACACCAACAGCGATCCTGACTAACTCGTCAATCGAAAGTAACGAACTCTTATTTCTCAATGAAATCACTTAATATTTCTCATGTATATTTATGTAAATAAATCGCATTCCTTAGCTGATATATACCGGTATGTTTTCGTCGTTATTATGCGACCTTTTGCTTATCAATCCTTGTACCTTCCAATACTTTCACCATACATATGGGGACGGGATCGTCTATCACACAAGAAGACCATTCTGTTCCCTCTACAATGTCCGTAACAGATTAAGTGAAGCAGAGTTAAAGCTTCGGTCCTACAATTCCAATTGTGCAAAGTAAAATGTTAGAAGATGACTCTATTACATCTCCACTTCCATCCGTGAAAAGGTGTTGGCTTATCAATATTCCTCTCAACAAGATTCAGCTGTAGATGATAATTTCAAAACCAAAGGCTTCTGTCACAGATTTCGAGTGTATACGAGATATTGTCGTTAATTCTCCGTCATCATTCAGGGGCAGATTCTAGTCAGTGGATTGTGTATAAACAATTTATTTTGGGATTAGCAGATCCCTGAAAGTTTTCTTACCTTGTAGCAACTGCATGCCAAAGAATTAAGTTATGGGATTTTGTGTTCCCCAGATGCGTATTCCTGGAGGACTCCTCAGTCGAAACCATTTGTTTCTGTGATGCATCTAAGTATGCCCATGGATTTTCTTTATATGCCAAACAAGGTATTCCGTGTTCCCTGATATTCGCCAAAGTTAAAGTGGCTCACATCAAAGGGAAATCAATCACCACCTTAGAATTCCTGTCGTAAGAGGGTAGTTATTTAATTGCCGCCCACCTCGGCAAAATGTGGCACAAGGCCGGAAAGTGGGAACCCCGCAGGCTCCCCTAAAGAAGGGGCACTCCTGCAATTTAAAAAATTGCCTTAGTAACCCCGTCGGCATTCCCCGGTCGGGGCGCCTCAGGCAGCAAGCAATAAACTTGCCCCACCGGAAAGCCCAGTGGAAAGGCCTGGGAGGGTGGACCTCCTAGGTATTACCCAGGCGGCGTACCTCAGTCCAACAGGTGCTGGGCCAGTTCCCGGCCCCTCACCTGTTGGGCTGAGTGTCAAGTGACGAATCCTTGACGAGTACTACCCTGTCTCCCTGCAGCCGAAGCCGCTAGGAGACCTTCCCCATCAGACGAAGTAATGGGAAATGGTCCCTCACAGTCGGGAGATTCTATTTATAAACGATGCTGCTAGGAACTGACGAATCAAATTAATTCACGTTCTGCTATCAACCAATCAGAAACCAGAATTGCTCCATAAAAATTATCTTTATTTTTTTTAAAGCAACCTTACATATGTTTTCTTCGTGTCAATGTTCGTTGGCTACAAAATTATAAAGTGCGGAGCCTGTTTACTGAATTCGTCATCTTCAGGACTTGTATAGAATAACTACTTATCGGAAACTCTTCTGAAACTAGACATGGCTTCCAACTCAAGAGGTTATGGACCCGGCGTGAGACTTCATTCCGATCGATCAGAATCAAAATTCGACCTAAACATCCATCTATTTGACGTACAAAATGCTTATTTAAATGCCCTAATAAGACTGAAATTTATATTACCCTCCCAGAGGGATTCATAATGAAAAATAAAAACTGTGTGAAGGCTTAACAAATCAGTGTACGGTCTGAAGCGCTTAGTGGTGGAATACAATATTTTATGATTATATGATCGAACAACAATTTAAACAATGCCCAGCTGACCCCTGTTTCTATACCCAAAACAAAGACAATAAACTGATTTTGGTTTTATGGGTCGATGATATTTTAATCGCATCATATTTTGACATAATGTTGACTGATGTTAAGAACAGATTAAATAAAAAAAAATCAAAATGACTGATCTAAAGGGTATAGAATTTACTCGTGAAAAAGGACTTAAGATGAATCGATCGAGGTTGACAATCCTATTAAAATTTGGAATGAGTGCAAGAAACGCTCTACACCGGTCGAAAATGATATTAATGAAAATGTTGACACAGAATCTGAAATAATAGTCGGTAAATTATACCATGAAATTATAGGAAGTCTTCTCTATTTAATGACTGCTACAAGACCCGACATATGCTAACAAAACTATCACAAAAATTATCAAGACGGACAATGAAGGATTTAAACAGAGCTAAACAAGTCCTTCATTATTTAAAAGGAACTAAGGAACAGAATTTAGTATTTAGAAAATCAACAAGTCCCCCCAAATTAGGATTTTCAGATTCAGATTGGGGAAAGATGAAGATCGAAAAGGTATATCTGGATATTGTTTCAGACTATCAGAAAATGGTTCTATTATTTTATGGAAATCTACAAAGCACCAGATTGTGTCTCTCTCTACGTGTGAGGTGGAATTTATTGCGCTCGCACAAGAAGCACTTTAGTTAAAAAATATCCTAAAGACTGTTTTAGATCAATAATAACCATAAAAACAACCCCAAAAGAAGAAAAAAAGGTTTAATTTTTATAGAGTAATTCTCGTTTCTGTTGCTTGATATCAGAACGTGAATTTTATTTGTCAGTTTCCAGAGCAGCGTTATAAATAGAACCTCCCATCTGTGAGGGACGAGTCAAAAATATTGTAACAGTTTTCTTACCTTGTGGCAACTGCATGCCAAAGAATTAAATAAATTGAGATTTTGTGTTCCTCAGATGTGTATTCCTGGAAGACTCCTCAGTCGAAATCATTTGTTTCTGTGATGCATCTAAGTATGCCTATGGGTTTTCTTTATATGCCAAACAAGAGACTCAGTGTTCCTTGATATTCGTCAAAGCTAAAGTGGCTCCAATCAAAAGGAAATCACTCTCCACCTTAGAATTGATGGCCATATACTTAGCCCCCAGGTCTTGCAGGCCCTAATGCCTATCAACATCTAGCCTATTTTCCTTGAATCTAATGCACTTGTGGGGTTTAAATGGGAAGGGCCCCTAGAAAATATTTTTGGAAAACCGTATATCGGATACAAATAAATCCTTGGAGATTAATCTCAAATTTGGGGAGCTCCCTAAATTCAAATACGTACCTTCGTTGGATAATCCAGCGAATCTTTTAACCCGAGGCATTACTACCTCTAGGTTCGCAAAGTGTTCAATTTCTGGGCATATGAACCAGATCTGCTTAACCAAGATAGCATCAACTGGCCCGTCTCTCCCTTACCCTGCCTTAACGGCAACAACAGGAAAATCGTTTCCTGCGTGTTCTTGGATGAAGTCAATTCGAACGATAACTCCTTTCCTTTAAAAATATCTTATTTTTTTACATTATCTAAGGCGATTTACGTCTTAGAGAAGGTTTTGAAATTCGGTGGTAAGTTTCTCGCTGTCTTTCCTTTTGAATTGTATTATCTAAAACAACTTTCAAATAAGGTTGCCCCTCCAAGGGTAACTGCTCTTTGCTTATTCCTAGATAAGAATGGTATAATGCGAAGTAGAGGAAGCATGCAGAACTCCAAAGTTCTTCCCTTCGAGGTGAAATTCCCTATTCTCTTAGGAAATAATCACCGCCTAGCCAAACTGGTCATTAATGAAGTGCACTTAATTTGAAACAACGTGAGGACAAATTCAACACGCAGCAAGTTAAGGTTACCTGCTTTTTGGATCCCTCAGGGGAGACAAGCGGTGAAGACATTTCTCCGCAGTTGTATTTATGCGAGAGGATCACTTCCCTACCCTGCAAGGCCCCATCGGGGTTTCAGCTACCCTCTCATCGGGTAAATTTTGTCCACCCCTTCAAACAGATGGGTGTGGATTTTACTGGATATTTTTTTATTGAATGCAATGAACGAGATGTAAAAATGTACTTTCTGTTGTTCACATGTATGAGTTTGCGGGTTATCCATCTGGAACTTCTACCAGACATGGGCACACGCTCATTCCTGTTAGTCTTTACCAGGTTCACCAATTTATACGGTGGACCTACTTATGTGTATTCCGATAATCAAGACTAAGTCATTCTTAGCGTCGGGCATTATATTATCAGACATATTTGTCTCCGACGACTTTAAAGAACACTTTAAGTCTGCTTCAATTAATCACCTTACCATTTGACTTCATTCAGCTTGGCAGGGTAGGGGGTATGGAAAAGGCTGATTAAAACTGTTAAACAGTGTTTGACAAAAATTGTTGGGGAGGAGGAACGTCAATTATTTCGAAATCCTAACTGCCCTTTCAGGTGTGCAAAAAGTTGTAAACGATAGGCTGCTAACGTTTATATCAACATCGGATACAGATCTTGATATTATGACACGTAACCATTTTCTTTCTTTCTTTTTTTTTTCTTTTTTTTGTTTTGCAAACCTCCGCTAATAAATAATTCTTGCAAACCTCTGCTAATAAATAATTCTTGCAAACCTCCGCTAATAAATAAATAATTCTGATGACTTGTCCTGACCCTTCCAATAGAACGACACTGCTGTGTTTCCTTGAGCTAAGCACTGCCCTTCTCCGTTGCCCCCTCCTCAATGTAAACAGCATTTGTGTGAAATATTAAAGGGATCTTCTATTCGGTTAATGTCGGCGCGTTACTTGTGGAAAAATTGTTAATAACACTGCAGAAGCACGTGTTAAAAAATTTACGCCTTCTATAATTTAATACTCCCCTATAAAAAAAGAACGAAAAACACACGTTTTTGTAAACCCCTCGTGAAAACTTACTTTGTAGATCAATAAAAAAAAACATTAAAAACTACGTAACACAAAAAAATCAACCATACTTTTTTAAAACTTTATCTCGCTGTCATACCGTCATAAATCGGGTTCACAATTGTCGAAACTCCATATGGTATTAAATCTCCGCTAAAGATTCCTCCACGATATGAATGTGACAAGTCACTTTACTACGCGCGTGCATGCGCCAACTCATCATGTAAGAAAAGCGTTAATGAAATGAAAAAAATAAAATAGTTCTAGGCTCTAGGGGATAATACCATGCAAACGGGTGATTTGCGATGGGTTTAAATGCCATGTTCTTTTTCAGCGGCCTCGATAATTCCTAAAAAACACAAACAAGACTGGTAACAGGACAGATACTATACCTTGCTCTTAGTCAAAAGGATGTCTGGTTTCTTGTACGCATGGAATTTCGACAATATTTCATTATGGTGAACCGGATGTATGACGGTATGTCAGCAAGTATAAGGTTCTAAATGAGGCGGATTCGAATTGAATTACCGGAAACCTAAGAACTAAATATTGAATAAAGTACTTTTGTCCTTTCCTTGAGCTATTCGAGGGTAACTACGTCGATGAGGTCGGTGGGAGGGGGCAACGATGGTACGGTGTCAGTGTCGCGTTCGCTGCGAGCGATTATTCACGTCTTCTTCGTAATATAGAATAATAGTCGACCGAATGATGCCGTTAAAATTTCATGAGGATTCTGGTTTATTATTTAAAAGGCAACGACGACTATTTCGCCAAGTAAAATTATCGAATCTCTTTCTACGGTATCGATTTGGCAACGTGTGCCATCGTATTTTTTCATTTTATAATTTGACAACTTTTCTCGGTTCGAATGATCAAACTTTGCAGGTCTCATGCATTACCTCGATAAGGCTATCTTTTATTCTGTGTAAATATAACAATCTCCGTCTCTTTCTGCCACAATTCTATCTGCTATCTCTCTTCCACCCAAAAACACTTAGGCATAACTTATCTATCTATCTATCTCTCATATATGATATATATGATATATATATATGATATATATAATAGATATATATTATATATATGATAGATATATATATATGATAGATATATATTATATATATATGATATATATATATGATAGATATATATTATATAAATATCATACATATGATATATATATGATATAAATATTATATATATTATATAAATATCATACATATGATATATATATGATATAAATATTATATATATTATACAAATATCATATATATGATGTATATATGATATAAATATTATATATATGATATAAATATTATATTATATATATGATATAAATATTATATATATGATATAAATATTATATTATATATATGATATAAATATTATATATATGATATAAATATTATATATATGATATATATATGATATATATTATATATGTTATATATATGATATATATTATATATGTTATATATATGATATATATTATATATGTTATATATATGATATATATTATATATGTTATATATATGATATATATTATATATGTTATATATATGATATATATTATATATGTTATATATATGATATATATTATATATGTTATATATATGATATATATGTTATATATATGATATATATGTTATATATATGATATATATGTTATATATATGATATATATGTTATATATATGATATATGTTATATATATGATATATGTTATATATATGATATATGTTATATATATGATATATATTTGTTATATATATGATATATATATATATGATATACATATGTTATATGTATGATATATGTATGTTATATGTATGATATATATGTTATATGTATGATATATATGTTATATGTATGATATATATATGTTATATGTATGATATATATATGTTATATGTATGATATATATATGTTATATGTATGATATATATATGTTATATGTATGATATATATATGTTATATGTATGATATATATATGTTATAAGTATGATATATATATGTTATATATATGTTATATATATGATATATATATGTTATATATATGATATATATATGTTATATATATGATATATATATGTTATATATATGATATATATATGTTATATATATGATATATATATGTTATATATATGTTATATATATGATATATATATGATATATATATGATATATGTTATATATATGTTATATATATTATATATATATGTTATATATATGATATATGATATATATTATATAGATATATATTATATAGATATATATTTTATATATAGATATATATTTTATATATGATATATATATTTTATATATGATATATATATATTTTATATATGATATATATATATTTTATATATGATATATATATATTTTATATATGATATATATATATTTTATATATGATATATACATATTATATATATGATATATATATATTATATATGATATATATATTATATATGATATATATATTTTATATATGATATATATATTATATATATGATATATATATTATATATATGATATATATATATATATTATATATATGATATATATATTATATATATGATATATATATATATTATATATATGATATATATATATTATATAGATATATATATTATATATATGATATATATATTATATATATGATATATATATTATATATATGATATATATATTATATATATGATATATATATTATATATATGATATATATATATTATATATATGATATATATATATTATATATATGATATATATATTATATATTATATATTATATATATATTATATATATTATGTATATGATATATATGATATATATATTATATATATGATATATATATATTATATATATGATATATATATATTATATATATGATATATATATTATATATATGATATATATATTATATATATGATATATATATTATATATATGATATATATATATATTATATATATGATATATATATATATTATATATATGATATATATATAATATATATGATATATATATTATATATATAAAATATATATATGATAGATATATATTATATATTATATATTATATATATGACATATATAACATATCTGATATATATGGTATATATATGGGGTATATATGGTATAGATATATATATATGATATAAATGGTATGTATAATGGTATATATATGGTATATATATCGATATATATATATATGGATATACAAATAGTATATATATGGTATATATATGGATATATATATTGATATGTATGGATATATAAATTATATATATGGTATATATGATATATATATGATATATATGATATATATATGATATATATGATATATATATGGTATATATGATATATATATGATATATATGATATATATATGATATATATGATATATATATGGTATATATGATATATACATGGTATATATGGTATATATGATAGGATATATATATGATATATATGATATATATATGGTATATATGATATATATATGGTATATATGATATATACATGGTATATATGTTATATATATATGATATATCTGGTATATATATATGGATACATATAATATATATGGATACATATAATATATATGGATACATATAATATATATGGATATATATAATATATATCGATATATATAATATATATTGATACATATAATATATATATGGATATATATCATATATATCCATATATATATATGTATATATGTATATATATGTTTATATATAATATATATGTATATATATGTATATATATATAATATATATATATATGTATATATATGTATATATATAATATATATATATGTATATATATGTATATATATAATATATATATATGTATATATATGTATATATATAATATATATATATGTATATATATGTATATATATAATATATATATATGTATATATATAATATATATATATGTATATATATAATATATATATATGTATATATATGTATATATATAATATATATATATGTATATATATGTATATATATAATATATATATGTATATATATGTATATATATAATATATATATGTATATATATAATATATATATGTATATATATAATATATATATGTATATATATGTATATATATAATATATATATGTATATATATGTATATATATAATATATATATGTATATATATGTATATATATAATATATATATGTATATATATGTATATATATAATATATATATATGTATATATATAATATATATATATGTATATATATAATATATATATATGTATATATATGTATATATATAATATATATATATGTATATATATGTATATATATAATATATATATATATGTATATATATGTATATATATAATATATATATATGTATATATATGTATATATATAATGTATGTATGTATATATATATGTATATATATATAATATATATATATGCATACATATGTATATATATAATGTAAATATATATGTATCTTCTTTTACACAGTGATCACCACTTATCAAGGCCAGGAAGCCACTCAGGGATAAGGGTCATTGCAAGTACATTACTTTAGTGTGGAGATTTGATGAAGTGTTTACTTAAGGGGGCGGTTCATTAGGAATTGGTTTACATTGCACTTGAAGACCTCCAAGTTGTAGTCCGGTTGGAAGCAGGCAGACGGAATAAAGTTCCACAGGCGTGCAGTTCTAAGAAAGAAGCTTTGTTCATGGAATCAGCATTTTAATTTAGGCACAGATATAGAGTGGGGGAAGGAAAAGATTAAATACAACAATTATTCTCCTGCTGCAGGGCGTCTTAAATCTGTAAGCACGCACAATATGGCTCGTAAGAAACCAGTTCAAATGACAAGATTTGCCGCTATCAATAAAAATAAACTAGTCTACATTTATAATTCAAACTAAAATACTAATCGCAATACCTCTAACGCACCCACTCGCATCAGGAGAAAGAAAAATATTTGGTTTAATCCTCCAGTTAGACTAAATGTTAAAGCTAATATACCTAAGGAATTTTTCAACATTGTACAAAACTCTTTCAAATACACACAGGTATGGTTCTAATGTTAATAAAAATGCAATCAGGATTTCTTATTCAACAATGTCTAATTTAGCACAAAGAATCTTAACATCTAATAACAAAAAAATTAAATCAGCCCAAAAAATCCCTTTCCCAATTAAACCCAAAACTAACTATAATTGCAATAACAAACATCTTTGCCCACTCAATAATGATTGCATCAATAAAGATGTTATATATTTTTGCACTATTACTGAGCTCCCACGCGATCCTCCTATAACGGATACTAATATTTCGTCTTCAGGTTATTCTTCTTCCCATCCTCCATCTGATACAGTTACTAATCCAATACACATCTCGAGCAGCCCCTCCATCTAAAATCATACAACTAGTAATAATGATGATGATAATAATACTCATAATATTAGTGAGAATAACAATATTTGTCCTAACAGCCATCCTAACACTAACAACACTCATTATCCTCTCCAAAATATTCCTCATACAGACATTGTCCCATCATTTGTTGAACACTATGAACAAAATTCAAACCATTTAACTAATACAAATCAGCAAATTAATATTAATACAAGACATCGAGCTTTTAATAAAGTACATACATATATCGGCGCTACTTCAACATTAATTAAGAAAAGAATATCAAACCACATTTCTTTGTTAAAACCATAATTCTAATAATAACCAAGGAACTTCTCTAACCACTTTAATTAAAAAACTTAACCCTAACAATACCCCCTTATCAATCAAATGGACTACCATAAAGAAGTTAAGTCTTATACTCCATGATCTAAGTCATGTCGCTTCTGAACAACCGAAGCTATAACTATAATTATTTCCCCGCGAAGTAACAATATAATAAATTCTAAAAATGGACTGATTTCTTTCTGTAAACATAAGTCCAAATTTAATTATAGCAATTTTGAAATTACATAGTATTTACTTTTACCTTTTATATAGATATAAACATTTTTTTCTTGAGCGTTATCGATTTTCTACATACTTCTTAATACTTTAATTCTTTATCTCTTCTTTGCATGGCCGGTTTTTATCTGCATTTTCTGCTTTATTTTTTTAAACTTTCCTATCTATCTAATATATCAATCTACACACACTTTCATATCTTGTATTTATATTTACTTATGTTTTACTATATGCATTTACTTACTTTTTTCTTGCTTTTTCCTGAATTTGTAGATACCGGCCATCCTCTCCGCTTAAATAATTTTATTTTTGTTATTTTATATATTATATATCTTTTATTTTTTATTTATTTATTGTTTATTTCTTATTTATTTTCTATATATTTATTAATTTATTTGTTTATTTTCCATTTAGTGTCTTTTAACAACTCTTGCTGACATTTTTAAGTGATTACCTGTTCATTTAAGTTGACCTATATTATTTTGCCCAATATATTTCGCGCCTTTAAAATTTCATGTCTGGGTCATTTTGATATTTGTTTCTCTATTTTATATTTAACTCTATCACCATTTTTTTCCTCTTTTTCTTCCTTGATCTTTCTTGTTTATATTTATCTCTCGGCAGTAGAGTGAAAAGCATATCTTATTTTTCTTTTATTAATATTATTGGATTTTTTTCCTTTTTTCCTCAT
>NC_136525.1:29515611-29520611 GCF_053919585.1 Euprymna scolopes
ATGTATGTATATATATAATATATGTATATATAATATATGTATGTATACATAATATATGTATGAACTATGTTCAGTTTCTGTTCTGTCGCCTCTTGGATCTTCCGACCACTCTTTTGTATCAATTAAGATAAAAATGAAATGTAATAAGTTCCCAGATGTACCTCTTCATCGTACAGTATATCGATACACTAAGGCTGACTGGGATAGCTTCCGTACATTTATATCTGATCTACCTCTGCATTCCATGTTTAAAAAGGATGTGTCCTCTATAGTATTAGACCTAACTGAATGGTTAATTGTAGGTATTGACCATTTCATACCCTCTAAAAAGTTTCAGAAAAAACCTAACAGCCAGCCATGGTTCTCTCCAGAATGTGCTGCTGCCATTGCGCACAGAAATCACTTTTTCCACTGCTTCAAACGTAATAGATGTATGGAAACTAAAGCCGTTTTCAGGACTGCCAGCAACCATTGTAAGAAAGTAATAAGGAACGCAAGAGAGTTGTATGCTCAATCTGTTAAGTCCAAAGTAGCTGAGCAGCGGCTTGGTTCCCACCAGTTTTGGCAAATAGCAAACAGAATCCTGAACAGAAGCGTGTGCTCCATCCCAACTATTATCAATGGACCTGAGGTAATCTCGTCAGCATCAGACAAAGCCAAACTCTTTGTCAAGAACTTTGCAGCAAATTCTACCCTTTGCGACCAAGACCGCCAACCCCCAATATTTCCTCCTGTATCAGAAAACACGCGATGTGATATACGTATATCTGTACGTGATGTTGCGAAGCTAATCAAAAACCTTGATTCGAGTAAAGCAACTGGCCCTGATGGTATTCCAATTATAGTACTCAAAAAACTTCAACCTGAATTAGCGCCCATACTTACAAAACTGTTTAAACGTTGTCTTAAGGAGAATAGTTTCCCATCTCCCTGGAAAACCTCATCAGTATGCCCTGTATTTAAGAATTCAGGTGATCGCTCATCCCCCTCTCAGTACAGGCCAATAAGTCTCCTGTGCGTCATGAGTAAGTTGCTAGAATCTGTGTTAAATACAGAAGTAATCAAACATCTCAACAAAAATAACCTTCTTAGTGACACTCAATATGGTTTCCGTTCTGCTAGATCTACAGCAGATGTCATTACAGTTATATCGCATAGGATTAGCAAATCTCTCGACGGTGGCAATCTTTCTAGAGCAATTGCTCTTGACATATCTAAAGCCTTTGATAGGGTATGGCATAAAGGTTTACTTCATAAGATCGCTAGCTATGGTATAGCTGGAAAAGTCTTCTCAATTATTAAATCATTTCTTTCTGATAGGTTCATAAGAGTAGTAGTTGAGGGGCAAAAATCAGAAGCTCACAGTATTAATGCCGGTGTCCCTCAGGGATCCATCCCGGGCCCAACTCTTTTCCTGATCTACATTAATGATCTTCCAAATCATATCCTTACATCATTTGTAGACATTTATGCTGACGACACTACCATTTATGGTAGCACATCTAAGACAGTAAACGACCAAGTTCTCTCCAATTCTCTCTCCTCTGATCTTGAGCACGTAGTACAATGGGGAAAGGAGTGGCTGGTTACTTTTAATGCATCTAAAACCAAGCTTCTCTCTTTACATCATCAACATTCTAATCCACATTTGTCATCAATTGAAATGAATGGCTCTCGTCTTCAGGAGGCCTCAAGTTTTGACAAGCTTCTGGGCTTGACCATTACTCCTGATCTTAAATGGAACACGTATATCAAATCTGTTGCCAAGGCCGCTGGAAAAATGGTGGGATCTTTCTATCGATCCAGTAGATATCTCACTGCTGATGCTATTCTCTATCTATATAAGAGCCAGGTACGTCCAAGGATGGAATACTGTTGCCACATCTGGGCAGGAGCTGCTAGAAAGGACTTGTCCTGCCTTGATAGAGTTCAAAATAGACTTCGTAGCCTCGTAGGAGATGTCCTTTTCTCCTCCTTGCAACCTCTATCTCACAGAAGAGATGTTGCGAGTTTGTCTCTGATGTATCGTTATTTTCATGGAAAGTGTTCAACTGAGCTTCAATCTTTGGTCCCCCCTCGCCAAACTTTCACAAGAAACACTCGTCTAGCTGTAAACACTATCAATAATTTCCCCCACTCTTTATCTGTGGCTAAACCTAAACGTAGATTCCATGAACAAAGCTTCTTTCTTAGAACTGCACGCCTGTGGAATTGTCTTCCGTTTTCCTGCTTTCCGGCTGACTACAATATGGTTGTGTTCAAGTCTAAAGTAAATAAGTTCTTGATGAGCCGTTCCATATAAGTTATTAAATTTACCAAATTTTCATTACTAATGATTACTATATTGACCAATTTCTACTGTACACTCTTTAACCCTTATCCTTGAGTGGCCTCTGGGCCTTGATAATGTGGTGATGCCTTTGTAAAAAAAAAAAAAAAAAAAAAAAAAAATATATGTATATATATAATATATGTATATATATAATATATGTATATATATAATATATGTATATATATAATATATGTATATATATAATATATGTATATATATAATATATGTATATATATAATATATGTATATATATAATATATGTGTATATATAATATATGTGTATATATAATATATGTGTATATATAATATATGTCTATATATAATATATGTCTATATATAATATATGTGTATATATATAATATATGTATGTATACATAATATATGTATGTATACATAATATATGTATGTATATATATAATATATGTATATATATAATATATGTGTATATATAATATATGTGTATATATATCTGTGTATATATAATATATGTATATAATATATATATATGTATATAATATATAATATATGTATATAATATATATATGTATATAATATATATATATGTATAATATATATATATGTATATATAATATATATATATGTATATATAATGTGAATATATATGTATATATATTGTGTATATATATGTATATATAGTATATATGTATATATAATATATATATGTATATAATATATATGTATATATAATGTGAATATATATGTATACATAATGTGTATATATGTATATAAAGTATATATGTATATATAGTATATATGTATATATAATATATATGTATATATAATATATATGTGTATATATAATATATATAATATATATATGTATATATATGTATACGTATATATATGCATATATATAATATATATGTATATATAATATATGTATATGTATATATATGCATATATATAATATATATGTGTGTATATGTATGTATATATATATACAATATTGGAGTATGTAATATATATATATATATATATATATATATGATTGTTGAGCTGGATTAAATCCGACGATATGAAATAAAATGGAGGTGGAAGGACCTGAATACTCAACGTTTCGCCCGATTTATGCGGCCTTTCTCAAGCAATGACCATTCCTCTTGAAGAAGCCCGCATAAATCGGGTCAAACGTTTAGTATTCAGGTCCTTCCACCTCCATTTTATATATATATATGCGTCTAAAATAAACTTTTTTTTCAAAAATTATCCAAGCGTCTTTAAATCACTTTCAGTTTGACTGTATTCTCGTCGGTTCCTACGTTGATTTATTTGGTAAATTATGTGTGAATTGGTCAACTTTATTGTCCTGTGTTGCAGAAGTATGAGTCTAAAACAACTTTTTATTAAAACAAACAAAAATGCCATCCTGATGGAAAAGGAACAAAAACGGTCGCTTATCACTGCCGATTTATTACTTTTGGAATGTTTATTCATGTGTATTTTTCATGTATATGTGTGTACGTATGTATACGCATATGTGTGTATATGCGTATATGTGTGCCTCTATGTGATTATGTTTGTATGTGTGCACATGCATACGTATGTTGACGTCCATCTGTATGTACGCGTGTGTTTATTTCCATGTGCATGCGGGATGGAGAGGGATCCCGTAAGCTGTGGTGAAGGCAACCTCTCTAGGAGAAACAAATCTCTGAGTTAAAAAACAAAGCGGGGGACCAGTACCCGCATTAAGCTGGTCTGCAGTTTGACTTGTTGCTGGCTATCTTGCTCTTGCTTGTTGCTTGATGTCAATATTTTTAACCGAGAGAGAGATTAAGCTGTCGTACAAAGCTTAGACTCTGTAACACAATGTTGTATAGATACTCCCCCAGGTATTTGTCTATGAAAAAATTGGTCCTATTGCAATGGAAAAGTTGTGACGCGTGTAGGTCTGAAATGCTGGAAGTATGTAATAATTGATCCGCCATCATTATACGTATGTATCTATAGGTGTATGTATGTTTATGTACAGGTGTATGTATATGTGTGTATATCTATGTGTATTTGTATGTATATAAGTATGTGTATATGTTTGTTTGTGTATGTATATATGTGTATATATGCATGTGTAGACTTGTATGTATATGTGTATGAGTGCATATTTATGTACGTGTACGTATATGTGTATGAGTGCGTATTTATGTACGTGTATGTATATGTCAGTAAGTCTATATATATATATATATATATATGTGCACAGGTGTACGTATGTTTATATGTATGTATAGGTGTGTATGTTTTTGTATATGTACGTGTACGTATGTATATCAGTATGTGTTTATGTGTGTCTGTATACTTATGTATGTGTATTATTTATTGTTTATCTATATATGCATATATGTGTGTTTATATTTAATGATACGTATGTGTGTATGTGTATATATGTATATTTGTGTTTATATATATATATATATATATATATATATATATATATATATATATATATGTATCACCATGACCGTTTGTGTATGTTTATGTATGTATAAGTATGTGTATGTATGTGTGTAGGCATATTATGTAATGTGTATGTATGTATGCATATATATGGGTTATATTTATGTGTGTCTCTGCATGTATGTGTATATATGTATGTACGCGTGCTCTGTACATATATGTACGCATATCAGTGACCTTCTTCAATTTTGTC
>NC_136525.1:29525611-29540611 GCF_053919585.1 Euprymna scolopes
TAAACTTTATTTTTCTTGTTTTAATTTGTGAGAAAAGATTGATAATTTTCTCCTTAACTTCTGAATGACTGCTGAAAAAACCTTATCAATTGAAACACTGCAAGTTCATTTAGTCTTTCGCAACCCATGATTTTTTTTCTTTTCAGAGTTGAAAAACAACGTTCTACCTCTGATGTAGTCATGGGAATTGTCAAGATAATTTTTATGAGTTTTGTGATTTCACTAAGAACATCGTTTAAATTGTTTTCCAAAATAAATTTCAGATCAATTACTTTGCAATATTCATGGATATCTGACCTACTATAAACTATTTCTAGCTCAGTTTCAAACTTTTCTTTGTCAATCATGGGATATGCTTCAGTTGTCAAGGATATCTCTTCTGTAGGTAGTTTTTTCTTAAAACTAGCAAAGCTTATCTTGTAAAACAATTTAGCAAGTATTAAATGTTTAGTTGAATATCTGTCCGTTATATCAACAGATATATAGTCACACAGTTCTTTAGCTTCGTCCTTTAGTGTTTGTGAAGGATTTTCACAGTATTTGGTGTTTCTTATCTCTAAAATAGCAGTTTTGAAATTTGTTATGTATTCATTGACTTTATATATGCTAATTTCCCGAGAAATAATTTCAACATGAGACATAATTTTATGAAATAGCTCAAACCAAAATATGAAATTTTCATCGTTCAAATATTTCAGAATTCCTGTCGCTTCTGCAACGGTCTCATCTACATATGATGTTGACTGAATTTCAGTGACAGTTTTTTAATGCTTGATGGAGGTAGAATGCTTACATCCAGATGCTTCTTGAGAATGTGGTGATCTAGAAAAGAAAGTCGGAATAGCCACAATGTTAGAGATAAATATTCTAGAATTTCGTGTAATGCTTGCTGCATTCCTCATTATTAAATTAAGTTGATGCGCATAACAGTGAGTGAAGTGCGCATTACTATAAACTGCTTTTATTTTCGCCTGAACACCAGCTTTTTTGCCTTTCATGACATTTGCATCATCAAATGTCTGAGCTTTCAGTTTTTGACGATTCCCTTGTACGATTATATCTAATTGTTGTAGAATACGTTTTGATATCCCATCAACTGTTTGGTTTTCTGGAATAAAGGATCCCCAAAAGCGTTCAAGTATTTTTTTCATCCAAGACGTACTGTAAAACAATGAACATTTGTGTATGTTCAGACACATCTGTTGTATCGTCAGCCATGACAGCTACAAAGGAAGCTTTGCTAATTTTTGCCCTTATTTCATCACGGTATATTTGTAAAAGACAGTCAAGTATGTCATTCTGAATAGTCTTGGAAACACCTTTGAAGACATTACTGGTTTCTAAGTGATTCTTTAAATCTGGATCTAATTAAGATGCAAAATTTAAAAATCCTCTAAATACACTTGGATTTACTGAATCATCTGTTTCATCATGTCCTCGTAAGGGAGTTTCAAAGTTCCCACAAAAGAAAATACAATCTATTATTTTAGATAAAATTTCACGGTTCTTCTTAACATTCATGTTATGATGATTGATTGAAAGTCTGTAGGCCTCACTAAGTTTTTCTTTAATATTTATGGTCCCACAAATTGATAGGTAAACTACAGTGTCAACGTGCTTCTCATGCTTTTCAGTTCTATCTTTCATTTTGCTAATACTTCTTTTGCCCACGTTACATCACCCCCTAACAACAAACAAGGAAAACAGAACAATGCCTTTTTTAGTTCACAGCCGCAAAGCAAACTTTTCTGTCGCTACGAATATACACTTTGTTGTTGCTAATGCCTGGCTGAGATATTTGAATATCAGGCGTTGAACGGCTTCTTTTCTTAATTTCAACTTTATCATGGCGAGACAGCTGTGAAAACTCAATCTGTTGAAGTTCATTTACTGTCGCAGAAGTTATTTCTTGCAAGGAGGCCATGGTTAAATTCTGTTTATATCAACTGTGTTGGGAAAGGTAAATACTAGGTAGTCTATTAGTAGAATATCAATTAAGGTAGAAGGAATACAATGTGTACGTGATCCTCTTTTTGCGATTCAACTGAACCGGAAGTTCTAACTGAGTTGAACCATACTTTTATAGCTTTCAGGTCACAGATTTTTATTAACGAAAAAAGTTTTACTATTTAACAACGGTTTTATTTATAAAAAGCTTGTTGTTAATTAAAAATAGGCGTATAATAAAATAAGCTTGTCATTCAAATTGCTTTTTTTAATACAAATATTTTTAACTTTACCATTATAAGTCGTCGAAAAAGGGTAATACGCAAAAACATTTTAATAAAACATTATTTTAAATTGTGTACACTTTACAGAGTAATAAAAAATATACAAATATATTTCTTTTAAATTTTACAGATTAAATAAAATTTTACGGGCTTTTTCCGCAGGCAAACAAACGAAAAACATTTTTTAAATACATTTTATTTACAATTTTTTAATAATTTATTTTTTCATAAAAACAAAATCTTTGAAATTTACTTGCCTGCAAACGATGGTAAAGTTATGCGTTTACCATTTAAAAATGTGTTTATAACAAAACTTTGTAAATAAAATATAGAATAAAAAAGTTTACATGTTTGTACTATGTGCAAACAAAAAAAATTAAAGATACATAATTTTATTTACAAATCTTTTTACAACTTTTTATATAAAAATAAAAACAAAAGTTGTTATTTACTATTTGCTTATTATAAAAACGGTTTTACTTACTCGTTTTGTTATTGCACATTTTAATTTAAAAAACTGTGTTCAAAGTGTAAAACTTCTTACATTGTACTCATGGAAGGTAAATAAATGCTAAAGCTTATATATATGTATATATATATAATGTGTGTGTATGTATATATATAATGTGGGTGTGTATATGTGTGTATATATATATAATGTGGGTGTGTATATGTGTGTATATATATGTATGTGTGTATATATATGCGTGTATATATGTGTATATATATATATGTGTGTGTGTATATATATGTATATGTGTGTATATATATGTGTGTGTATATATATGTATATGTGTGTATATATATATGTGTGTGTGTATATATACATATTTATATATACATATATATATATAAGGTAAAAACTTTTCTAACTAAAATGTATTTTAAAAATAAAATTTTCTTCGCTTTTCTACAGAAAAAAAAATGTAAATATTTTTATTCTGTAAAGTTTAACTACTACAAAGTAAATATATTTCAAACTACTTAAAAACACAAACAAAATATGCCATATAGGTAAAAAACAAAAATAACATTAGTCGCGTTGGTAGCCCGAACACTTTTAATAAAAAAAAAAGTTTGGCATATTGTATATTTTTGTCTGCTTAAATCGCATTTTAAAGCGTGGGAATTTTTTTAAGGATGAGATTTTATTTACAAGAACACGTCACACTTTTTAATAATAATAAAAAGAAAACATTTGTAAACAAGCCTCTTAAAAAAAGAATAAGCGAAACGCGCAAACACAGCATTTTACGAGCGTTTGGAACTGCGAAAACTACAGTTCCAAATTGGCTCATATCGGCCGCTTAGATCGTTTTTCTATGGAAAAAAATGTAAATATTTTTTATTCTGTAAGGTTAAACTACTACAAAATAAATAGATTTCAAACTACTTAAAAAACAAAAAAACAAAATAAGCCATATAGGTAAAAAAAAAAAATAACATTAGTCGCGTTGGTAGCTTCAAGGCTAAAAGCCTGAACACTTTTAATTAAAAAAAAAAAGTTTGGTATATTGTATATTTTTGTCTGCTTAAATCGCATTTAAAAGTGTGGGATTGTTTTTTAAGGTGGAGATTTTATTTACAAGAACACGTTACACTTTTTAATAATAATAAAAAGAAAACATTTGTAAATAAGCCTCTTAAAAAAAATAAGCGAAAACACGCAAACACCGCGTTTGGAACTGCGAAAACTACAGTTCCAAATTGGCTCATATTTGCCGTCTAGATCGGGCATGCGCACAAGCAAACTTCACTAAGAATGTGTAACTGTGAATTTCGCAGCTCCAACCAAAGTTTTACTTTTATGCTTTTATGAGTATGGGGACAATTATCGACATTAAGCTTCAGGATTATATATATATATATATATATATATATATATATATATATATATATATATAACATAGAAAGAAAAAAATAAACGTATTCTTTTTAACGTGTATCGATAATAATGAGTAGAAATGACTTAGGGGTGCTGCAGTTCCACAGCTGCAGGCACGACCCGCCACTGGTAAAGAGATAGCTTCGAATTTGGGGGTATCAAAACCAAAGCAAAATATGATGAAAGTAAAAATAAAATAGATAAACCTCATAATTTATTATACCATACCTGTTCACACTGAAACACTTATCACAATATTCTGTGGAACTTTATTAAAAAACCTTGTTAAACTTTGTGACATATTTCGATTCTATGGAGGTAAGCCGCGAAGGAACACCCCATAATTTTATTATATCATATTTCTTCAAAACACAATTATCAAAGTATACTTACGCAGATAGATTTGAAAAGTCTTTATTAAAGTTTGTGCCTATTTCCATTCTATGGAGGCCAGGCGTGAACGCAGACCGCAAAATTGCATTATACCATACCTATTTAAGTTAACACATACATATCAAAGTAGTCTGATGTACATCTATATCAAAAACACTTGTAAACTTTTTTTTTTTTTAGTTTTTAAATTTTTTATTTCCATACTTTGTGGCCAGGCTCGTACACAGACCCTCCAATGTTAATGAACCACCATTCTGCATGTTAAAACATAACCATTCCTGTGTTTCGATACATCTTCTATCATTATATGTAATCAGTTTTTTAAAATAGTTAACGATATAGGAGCCTAATCGGGACCACACACACACACACACACACAGTCAGCTTTATATTATATATATATATATATTTATATATATATATGGCGGACGGATGTTTATTTAAATAGACGTTCGGACAGTTTAATTTCGGCCACCGATTCCGTAGTCAGGGGGTAGGACTGCCGACTGTCATCACGACGGTTCTAGGTTCGATCCTCGGCTTGGGAGAGGTGTTAGTCTAGCGGCACTGATGACTTGTGAAACAACGAAACAGGTCTGTATGTCGATGACTAAAATATATTTTATAAAGCTCCCCTCTTCGGTAGAGCACTCTCGTAAATTATCTTACTCACTACTTAATTTAGCAGAAATAATGCGAAGCTCGCGGTTTATTTACAAACAAACGTTTGAGCCCTCTACGAGTGGCGGACGGATGTTTATTTAAATAGACGTTCGGACAGTTTAATTTCGGCCACCGATTCCGTAGTCAGGGGTAGGACTGCCTACTGTCACCACGACGGTTCTAGGTTCGATCCTCGGCTTGGGAGAGGTGTTAGTCTAGCGGCACTGATGAGTTGTGAAACAACGAAACAGGTCTGTATGTCGATCACTAAAATATATTTTATATGTATATATATATATAAATATATATATATTTATATATATATATATTCATATATATATATATATATATATATAAATATATATATATATATATATTTATATTTATATATATATATATATATTTATATATATATAAATATATATATATATATTTATATTTATATATATATATATTTATATATATATAAATATATATATATATATTTATATTTATATATATATATATTTATATATATATATAAATATATATATAAATATATATATATATTTATATTTATATATATATATTTATATATATATATAAATATATATATATATATATATATTTATATATATATTTATATATATATATAAATATATATATATATATTTATATATATATATATATATATTTATATATATATATTTATATATATATATATATTTATATATATTTATATATTTATATATATATTTATATATATATATATATATATATTTATATATATATATATTTATATATATATTTATATATATAAATATATATATATATATATATATATTCATATATATATACTTATATATATATATACTTATATATATATATATATATATTTATATATATATATATATATATTTATATATATATATTTATATATATATATTTATATATATATATTTATATATATATATTTATATATATATATTTTTATATTTATATATATATATATATTTATATATTTATATATATATATATTTATATTTTTATATTTATATTTATATATATATTTATATATATATATTTATATATATATTTATATATATATATTTATATATTTATATATATATATATTTATATATTTATATATATATATTTATATATATATATTTATATATATATTTATATATATATTTATATATATATATATATTTATATATACATATATTCATATATATATATATATTTATATATACATATATATTCATATATATATATATATTTATATATACATATATATTCATATATATTTATATATACATATATTCATATATATATATATATATACATATATTCATATATATATATATATACATATATTCATATATATATATATATATTTATATATACATATATTCATATATATATATATTTATATATACATATATTCATATATATATTTATATATACATATATTCATATATATATATATTTATATATACATATATTCATATATATATATATTTATATATACATATAGTCATATATATATATTTATATATACATATATTCATATATATATATATATTTATATATACATATAGTCATATATGTTTATTTATATATACATATATTCATATATATTTATATATATACATATATTCATATATATACATATATATATTATATATTATGTGTATATATATTATATATGTATATAAATTGTATACATATATATACATATATATTATATGCATGTATATATTATGTAAATATATATATTATAAATGTATATTATATATATAGATATACATATTATATGTATATATATATATATAATATACATATATATTTAGGTATGATTTTTATATACGAAAGTCGTGCAATAAATAATGCCATTGACCCATTTCCCATAGCAGTAGAGCAACGAAACTTGGCACAGTCTTTCTCTACATAGGAACCACCCAGAGTTATGCATTTCTCCCATCGTTTAATGCAGCTCTGGAGACCGTTTTGTAGAACACCCTAGGTTGGTCCTCCAACCACGACGTGACTTCGGAAATCAAGGCTGCATCATCTGGGAATCGCTTTCCTTTCAAAACCAACTTCATGGCTGGGAAGAGGTGAACGTCAGAGGGTGCAAGGTCAGGAGAGAAAGAAATGATGGGGAACGATTTCATAACCACAAGCCCGTGCTCCTGATCTGCCGACATCCGAGTTGTGGACCGGAGCGTTGTCCTGCAAGAGGACGGTACCTTTGCTGATCTTGCCCCGCCTCTTGATTTTGATAGCTTCCCTTAATTTCCTCCAAAGTTAAGCATAATAGGCTCCTGTAATTGTGGTACCCTTTGCCACGAAATCTGTCATCACTGCTCCGTTCTGGTTCCAGAAGACTGTGAGCATGACCTTGCCAGCTGAGGCCTGCACCCTTGCCGTCTTTGGAGGTGATGAGTCGAATTCTTTTCACTGCATAGACTGGGCTTTTGTCTCTGGATCATACTGATGGATCACGGTTTCATCTTGTGTAATAAGTCTTTTGAAAAAATTTGACTCATTTTCTTGGCACATATCCAAATTCATTTTCGAGCACTCGACGCGTCCTCGCTTCTGGTATGGTGTGAGCAACCTGGGAATCCATCTGGCAGACACCCTATGCATATGTAAATGGTCATGAATGATAGTTTTCACGGATCCTTTACTAATCCTAACATCTTAAGCTATTTCGCGAATAGTAATGCGCTGATCTTTAAAAAGGAAAGTCTCAACTTTACGGAGAGATTCCTCATCAATAGCAGAGGGGAAGCGACCAGATCTGCAAGCTGTTTCCACAGACCCCCGGCCATATTTGAATTCAGGATGCCAGCGTTTTACAAGGTCATATA
This sequence comes from Euprymna scolopes, assembly GCF_053919585.1. Taxonomy (NCBI): domain Eukaryota; kingdom Metazoa; phylum Mollusca; class Cephalopoda; order Sepiida; family Sepiolidae; genus Euprymna; species Euprymna scolopes. The sequence goes on from NC_136525.1 coordinate 29,533,645, forward strand.
ATGGGGCATTATCACCATGAGTTTCTTTCATTTAATCAAAAGTCTCCTGTGGTGTGCGTCCTTTCCAATACAAAAACCGGATCACTGCTCGACATTCAACAGGCTTCATTTAATACCTGACTCAGTTAAAACACCTGTAAAAAAGAAACCACAACAAGTTCAGAGCTGTAACTTGCCACATAACACGTAGAGATATAAATGATTGCACATTAAAAAATTCAGCTCGGTCAGACAACTGAAAGTGGGTCAGGGGCATTACTTATTGCATGTCTCTCGTATATATATATATATATATATATATATACTATATATATATACTATATATATACTATATATATATATATACTATATATATATACTATATATATATATACTATATATATATACTATATATATATACTATATATATATATACTATATATATATATACTATATATATATACTATATATATGCTATATACAAATATGCTATATATATACTATATATATATACTATATATATATACTATATATATATACTATATATATATACTATATATATATACTTTATATATATACTATATATATATACTTTATATATGTACTATATATGTATATACTATATATATATACTATATATATACTATATATATACTATATATATATACTATATATATATACTATATATATACTATATATATATATACTATATATATATATACTATATATATATATACTTTATATATATACTATATATATATACTATATATATATACTATATATATATATACTTTATATATATACTATATATATATACTTTATATATGTACTATATATATATATACTTTATATATGTACTATATATATATATACTTTATATATGTACTATATATATATATACTTTATATATGTACTATATATATATATACTTTATATATGTACTATATATATATATATACTTTATATATGTACTCTATATATATATATACTTTATATATGTACTATATATATATACTATATATATACTATATATATACTATAAATATATATACTATATATATATACTTTATATATGTACTATATATATATACTATATATATATATACTATATATATGTATATATATATGTATATATATATACTATATATATATATACTATATATATATACTATATATATGTATATATATATACTATATATATATATACTATATATATATACTATATATATATACTATATATATACTATATATATGTATATATATATACTATATATATATATACTATATATATATACTATATATATATACTATATATATGTATATATATGTATATATATATACTATATCTATATATATACTATATATATGCATATATATATATGTATATATATATATACTATATCTATATATATACTATATATATGCATATATATATATGTATATATATATATACTATATCTATATATATACTATATATATGCATATATATATATGTATATATATATACTATATATATATACTATATCTATATATATACTATATATATGTATATATATATATATACTATATATATATACTATATCTATATATATACTATATATATGTATATATATATATACTATATATATATACTATATCTATATATATACTATATATATATTATATATATATATTATATCTATATATATATACAGTGATGATCATATTTATTGGCACGGTAAAATAAAAGTTAAATTTTGTCTAATAAATTCTAAAAAAGGGATTAAATTAAAGAAAATAACAAAGTATATTATGTATTTTTAACTGGCCTTTCCGATGCAGCAATCGGATTTTAGAAAAAAATAAATAACAAAGGAACAACAAACATAATTGCAAAAAACCCTTGTTCAAAATTATTTGCACGATTTATTTAATAATCAATTGTATAGCCTTTGGCCTTGATTACCTTCCTCAGTCGCTTTTCATAGTTTACAACCAAGTTGTTGCACTCTTCAGTAGTAATTTTAGCCCACTCTTCCTGACAATAATCCTCCAATTGAATAAGATTCTTAGGCTTCCTTTGCATTACCCTCAATGTTAATGTTCTCCATAAATTTTCAATTGGATTAAGGTCTGGGCTTTGTGATGGTCACTCTAAAACATTAATATGATTGTCCTCAAGCCATTTCTTAGTCAGTTTAGCCGAATGCTTTGGGTCATTATCTTGCATGAACCACCAACGACGACCAAGTGAGAGCTCTTTAGCAGAGTCTTTCAGGTTTTCATCCAATATTTTAACATAATCTTCCTTTTTTATGCTACCTGTGACCTTAACAAGTCGCCCTGGTTCAGAGGCAGCAAAGGATCCCCAAAACATCAAACTGCCTCCACCGTGCTTCACTGTGGGTATGGTATTCTTCGGCAGGAAAGCTTCGCCAGATTTTCTGTAAATATAAGACACTTTATTATGGCCAAATAACTCTATTTTCGTTTCGTCAGTCCATAGAACACGTTTCCAGAATGCAACATCTTTATCAATATGACGTTTTGCAAAGGCTAGCCTTGCTTTCAGGTGCATAGGCTTCAATAAGGGAGTCTTTCTCGGACGACATGCTTTTAAACCAGCTCTCTTCAAAACTCTACCAACTGTATGTCGAGATACATTCACTCCAGAGGTGCTCTGTTCAACAATCTCCCCAACAGAGATCCTTGGGTTTTGTTTTACTTGTCGAACAATTTTCCGTTCATCTCTTGGGGAAAGAATCCTTTTTCTCCCTCTACCCTCTAAACTCATAACGTGGCCTTGCGATTTGAACTTGTTTATTATGGCTCTAACAGTGGATTTGGGAAGGTTTAGCTTCTTTGAAATCTTATCATAGCCCTCCCCATTGGTATGGCATGCTACAACAAGCTTCCTGACGTCTTCGCTGTGTTCCTTAGTTTTAACCATGGCGATTGAAAATTATAATTTAGTCACTTATAAGAGTTTAAATAAATCGCTATCTAAAAATTATCTGAAAAAAATTATTCACTGAATTAGCGTTAAACAAGCATAATATGGCTATAAAAAAGTTCAGAAAGCACGTAAACCGGAAATTGATTGATATTATACTGATACTAAAAGAAAAACAAAGCCGTGCCAATAATTTGGAACGAGGGTCTTTTGCAATTATGTTTGTTGTTCCTTTGTTATTTATTTTTTCTAAAATCCGATTGCTGCATCGGAAAGGCCAGTTAAAAATACATAATATACTTTGTTATTTTCTTTAATTTAATCCCTTTTTTAGAATTTATTAGACAAAATTTAACTTTTATTTTACCGTGCCTATAAATATGATCATCACTGTATATATATACTATATATACTATATATATATACTATATATATCTATATATACTATATATATACTATATATACTATATATACTATATATACTATGTATATATATACTATATATATACTATGTATATACTATATATATATACTATATATATATATAGCTACTTAATTTAATCACATAAAATTAATATGCGAAATATAGATTTATGCGTAAATTTTAAGTATTTACTTAAAAAGTGCTCAATACTAGTTAGTAAGTTATAAAATGTATAAGGCGATTAAGCTACACTAAATATTCCGCGTTACATCCACTCTAGGATTCTAGGCATAAGCCTGAAGAATTCTAAAGTTGATGAAACGCCATCTACATTTTATAACTTTATCTATATCTATATCTATCTATCTATATATATATATATATATATATATATATATATTCATATACATATATTTATAGACGCCCCATTTCTTGAACTTGGCCATTTGTTTGTTCTTCTGATCAGTTTTCTTAATTTAATTCTGAGATTTTCACGTGCATATCTAAGCTGACCTAATTATTAACGCTAACTTTCGCGCTTTTTGTCTGGGTCAGTTTGACCTTGCTTTTCAAGTTTAAATTGTAACCGTTTTTCGGTTTTTTTAAGCCTCAATTTTTTTGATTCAACCAGCCTTGACAGACGTGTTTCAAATATTATCTCTAGTACTTCTTTTAATGATTTGGAATTCATTCCATTTGCGCTTTTTTCCAAGGAACTTTGCCTTTTGAATGATTTTGGACCATTTGGAATTTACCCAGTGGATTGAAATTTTAAATTCGACCGTTTTGAATTTTACCATTTTTGGATCTTTACCCTTCACCGGACTATCCATTGATGTGAAATCTGTTTATTATTTTTCTTTTGCCTCCTGTTCCCCTTACCTCACCCTTTTTTTAACCAAGTAAGATCTTTGATTTACTTGTAGTTTCATTAAATACTTTTATATGCAAAATCCGATCCTGCATTTTGCTAATTCCTGCCCTCTGATGAGAAGGAGAGTATTTCTTCGAAACTCCGCGGATTAAGGACTATCTTGTGCTTCCTTTTTTGAAATTAAATAAGTTTTAACTCTTTTTCAAGATGTCTTTTTACATATTTTATTAATCATTTGTTCATATATTTATATATATATGTATATTTATATATATATTTATATATATGTATATATAAATATACTAATATATATATATATTTATAACCATATATATAAATGTATTTGTATATATACATACACATATATATACAATCTTTATATATATATATAGAATCTTTATATATATATATATATACAAGCTTTATATATATATATATATACAATCTTTGTATATATATCTATATATATACAATATTTGTATATATATATATATATATATATACAATCTTTATATATATATCCATATATATACAATCTTTATATATATATCCATATATATACAATCTTTATATATATATCTATATATATACAATCTTTATATATATATTTTTATATCTATATATATATTATCTTTATATTATATATCTATATATATTTATATATTTCTATATATATATTATCTTTTTATTATATATCTATATATATTTCTATATTTCTATATATATATATTATCTTTTTATTATATATCTATATATTTATATATTTCTATGTATATATTATCTTTATATATATTTATATATATATATTATCCTTATATATATTTATATATCTATATATATTTATATATATATCTTTATATATATATTTATATATATTTATATATATCTTTATATATATACCTTTATATATATTTATATATATATATCTTTATATATATTTATATATATATATATCTTTATATATATTTATATATCTACATATATATTTATATATATATATATCTTTATATATATTTATATATCTACATATATATTTATATATATTTATATACGTATATTTATATATAATTTTTATGTATATATTTATATATATATATATCTTTATTTAATAATATATATATTTATATATATATTTATATTTCATTTCTATTTTTCAATAACTGTGGCCTTTCTATAATTATCGAACCCAATAAAAAACTTCAAATTTTCTAGATGTTACACTTAATCTTAACACCGAAAATCATAGCCCCTATCATAAACCTAATCTTACGCTTCTATACGTCCATAAATCGTCCAACCACCCCAACTCAATTGTAAAATCTATAGTACCATCTGTCTCTAGAAGAATTTCTGCTCTTTCTGCTGATAAGAAACTTTTAATTATAATGCTACTTACTTCAATAATTCTTTATGGAACTCAGGATACAAGGAAAAGATTAAATACAACAATTATGCTCCTCCTTCTGGCCACCTTAATTCTGTAAGCACACACAATATAACTCGTAAGAAACCAGTTCAAATAACAAGATCTGCCGCTATCAATAACGATGAACCAGTCTACATTTATAATCCAAAACAAAATACTAATCGCAATGCCTCTAACTCACCTAGTCGCACCAGGAGAAAGAAAAATATTTGGTTTAATCCTCCATTTAGTCAACACTAGTATACCTAAGGAATTCTTCAACATTGTACAAACTCTTTCAAATACACACACAGATATAGTTCTATTTTCAATAAAAAAAAATTCAATCAGGATTTCTTATTCAACAATGTCTAATTTAGCACAAAGAATCTTAACATCTAATAACAAAAAAATTAAATCAGCCCAAAAAATCCATTTCCCAATTAAACCCAAAACTAACTGTAATTGTAATAACAAACATATTTGCCCACTCAATAATGATTGTATCTATAAAGATGTTATATATTCTTGCATTATTACTGAGCTCCCACGCAATCCTCCTATAACAGACACTTATATTTCGTCTTCAAGTTATTCTTCTTCCCATCCTCTATCTGATATAGTTACTAATCCAATACACATCTCGAGCAGCCCTTCCATTTACAATCATACAACTAGTAATAATGATGATGATAATAATAATCATAATATTAGTGAGAATAACAATATTTGTCCTAACAGCCATCCTAACACTAACAACACTCATTATCCTCTCCAAAATACTCCTCATACAGACATTGCCCCATCATTTGTTGAACACTATGAACAAAATTCAAACCATTTAACTAATACAAATCAGCAAATTAATATTAATACAAGACATCGAGCTTTTAATAAAGTACATACATATATCGGCGCTACTTCAACATTAATTAAGAAAAGAATATCAAACCACATTTCTTTGTTAAAACCATAATTCTAATACTAACCAAGGAACTTCTCTAACCACTTTAATTAAAAAACTTAACCCTAACAATACCCCCTTATCAATCAAATGGACTACCATAAAGAAGTTAAGTCTTATACTCCATGATCTAAGTCATGTCGCCTTTGAACAACCGAAGCTATAACTATAATTATTTCCCCGCGAAGTAACAATATAATAAATTCTAAAAATGGACTGATTTCTTTCTGTAAACATAAGTCCAAATTTAATTATAGCAATTTTGAAATTACATAGTATTTACTTTTACCTTTTATATAGATATACACATTTTTTTCTTGAGCGTTATCGATTTTCTACATACTTCTTTATACTTTATAATTTAATACTCCTTTATTTAAATTCTTTAT
>NC_136525.1:29583111-29588111 GCF_053919585.1 Euprymna scolopes
GTTTAATAATAATAGTTAATGAAAAAAGAAATTTTAATTTTTGATTTTAATACATATTAGTTTTTTTTTTACATATAAATAAATTTAATTAAATTACAGGTGTCCAAAAGTTAAGGAACGAAGGAAATTCATTATGAAAGAATAAAGAATCCTTTCAGTATTTAGTGAAAAGCCCCTTGCTTTGAATCACACTATGGCATCTTTTCCTGCAAGACAGTACCAATCGTTCACATGTTATAGGTGAAATATTATTCCAGGATGTTTTTATACATTCCCATAAATCATCAAGATTTTTGGGGGTTTTTTTCTGTGATCTTATCACCAATAATTTTCCAAACATTTTAAATTGGATTCAGGTCTGGGCTCTGAGCTGGCCAATCCATAACGCAAATATTGGACCTATTTAGCTCTTCTAAAATTATTTTTGCTTTATGGCACGGTGCGTTGTCTTGCATAAAGATATCAGAATTAGAAAGATTAGGTACCACATGTTCTCTAATCAATTCTCTGCACATTCAGGCATTAACTTTTCCATTAATTCTCACAAGGGGGCCAGTTCCTTTTGAATATATCATGCTCCATACCATTATACTGCCGCCTCCAAATTTTACTGTACTTTTAACGCACTTAGGGGACAGTCTTTCTCCATTTTTTCTTCTTACATGTGGTCTTTTGTCTGATCCGAAAAGATTAAATTTAGATTCATCAGTAAAATGAACCTTTTCCCATTTGTTCTTCTTCCCAAAACACATGTTTTTCGGTGAATAATAATCTAGCCTTTTTATTCTTAATAGAAAGTAAAGGCTTTGAGCTTGGACTTCTTGAAAATAATCCAACTTCGTTTAATCTTCGTGAGATCGTTTGTCGGGAAATCTTGTCCAGTTTCGGATGTAAAATTCCGGGATATCGAACCCGCAGTTTTAAAGCGATCAGAACGAGATGATCGAGTGATTTTTCTATCCTTCCTTTTAGTTATTATTCGGGATCGGCCCGATTTTTCTTTTCAGTCAATGGTAAACCTTTTTTTCTATTTTCAATAATCCGAAAAACAACGCTTTTAGATCTTTTCAATATTTTAGCAATCTCACATATGGATTTTTTTTCATCATAATGGTCACAAATAAGCTGTTTTGTTGTACAGATAGCCTTTTCCGAATATTCGGAGTGGACATTTTGTTTGTGTTAATAAAATTGTTACAGTTTTTATTAATTTTCTGCGTTCCTAAACTTTTGGACGCCTGTAGTTTAATTAAATTTATTTATATGTAAAAAAAAAAAAAAAAACTAATATGTATTAAAATAAAAAATTTAAAACAATCTTTTTCTTTAACTACCATTATCAAATATTGGAAAATTAACCAAACATTTTTTTCTTTTTCATGGATAAAGTTAGAAGCCATTAAAAAAAATGATACATCGTTCCTTACCTTTTGGACGCTACTGTATGTGTGTGTGTATATATATATATGTGTGTGTGTGTGTGTATATATATGTGTGTATATATACATATATATATGTGTGTGTATATATATATGTGCATATATACATATATATATGTGTGTGTATATATATATGTGTATATATACATATATATATGTGTATATATACATATATATATGTGTATATATACATATATGTGTATATATGTGTATATATACATATATATATGTGTATATATACATATATGTGTATATATGTGTATATATACATATATATATGTGTATATATATGTATATGTATATATATGTGTATATGTATATATATGTATATATATGTATAGATATATATGTGTGTATATATATATGTATATATGTGTGTATATATATATATGTATATATATGTATATATATGTATATGTATATATATGTATATATATATATATGTGTATATGTATATATATGTATATATGTATATATATATGTATATATATGTGTGTGTGTATATATATGTATATATATGTTTGTGTGTATATATATGTATATATATGTATATATATGTGTGTGTATATATATATATGTGTGTATATATATATATGTGGGTGTGTATATATATGTATATATATGCATATATATATGTGTATATATATGTATGTATACATATATGTATATATGTATATATATATGTATATATGTATCTATCTATCTATATATCTATAAAAACAGATGTGTGTGCCACAGACGGTTTCTGATTGGTTAATCCAATAATCACATCTCCTAAAAAACTATGGTTCCTACGTTCTTTACTTTACCATAAAATATTATGCCCTTATTTATTGTCCATCTTGGGAGGGTCTATTTTTCCCCAACTTGCCATTTACAAATTACAAAATTACGAAACTTACACCAGCCATCACAATCCAACCTCCGACACCACGTCCGCCATTACACCTACACCATCCTCACTGCCGTTATCGTCTAACATTACGACACACACTTTCATTTACTAACATGCTTCCTTTGTTTTTCACATTACTTACTTCCCTTATTTATATTAGTCATTATTATTATTTCACACTTTATTAAATACTGCCTGCCTTCTTATTCCTTAAGATACGAAACAATATGCACATTACTACTTATGCACATGCACTGAGCTGCCATTTTTCCTGACCGTTCCTTAGCAACGACGCCAAACCAACGCTGACTCTGCAAACGACTCTCTATAACTACTACTACCGCTACTACACACAGCACACCCACAAACACAACCACACATTACTAAAGTGCCGTCTGGCGCCAGCCGCACACGCGTACACACAACACGAAAACAAACGCTGTCCTCCAAAGGACAGACTATTAGTACTACTATTCCCAGCACACGCGCACACACGCACACATACACACGTTCACTACCGTCCTTGTGTACGTCACGTTGTTATGGCAACCAAGCCCGCTGACTTTCACACCATAAACACACACAGTAAATCTGATTTTCTTCATTTTCTCATTTTATTACTTTGGTATGTTCCCGTTTATCCATTCATTTGCTTATACTTTCTTTTACTACATTTTATGACAAGACTCCCAAATACTTTTGTGAATTATAGTTTCCGACTGTTATAAAACCTACCGGTATTCCGATAAATTAATTTTTCTTGTGTTTATATATCATTCATCTACCCATTATCGTCTGCAAAATTTTCTTCATTTTTCCTTCTGCCATTCCTATTCATTGTTTTTCGTTCTAATCTACATACAACTTATTTCATTCAATTTTAATCTACAAAAAATATCAATTATTGCCTCCTTTATAAAAATTTATTTTCACCATTATTTCTACAATATTTCCTTTCTTCCAATTTATTTTTACATATCACATACTTACAACGTATTGTCTGCACATTTACTTTATTTTACCAATATCTACACAATATTTTCTTTCCATCAAAAATTTTTAACTATCACTTACATCTTATAGTCTGCCTTTCTATAAAAAAAAATGTAACTATCACTTACGTACATCTTATAGTCTGCACATTTTTTTTTATTTTAACATATTGATAATATTTTTATTTCCGTTAACATTTTCATTCATTATTTCTGTTTAACCTGCGTTTAATCAAACACTTTACAATTACCGTTTAGTCAATAACAACCTATTTTATTTTTCTTATCTTACACCTGATTACATACATTATAACACAACTTACTATTGGACAACCCCTACTGGAAACCACAATAATAAACCTTGACCAGATTAAATTACACCAATATAATTGCCGACTGTTCATCCAACACCACTACTAAACAACACGTTCTTTTACAATCACATACACCTTTTTTATTATACTTTTTTTAAACTTACTTTTTCACTTAGCACATTATCTTTAAATTTCAAACAATAACATCATCTTTCCTAACAAATCTCCTTCTTTTTTTCAATTTTTAATACTTTTCGACAGCTTGCTATTTACAACAAAAACATTACCACTATTTTTGTACAGTACAAAATGATTTGCCAATCCTGCCAAACCATTATTCCCTTCCCCTTTACGTTTTTTTCACGGTTTCTTATTTCTAATAATTCCCTGGATAACCACTGATTGGGTACGAATTAACTATTTCATGTAGAACGCGCCCTGCAAATTTTGGCTACAACTGGTGTTCTTTTTTTATGTTTTTCTTTTTTGCGTTGTTCTGCTCGGTTAACTGCTTTAGATGTTATTATATATTTTTTTTCCTTTGGATAAATAACATAACAACAAAACCAAATTAAGTTTTCAAAAAGTGATTTCTTCATATCATGAATACAATTTCTTCGCGACGGAAACTGTAAATCTACCACCAACACTATATATATATTTGTCTACGTTTCTATACGGGCGTTACAGTAAACTAATACCGAAATTTCAGCGGCTGCGGCGGGGGGGGGTTAATACCCACAAATTCCAAACATTTAAAAACAATTCGAAATTTAATTTGGTTCAGTTGTCATATTATTTATCCACAAAAAAACACAAATAAAAAAAATCAGTTCTAGCCAACATGTGGCCCTATAAGCAGGGCGCATTCTACATGATAGCCGGCAGGTGGCATGCAGGGGCTTCTTTTGTATATGTTCGCCACAAAAAGTTATATCTAATGAGTAAAAAAAAAACAAAAAAAAACCCTCACCTTTTAAAAAAACAACATTGTATAAAAACCACAATATGTTTATTGGTTACAAAACGGGGGATCGATTTGGTATGACGTTGTAACTAAAGATTTATCAACCCTTAACAATTGTCGCAATAATAAAACAGACAAATATTATTTTAGAGTTCACATGAATTGAACCTAAACCCCCGAAATAAAATTAATTTCCCTTTCTTTCTTTCATTTTACAGACTCAACACAATCTTGCAAATTAAGCAAGGTATTACCAGTTTTTAAGAAAATTACTGACCATACTTTTGCTAATTTTCATATTAAAATATTTTCTACTTACAACATTCTATTACTGACTGCTTACATTATTTACAGATTTAAAAAAATATTAATCTTGGTTTTGAAATTCTCTTG
>NC_136525.1:29595611-29600611 GCF_053919585.1 Euprymna scolopes
ACGTACATACATAGAAATATATGTAGGAGCATACATATATACACATATACATACCCACCTACACACCCACACACGTACTCGCATACATCCACCGCTAACAATTATGTTTATTTTTTTATTTTTTATTTTATATATATATATATATATATATATATACACTTTCCCCCCCAACCAAAACACGCATGTATATATGCGCTTAATCATTCAGACATACGTACACGCACCCACACACACACAAGTAGGATGGAGAATAGGTAGAAGATATATATACACACACATACACGCACATACACACACATATGTACACACATATATGTATGTGCACATACACTCACAAACATCCACATACTATGTAGGCACATACATACACATACACACACACAGACATATGCAGGGGCACACACATACGCGTATATCCATATTCACACGAACACATTTACCCACTCATACATGTGCAAGCATATGTATATATATATACATACACACACATACATACGGATGTGTATACACTCATCCACCCATATATATATATATATGGGCACATGCACTCACAATCACACACACACACATACATATTCATACATCCCACCTTATGTATATATTGGTTGAAGTTTCCTTTCCAATCCATGCACATATGCATACATGGATTCGGTCACCCAAATATAAGTGCACGTATACATACAAACAAGATGTAGCATAGATAACAGATGATATATAATTATACACACACGCATACACAATTATATGTGTACACCCACGCACACACACATATACACACGCACACACGCGCGCACATACACATACATACGTTTAATTTCTAGTTGTTTGTTTAGTTAAGAGAAATGGTACTGTATTGGGTATGGGCGCGCGCACCCGCGAAAGTGTGCGTGTGCCTTATTGTGCTTTTTTGTTGTTTCGTGTGTGAGGGTGCACACCTACCCAAGCATGCATGCGTGTAAGTGTATTTTGTGTTTTGCCTATTTATGTGTATAATTATGGAGAGATGTTTAAGGCGGGGTTAAACTTTGTTATGAAATTTTTTTCTTGAGTTAGCAAGTAGAAGTAGTTGTCAGTTTGGAAGATGGGCATTATCTCGAATCTGCCTCCACTGCATGCGTGTATATGTTGTGATACATGTAGGCGTCTATTTTCCGCGATTTTGATGTTGGATCGGTGTAGGGCTACTCTATTACTAAGGTTTTTTGTAGCGCCTATGTAGGATTTATCGCATGCTGGACATTTTATTACATAGATCACGTTTTTTGAGGTGCAATCTAGGTTTTTTTTAATTTTGAATGTTTGTATGGGGTTCGTAAATGTGTATGTGTTTCCCTCTAATATTATGTTGCAGACTCCACATCGTTGTTTGTTGCATTTTGTGACTCCTTTTGTTGCGTCTTGATTGAGTTTGGATGAGGTAAGAATGCGTTTTAGGTTTTTGGGTTGGCGTTTGCTTTTTATTATTTTTGTTGTTTTAAGGAAATTGTTTAGTTTGCTGTTTTGGTTAAGTAGGACGAGGTTTTTCGTTATCTCTGTGAAAAGTTCTGGGTTGTTTGTGTTGTGTGTGGAGACGTATGTTAGGATTTGTTCTTTGTTTCGTTCTTTAGGGGTTCTCAAATCTTCTACTGGTATATTTGTCGCAAGTTGGATCCCTTTGTCTATAAGCTGTGATGGGTATTTTCTTTTTCTTAAATTTATTCGTAGTTCCTTGAGTCGGATTTTTCGAAGGTTATTGTCCGTGATTATGGTGCAGATTCTACGTGCTAGGGTGTAGGGAATTGATTTTATCCAGCTTTTAGGGTGGTGACTTTTAAAGTGTAGGTATTGTTGGGTGTCTGTAGGTTTGCGGTAAATGTCTGTGATAATGTTATTGTCTTTAATCTTTATCAGTATGTCTAGGAAATGTAATTCTGTAGAGCTTTGTTCTATGGTGAATTTAATTTTTGGGTGTAGGTTCTGGAGTATGGTGTGTAAGTCTGTGATGTCCCCCCATGTGGGTTTCCATAGGATGAAGCAGTCATCTAAGTACCTTTTCCATGATTCTACAAACAGTATTTTAGTGCTGTGGCCAAATTTTTGTTCTATTTTTTATATAAGGTTTCTTCTAGGTAGGCTAATGTAAGGGTTGCGTAAGTCGGTGCCATTTTCGTTCCCATTGCTGTACCTAGTGTTTGGATGTAGTTGGTATTGTTGAATTCGAAGGAATTATTATTTAGAATTATGTCTATACTATCGATAATGAATTGCTTTGTGAATCTGGGATGTAGTGTTTGTGCGTGTCTGTTGATCCAAAATAGTATTGCTTCTTTTCCTAATTCATGGGGTATATTACTATATAAACTACTAACGTCAAATGTAACTAATAGTGTCCCGTTTTCTACTGTGTGTGGTAAGGTAGTAAGAAAATGGATGTCGTCCCTTATGTAGCTCTTAACTTGATCTGTGAAAGGTTGTAATAAGATGTCTATTAAGTAGCTAAGTCTGCTTGTCGGACAGGCTGGTCCTGCTACAATGGGTCTAAATGTTAGGTCGCTAGGGTTTGGAGCGCTAATATATTCTGAGTTTTGTGTATCGATGGTAAGTTTTATTGTGCCAGATTTGTGTATTTTAGGCAGTCCGTAGAAGTTGTTGGTCTTTGTAATGAAATTTGTGAGGAAGTCCTTTTCTTTCTTTTTTAATATTTTGTTGTGTGTTGTACAAAGTTTTGTGATTTAAAAAACCTGCCGGTAAAAGAAAAAAGCAAACAATCGACAAACACATACAAGGACAACCAGGAACAGAACACTCTTACACGATATCTGCAAACACAGAGATCACATAACAAAGGTAAGAAACGAAACATACACCATACACAAACACATCCACACAACAGATACAACTACACACAAAGAAGCACCCACAATATATTCACGTCTTACACAAATTCCCAACAACTGGCCCAGCCAAAACGCACACTAATAACACCTCAAAATTACACAAGAACCCGCACCATTAACAAACACAACACACCGGACAACATACCACACAATACATCTCCACAAAAATACCCACTTATATACAATCCTAAGCAATACAAACCTAACTATTACCACCCAATTCAGCGAACCCAATCAAAAGTCCATTCCCACAGACACTACAGATATACATATATACATATATATATATATATATACATATATATATATACATATATATATACATGTATATATATACATATATATATACATATATATATATATATCTACATATATATACATATATATATATATACATATATATATCTACATATATATATCTACATATATATATATATATACATATATATATCTACATATATATATCTACATATATATATATATACATATATATATACATATATACATATATATGTATATATATATATACATATATATATATACATATGTATATATATATATATATATACATATAATTTATACAATCAGAAAAAACACCTTTTTTTTAATAGTACACAATTTTTGTTTTTATTATTTTTTATGACATGTTATTATATATTTTTTCTTAGTCTGACAGCTGTTTCGAAGGGTAAAAGGACAAACGGTTGTTCAAAAATATAAGTATTAGAAATAACAGTATGTTAATTAGCTTCGATATAGACGCATATTATCCCTCCATAACACCACAACTCTTTAAAGATGCAATATCCTTTGCAAAAACTCTCACTAGCATAACCAAAATAGAAACAGATATAGTTAACTTAGCGAGACGATCAATAATAAAATATGATAATAAACTTTGGACTAGGAATAACAGGGACCTAAACTTCGACATCACGATGGGATCGGCAGACTCCAGTCAGGCAACTGATGTAGTAGGCCTATACATATTGCAGAAACTAAGTGAAGAGATTCCAGAGCTAAAAGGTGGGCTATATCGTGATGATGCTCTGTTTTACATAAATGGTAGTATAAGAATAGTTAAGAACACAAAAACTAAGATAAAGAAAATATTTAATGATTTAGGACTAACAATAACCTTCAATGAAAACTACAAAACCGTTAACTTTCTGGACCTTACCCTAGATATAATAAATAAAACTTATGAACCTTACCACAAACCTAACCAGGCATTGTACTACATTGATAATAGATCTAATCACCCACCATCCATGAAAGCTGCAATAATACCAAACATATCTAAAAGACTATCTAAAATATCAATTAATGAAGACAAATTTAACAAAAATAGGGAGTACTATAACGAAGCAATAAAAAAATCCGGTTACAATAAAAGAATACAGTACATAAAGAACCATAACGTTGAACACACTAACTTTAGGACAAATGTAAATATAATATCATATAATAGAGTAATGAATAGAAATAGAAATAAAATAAGAACAAATAACAGAACTGATAACAACATAAGTACTAGCACTCGTGAAAAAACAATAAGAAGGGAGAACAACACTAACACAAATAGAAAGAATAGGAGGAAGCAACAAACATGGTTCAACATCCCATACTCTATACATATTAAAAATAATATTCCAAAAGAATTCTATGAAATAATAGATAAAAACTTTCCACCAAGCAATAAATTAAGTAAAATCATAAACAAAAACACTGTAAAAATTTCTTACTCAACCTCACCAAATTTAATTAGAAATATAATAGGAACGAACAGAGCCAAAATAGAAAAAGCAAATAATAATAACTTAGAAAATAATAGGAATGAAAACTGTGGATGCAACTGCCGTGTAGCTATGGAATGCCCGTTAGAAGGAAATTGCCTCGTATCAGATGTTGTATATAAATGTGAAGTTAAAACTAATAGAGGTGTAAAAGCATACATTGGTAGTACGAGCACTCAGTTTAAAACCCGGCTAAACAATCATATTTCATCATTTAACAAAAACAATAATAGTAGCAGAAATATAATAAATAACACAGCAAACACTAATAATACTAATAATAACCATAGTGGGAGGGAAACAAATAGAAAGAAAAATAATAATGACA
>NC_136525.1:29620090-29622590 GCF_053919585.1 Euprymna scolopes
ATATATATATCTATATATATGGATAAAAATATATATATGGATATATATATCTATATATATATATATATATATATATATATGGATATCATATATATATCTATATATATATGGATATCATATATATATCTATATATATATGGATATCATATATATATCTATATATATATGGATATCATATATATATCTATATATATATATGGATATAAATATATATATATGGATATATATATGGATATATATATATATCCATATATATAGATCCATCTATATATATATGGATATATATATATATCTATATATATATATATATATATATATATATATATGTTGATATATTAATCTATATATATCTCTGGATGTATATATATATCCATATATATATAGATATATATATATCTGTATATGGATATACATATCTATATATATGGATATATATATATCTATATATATGGATATATATATCTATATATTGATATATATATATATATCTATATATATGGATATATATATCTATATATTTATATATATATATATATATATATATGGATATATATATATCTATATATTGATATATATATATCTTTATATATGGATATATATATCTATATATGGATATATATGGACATATCTATATATATCTATATACATATAGTGATATATATATATATATCTATATATATATGGATATATATATCTATATATATGGATATATATATCTATATATATATGGATATATATATCTATATATATATGGATATATATATCTTTATATATATGGATTTATCTATCTATATATATGGATATATGTATCTATATATATGGATATATATCTATCTATATATATGGATATATCTCTCTATATATATGGATATATCTATATATATATGTATATATATATATATATGGATATATCTATATATGTATCTATATATATGTGGATATATATAGATATGTATATATGTATATCAATATATATGGATATATATATATATATTCATATATATGGATATAGATATCTATATATATTGATATATATATATATATCTATGTATATTGATATATATATCCATATATATTGATATATATGTATCCATATATATTGATATACATATATAGATATATATCTACATATGGATATATACATAGATCTATATAGTTTTATATCCATATATAT
The DNA here is from genome assembly GCF_053919585.1 of Euprymna scolopes. Classification (NCBI taxonomy): domain Eukaryota; kingdom Metazoa; phylum Mollusca; class Cephalopoda; order Sepiida; family Sepiolidae; genus Euprymna; species Euprymna scolopes. Next base: position 29,621,265 of record NC_136525.1, read on the forward strand.
TGATATGTATATCCATATATATTGATATACATATATAGATATATATCTACATATGGATATATACATATATCTATATAGTTTTGTATCCATGTATATCCATATATATATAACAAAAGTATTAATAAAACATTGTAAAAGATATCTTGAGAAAGAGTTAAATACATATTTAATTTTAAAAAAGGAAGCACAAGATTAGTGTATATTCCTTAATTATTTTTTTAATTTTATTTGTTTTTTCTGTATTTCTTTGGTCGGTTTTCTATCTGCTGGCTCCGTTTTATGGTATAAGTATACCTATTAATTAAATGTATACACACCTACTCATTTTTGTTCTATGTATTTGTTTACTTATATTTCATAATATGCATTTATGTACACATTTATTTGCCTTATTCCGGAGTTTGTAGATACCGGCCTTTCCCCCCCCTCCCCTTTTTTTGTATGTAAGTATGTATGCTTTTGTTTAACTTGTATATGTTTTTGGATATGTGTATATATTTATGACTGCGTGTGTGTTATAGTATATGTGTACATATATGTACATATATTCATATGCGTGTGTGTATGTATATACATGTATGTGTGCATTTGTGTGTCTGTATATATGTATATGTATGTGTATCTATATATGTATATGTATGTGTGTATATATATATGTATGTGTGCGTATATATATAATTTTCTATTTTTTATTTATTTTTTTATTTATTTTTTTATTTATTTACTTTCACTTTTTGTATTCACGTGTATATCTAAGCTGACCTAATTATTAACGCTAACTTTCGCGGTTTTTTCTAGGTCAATTTGACCTTGCTTTTCACATTTAAACTTTCACCTCTTTTCGTTTTTTTTTTTTACCTAAATGTTTTTGATTTATCCAGCCTTGACAGACGTGTTTTAAATTTTTTCTCCAGTGCTTTTCTTTTAATGATTTGGAAGTCATTCCATTTGCGCTCATGTCTTTTATTGATATATATATATATATATATATGTATATATATACTGAAATATATATGCATATATATATATATTGAGATATATATATATGTATATATATGGATATATATATGGATATATATATATGTATATATATATGGATATATATATATATATATATATGGATATATATATGTATATATATATATATATGGATATATATATATGTATATATATATGGATATATTTGTATGTATATATATATTGATATATATATGTGTATATATATATGGATATATATATATGGATATATATATGGATATATATATGGATATATATATATGTGTATATATATATTGATATACATATGTATATGTATATATATATTGA
>NC_136525.1:29627590-29665090 GCF_053919585.1 Euprymna scolopes
TTGCAGCTAATTCTACCCTATGCGACGAAGGCAATCAACTCCCCATATTTCCTCCTATAACACAGAACAAGCTAGGTAACATACAAATATCCGTGCATGAGGTCGCCAAGCTAATCAAGAACCTAGATTCCAGTAAAGCAACTGGCCCTGATGGCATCCCAATTATAGTGTTAAAAAGCTTCAACCAGAACTTGCTCCCATACTTACGAAACTATTTAAGCGCTGCCTTAAGGAGAAGTGCTTTCCGACTCCCTGGAAGACCTCATCAGTTTGCCCTGTATTTAAGAATTCAGGTGATAAGTCATCTCCCTTTCAGTACAGACCAATAAGTCTCCTGCGTGTTATGAGTAAATTGCTGGAATCCATATTAAATAGAGAAATAGTCAACCACCTCAGCAGGAATAACCTTCTTAGTGACACACAATATGGTTTCCGCTCTGCAAGATCTGCCGCAGATGTGCTGACGGTTATATCCCACAGGATTAGTGAATCTCTTGACAAAGGCTTCCTTTCTAGGGCAATTGCTCTTGACATATCAAAGGCCTTCGACAAGGTATGGCATAAGTGTCTACTTCACAAGATTTCCAGCTACGTTATAACTGGAAATGTTTTCTCAATCATTGAATCATTTCTCTCTGATAGGCTCATAAGTGTAGTGGTAGATGGACAAAAATCGGAAGCCTGCAATATAAATGCTGGAGTCCCTCAGGGGTCAATACTGTACCCAACTCTCTTATCAATGACCTCCCTAAACACATACTTAAATCATTCGTTGACATCTATGCTGATGACACGACCATCTACGGCAACACATCAAAGGCTGTAAATGACAAAGTTCTCTCTGATTCTCTCTCCTCTGATCTCGAGCACGTGGTTCAGTGGGGGAAGATGTGGCTGGTTACCTTTAATGCATCTAAAACCAAACTCCTATCCTTACATCATCAACGCTCTGATACCCATCTGGCATCAATTGGGATAGATGGCTCTCGTCTGGGTGAGGCCCCATGTTTTGACAAGCTTCTGGGTTTGACCTTTACTCCTGATCTGAAATGGAACATGTACATCAAGTCTGTTGCCAAGGTCGCTGGAAAGATGGTGGGATCCTTCTACCGCTCCAGAAGATATCTCACTACTGATGCAATTCTCTATCTATATAAAAGCTAAGTACGTCCAAATAATAGACTTTGTGGCTTAGTGGGAGATGCCCTTTTCTCTACCCTGCAACCTCTCTCCCACAGAAGAGACGTTGCGAGCCTATCCTTGTTTTATCGTTATTTCCATGGTAGGAGCTTGTCTGAATTCCAATCTCTGGTCACCCCTCGCACATTCTTTCACGAAAAACACCCGTCTAGCTGAATCCACTGTGAAAAATTTCCCCCTCTCTATATCTGTGCCTAAATCAAAATGCGGATTCCATGAACAAAGCTTCTTTCTTAGAACTGCACGCCTGTAGAACTCTGTTCCGTCTGCCTGCTTCCCACTGGACTACAACTTGCATGTCTTCAAGTCCAACGTTAACAAATTCCTAATGAACTGCCCCCTTAAGTAAACACTTCATCAAATCTCCACACTAACGTAATGTACTTGCAATAACCCTTATCCCAGAGTGGCTTCCGGGCTTTGATAAGTGGTGATCACTGTGTAAAAAAAAAAATATATATATATATGTATGTATATATATGTATATATGTATATATATATACATATATATATATGTATATATATATATATGTATATATATATATATGTACATATGTAAATATGTACATATATATGTATATATATATAAATATGTACTTATATATATACATATATATGTATATATATATTATACATATATTGTGTCAGATCATGTCATATGCTACTGGTACCCAGTACTACCTGTCTCATGGTCGGGTCACCGGCGACTAAACTGGTTCCCCCACCAGACTTGTTTGGTGAGGAGGGCGGCTAGTCTCCCTGGAGGATTAAAAACAAGACCTTCCAAAGGGCGAATGAACTCTTTTTCTGGGTCAACGGCCAACTAGCACCGTGTATATTTGTGTGTGTGTGTATATGTGTATTGGGGTGGAGAGGGCTCCCGTAAGACGCGGTGAAGGCAACCTTTCTAGGAGAAGCAAATCTCTGATTTAAAAAACCATAAAGCGGGAGACCAATACCCGCATTTAGCTGGTCTGCAGTTTAATTTGTTGCTGGCTATCTTGCTCTTGCTTGTTGCTGGATCTCAACATTTTGAACCGAGAGAGAGACTTAGCTGTTGTACAAAGCTAAGACTCTGTAACATCATCTTTGTATAGATACTCCCTCAGGCATTTGGGCTCATGGATTTTAAATGTCTGAGGGAGTGGCCTCGTCTGACAAGAGACGTTGCAATCATCATATATACATATGCATACATATACATATATACGCGTACATATATATACATCTATATACATACACAATATACTTATATATATACGGATATATATACCCATACATATATATACATACATATATACAGATATATATATATATATATATATACCCATACGTACACATATGCACATACATATATGCATACACTTACCTACATATACATACACGTACATAAATATGCACTCATACACATATACATACATGCTCATACATACACATATATATGCATATATACACATGCATACATCTACATACATACACACATGCATAAATACACATACACACGCCTATGTACGTACATACACATACATGCTTATATACACATACATACATACGCACAAACATATGTATACATACATATACGCATAGATATACACACATATACATACTCATGTACATAAACATACATACACCTATACATACATATATACATAGATACATATAATGATGGCAGATCAATTATTACCTGCTTCCAGCATTTGAGACCTACACGCGTCTCAACTTTTCCATCGCAATAAGACCATTTTTTTTATAGACAAATGCCTGAGGGAGTATCTATACCTGATGGTGTTACAGAGTTTTAGCTTTGTACGACAGCTTTATCTCTCTCGGTTCAAAATGTTGACATCCAGCAACAAGCAAGAGCAAGATAGACAGCAAGAAGTCAAACTGCAGACCAGCTGGATGCGTGTACTGGTCTCCGGCTTTATGTTTTTTAACTCAGAGATTTGCTTTTCCTAGAGAGGTTACCTTCACCACGGCTTACGGGAGCCCCCTCCACCCCGCATACACATGGAAATAAACACATGCGTACATACAGATGTACACCAACATACGTATGTATGTTCACACATACAAACATAATCACGTAGAGGCACACATGTACGCATATACACACACATGCATATACATACGGACACGCACATATACATGCAATATACACATGAATAAATAGTCCAAAAGTCATAAATAGTAAGTGATCAGCGACTGGACCGTTTTTGTCCTTTTTCCTCGCTGCTTGGATTTTTTATTTTCTTTTTTGTTTGTTTTAGACTCATTCTTCTGCAGCACATGCCAATAATATTAACAAACTCGCACATAATTTTCCAAACAAATCAACGTACGAACCGACGAGAACACAGTCCAACTGAAAATGATTTAAAGACGCTTAGATTTTTTTAAAATTATACATATATACATATAAAGGGTGTCCATAAAGTCCGTGTGCTATTTAAAAAAATTATAACTTTATTTGGATTTGCAATAGAAATAATCTGTAATGGAAAGAAGTAAATCTATATTTTTTAAGCTTTTATTGAAATCTTATTTTACTTCCCACATGCCCTCCATCATTAGCAATACAAAGGGTAATACAATTTTGCAGTTCACGAAAAACATTTGCCAAATGATTTAAAGTAATGCCTGAAATCACATTAGTTATTCTAGCTTTCAAATCTTACAATGAACTGGGTTTGATTGCATACACAATTGTTTTCCCAAGTCCCCATTAAAACAATCTAATGGAGTCAAAGCTGGCGAACGTGGAGGCCAATTAAATGGTCCACCCCTTCCGATCCATCTGGTAGGAAATTCCTGATTTAGAAACTGTCTAACACGCCGAGGAAAGTGACACGGAGCTCCATCTTGTTGAAACACTGTATCATCTTTCAAGTTTTATTGTTCAAGTTGCGAAATAAAGTAATTTCGCAACATATCTCAGCAGCTGTCACTGTTAATAACACGATCTTCAAAAAATATAGCCCTATGATTCGATTTATTTCCAAAGCACACCACACATTAACTTTAAGAGAGCCCCTTTCATGTTCAACCGTTTCATTTGGGTTTTCAGTTCACCAAATTCGGCAATTATGCCTGTTGACCTTGCCACTAATGTGAAATGTTGCTTCATCAGAAAACAGTAAATTACTCACAAATGCATCATCATTGCAAAGGTTTTAATTGAACTGATGACAGAAAGTTAGCCGTGCATAATAATCCTCTTCTAATAACTGTTGATGTAATTGAATTTTGTAAGCTTTCATATGAAGTTTTGCCCGCAGAATCTTATGTACAGTAGACTTTGGCAGCCCGAGCTCCAATGATGCCCGTCTTACTGACTTTCTTGGACCTGCAGTAAAGGATTCTTCTATGGAAGCAACACTTTTGTCACTGACACATGGCTTTCCAGACCGTGGTTTATTATGGACAGAGTCTGTCTCTAAACTTTTTCATCAATTTAACAATGGTGTTCCTAGGAGGCGCTTTTTTATTGTATTCAATTCTAAACTTTCTTTGTACAGCAACAGTAGATTTCAATTCAGCCAACTAAAGGGCACAGTTTACTTTTTCCTCAATTGAAATCATAGGATCAAATTGATTCTGAAAAACAAAAGAAAATATTTTTTACTTATTTTTTACTTATCTAAAAATTGTTACGAATTTGGTGGTGAAAAATTATTCAATAACTATACTTAAAACAAGATACATGAAATTTATAACATTTTTTACAGATTATTTCTATCACAAAAATAAAAAAAAAGTTATACATTTTTTATAGTGCACACAAACTTTATGGGCACCCAGTATACACACACACACATATATAAATATATATATACATATAATATAAATATAATATAAAGAAAACATATAATATAAATATAATATAACATAAGATTCATATAATATAACATAACATATAATATAAATATAATATAAAGAAAACATATAGAGATACACATATAAAATATATATAAAAAAATATATATACATACAAATATATAGTATATATAAAGACTATATATATAAACATATATAATATATATAAAGAATATATATACAAATATATATAATATATAAAGAATATATATATACATATATATAATATATATATATATATATATATATATATATATATATTATAAAAAGAACAGATGAATGCTTTACACGAAAAATGTAAATAGGTATGTGAAAGTAGAGAAAAGTTTGATTCTTTTTTTCAAGGGAATGTACAAATTATTTTTTTTTAACAAATGTTCAGAAAATAAACAGAAAAATACTTCCATCATTAATTATGCAAAAAATAAATAAATAAATAAAATTTTGATTTAGTGTTTCAACATTATGCTTATAAATCACGATAAAACTTGCTGAGTATGCGCTGTTTTACGGTTGTTGTAAAAATGGAACAGAAACTTAAATTTCACTTCGTTTTAATCTTTCTTACTTTTTTAATTGTGCCCCCCCCCCAACGAATATAATCAAAACAGTAACATTCAACAATTGTAATTTATGTATATAAAACACAAAATATTTATAAAACAAACAAAAAAAAACGTTAATAACGTAAGGGAAATAATTCCATTTTTAAACGAAAAAGTCAGTTTGGTATATCTTTTTGTTATTTTTTACATAAGTTCACATTGGAAATGTCGACATTTATAGGTTGTCATTTAACTAATTTCCTACTTTTTTACTTAGAGGAACAGGGGACAGTCCTTATCATGTGCATCCCTTCCTCTCATTTAAAAAATGCACGTATTTTGAAATTTTAGTACATTATATATATATATATATATATATATATAACCACTTGGCTAAGAAACATCAGACACCATAAAACAAAAATGAAACTTTTTTTCCAACTGAATTTATTTTTTTAGACCAGACTCTCTATCTGATCTCCCTGGCATATTCCTTTTGGGCGTAGGGTAGTACCTCCTATAACTCACGTCAGCTGCTTCATCCAGCCACCCTTATGCCGTAAACTGGTCTCATTGTACCTCTTTACGAAATCGACAACTCTTCGTCCAAATGTGTCCTTGATCCTTTCTTTCGTATTTAGAGTTTTTTTTTCGTTTTGTAACTAACTTATCTTTTTGGGACATTCTCAAAACTCATTTATCTTTGTGGTTGGCTTCCAAAGTTCCAGATATACCTTTATCCACTGATTCGCTCGAATTTCCTTGCTTGGACCCTTAGAACTTGATGAAGACCTAGAAAATATCAGCCTTAACTAACACCTCTTGCGCCAAAATTCCTAATTGCGCACTACATTCTATCTAATGGCTCGCTTTTTTGTGATATTTCTTTTCTCCCATCAGAGCTTCCAAGATCCAGCAGAGATATCCCACATTCATGCGTCTCTAATAAATACAAGGTTATATCTTCCTACGAAATTACGGTATATTTTACTTTTCTCTCACTTCATTATGCTATACGTGGTTAGCCTCGGGCTCTCATAGCACTTTTTTCATAAGGATTCTCGTATCCGTCCAACACATACATTTTTAACTTATTGTGTCGAGACTTATCTTCTGCTCGAAACCATTAAATGCGGCCATTTCTGATGACCAGGAAATTTCCCATTCACTTTATTGTTTTACAAAGGAATTTAACCTACTAGTCTAATTCTGTAACCCATATTTTATTATGCATTCTTTCTAAGAATGTTAATAGTTTCCAGCTGAATTTGTATTTATTAAATATTTTAACAGAATCAACAATTTACTGGACATTCCATTTATAATAACATTCTGTGTTTATTTAACTTATGATTGGAATTCTCAATTCAAAGTCTAGATTCGCAAGTTCGAATCCTTGACTATCCTATTTCACATTTACATTTAACTAATTTCCTACTTTTTTACTTAGAGGAAAAGGGGGCAGCCCTTATCATGTAACATTATATATATATATATATATATATATATATATATATATATATATATATATATATATATATATATATATGAACAAATGATTAATAAAACATGTTAAAAGACATCCTGAAAAAGAGTTAAAAACATATTTAATTTTAAAAAGGAAGCACAAGATAAGTGGATAGTCCTTAATCCGCGGAGTTTCGAAGAAATACTCTCCTTCTCATCAGAGGGCAGGAATTAGCAAAATGCGGTGAAAGTTTAAATTTGAAAAGCAAGGTCACTCTGTCCCAGACAAAAAGCGCGAAAGTTAGCGTTAATAATTAGGTCAACTTAGATATGCACGTGAAAGTCTCAGAATTAAATTAAGAAACACGCGTCAGAAGAACAAATAAATGGCTAAGTTTATGAAATGGAGCGTCTATTATATTAAACAAACAAAAAAAATAAAAGTAAATGAATTAAAAATTGAAAATTAAAAACTTAAAAAGTTAAAAAAAACTATATATACATATATACACACATACACACACATATACATACATACAGACACACAAATGCACACATACATGTACATACATACACACACGCATATACATATATATACATATATGTATACATATACAATAACACACACACACATACATACACACATATACAAACATACACACACGCATGCATAAATATATACACATATCCAAAAACATACACAACTTAAACAAAAACATACATACATACTTACATACAATTTAAGGGGAGGGACCGGCCGGTATCTACAAACTCCGGAATAAGGCAAATAAATGTGTATGTAAATGTATATAGTAAAATATAAGTAAACAAATACATAGAATAAAAATGAGTAGGTTGATGTATATATTTAATTAATAGGTATACTTATACCATAAAACGGAGACAGCAGATGGAAAACCGGCCAAAGAAATAAAGAAAAACAAATAAAATTAAAAATATAAAAAGCTTAGAAGGTAAGATTAAAAAAATAAAGAAAATTATGGGATAAGATATATATTTGAAGGGTTAACTTAATAGCTATGTAATTTCAAATTTACCATATTTAAACTTGGACATATGTTTGCAATAGGAGATCAGTTCGTTTTTAGAGTTTATTATATTACTAATTTGGGGGGAGGTTATAATAGTTATAGCTTCAAATGCACAGAGGTGACAAGACTTAGAGCCTGGAGTATAAGACTTAACTTTTTTTAGGATGGTCCATTTAATTGAACAGTGGGTATTGGCAGAATTAAGCTTTTTAACCAGTGTAGTTAGAGAAGTTCCCTTGTTATTATTTGAATTTTGGTTATTGAAAGAAGTGTGGTTTGAAATTCTTTTCTTTATTAAAGTTGAAGTAGCACCAATATATGTATATGTTTTATTAATAGCTCGGGGTCGAGAATAATATAAATTTGTTGATTTATACTGAGAAGAGAATTTAAATTTTGTTCATTTTGATGAACAGAGGGTAGGACAGTGATTGTAGCAAGATTGGTTTGGAGGGGATAATTAGTGTTGTCAGTGTTAGGATGGCTGCTATGAGAAATATTATCATTATTATTATAGCTGGTTGTATGATTGAAAATAGAGGGACTGGTTAATTCGTTTGTTGGATTAATAATTATATCCGAGGGAGAGTCGGAGGAAGGATAATTTGGTGGCAAAATGTCTATTATTGGAGAATTGCACGGGAGCTCTGTAATTGTGCATGAATATATTACATCTTTATGATTATTGAGCGGACAAGTTGTTTGTTAATACAGTTGCAGTTTCTTTTTGGTTGGATTGGGAAAGGGATTTTTTGGGCTGATTTAATTTTTTTTGTTATTAGATGCTAAAATTCTTTGTGCTTAATTAGGCATAGTAGAATAAGAAATTCTTATTGAGTTTTTATTAAAAATTGAACTATATCTGTGTGGGTATTTGAAAGAGTTTTCTACAATATTGAAGAATTCTTTAGGTATATTGGTTTTAACATTTACGCTAAATGGAGAATTAAACCAAATATTTTTCTTTCTCCTAGTGCGACAGGGTGGGTTAGAAGTATTACGATTAGCATGTTGGTTCGGATTATATTTGTGGAGTGGACTATTGCTATTGATAGCAGCAGATCTTGTTATTTGAACTGGTTTCTTGCGAGTCACATTGTGTGTGATTACAGATTTAAGACGGCATACAGGTGGATCATAATGGTTATATTGAATCTTTTCATTGTATCCTGAATTACTTAAGGCATTATTGAAGAAAGTAGCATTTTGATTAAAGGCTTTTTTATCGGCTGAGAGCGTAGAAATTCTTCTAGAGACGGATGGTACTATAGATTTTATAATTGAATTGGGGTGGTTAGAAGATTTATGGACGTATAAAAGCGTAAGGTTGGGTTTATGATAGGGGCTGTAAGTTTCAGTATTAAGATTAAGTGTAATGTCTAGAAAATCTGAAATTTTTTTATTTGGTTCAATAATTATAGAAAGGCCAGAATTATTAAAAAAAAGTTATGTAATTGTTTAATTGTATTATTGTACTCTCTTGGTCTTGCGGTTGTTGTAAATAGAGCATCGTCTCTATAAAGGCCCCCTTGGATATGTTTAAAGTGGTACTTAAGTTCTTTCAGTAAGAAGAGTCCCACTAAATCTGTAACTTCTGCAGAGTCAAAAGAACCCATTAAGATGCCAAAAATATTGGGGGTATCTTTTCTAGTCCAAAACTTATTGTTAAATTGTATAAGGGATTTTCTGGCTAGGAGAATTAATTTAATTTCCAAATAAGTTAAGTCAAAATTTCTTTTAGCAAAGATAAGAGCCTTATTTAAGAGGATCGGTGAAATTGATTGGTAATAATTGCTGATGTCAAAGGTCATGAAGTTAAGGAGGTCTTTATTTTTAAGGGAAACAAACCAATTAATTACAGAATTACAATTTTGCCAAAGGGGGAAGCTAACTTTTTCTTTAATTTAAATTGTGTATATTCATATATACACAATATATATATATTCATATATACACAATATATATTCATATTTACACAATATATATATTCATATATACACAATATATATATATTCATATATACACAATATATATTTATTCATATATACACAATATATATTTATTCATATATACACAATATATATTTATTCATATATACACAATATATATATATATATTCATATATACACAAGATATATATATATTAATATATACACAAGATATATATATATTCATATATACACAAGATATATATATATATATATTCATCTATACACAACATATATATATATATTCATATATACACAAGATATATATATATATTCATATATACACAAGATATATATATATACATTCATATATACACAAGATATATATATATATTCATATATACACAATATATATATCATTTATATATACACAATATATATATCATTTATATATACACAATATATATATATATTTATATATACACAATATATATATATATATTTATATATACACTATATATATGGATTTGTATATACACTATATATATATTTGTATATACACAATATATATATATATATATTTGTATACACAATATATATATATATTTGTATACACAATATATATATATTTATATATATACAATATATATATATATTTATACATACACAATATATATATATTTATACATACACAATATATATATATTTATATATACACAATATATATATTTATATATACACAATTTATATATATTCATACATACACAATATATATATATTAATACATACACAATATATATATATATTTATACATACACAATATAGATATATCTATACATACAAAATATATATATATTTATACAAATATATATATATATATTTATATATACACAATATATATATATTTATATATACACAATATAGATATATACACACAATATATATATATACAATATATATTTATATATACACATATATATATACGATATATATATATTTATATATACATGATATATATATTTATATATAGCCAATATATATATATATATATATATATATTTATATATACCCAATATATATATATATATATATGTATATATACACAATATATATATTTATTTACATATACACAATATATATATATATATATATGTACACAATGTATATATATTTATTTATATATATATACAATATATATATTTTTATTTATATATACACATTATATATATATATTTATTTATATATACACAATACATATACACACAATATATATATACATACAATATATATATATATTTTGTATATACACAATATATATATATATAATATATGTATACACTATATATATACAATATATATATATATATATACACGATATATATATATATATGCTTATATATAAAATATATATATATTTATATATACAGGATATATATATATGTTTATATATAAAATATATATATATTTATATATACACAATATATATTTATATATACACAATATATATTTATATATACACAATATATATTATATATACACAATATATATATATATATATATATATATATATATATATATATTTATATATACACAATATCTATATATTTATATATGCACAATATATATACACACAATATATATATACACACACACAATATATATATATATATATACACAATATATATATACACAATATATAAGTTGCCTGTCTAGCCGCACTGATGAGCTGTGAAACAGCGAAACAGTACTGTATGTGGATGACTATACACAATATATATATATATTTATATATTCACAATATATATTTTAAATTCTTAAAAAATAATATATATTTATATTAATAATATATATATATATTTATATATATATATACAATAGATATATATATATACACAATATATATATTTATATTTATATATACAGAATATATATTTATACATACACAATATATATATATATATTTATATATTTATACATACACAATATGTATATATATATGTATTTATATATACACAATATATATATATATATATATATATATGTATATATACACAATATATATATATATACACAAAATATATATATATATATTTATATATACACAATATATATATATATACACAATATATATATATATGTATATATATTTATATATATATACAATATATATATATATACACAATATATATATATATATATTTATGTATACACAATATATATATATTTATATATACACAATATATATGTATATACACAGTATATATATATATTTATATATACACAATATATATGTATATACACAGTATATATATATTTATATATACAATATATATATGTATATATAATTATATGTATATATACACAAGATATATATATTTATATATACACAATATATATATATTTATATATACACAATATGTATATATATACACACAATATATATATATTTATATATACACAATACATACACACACACATATCTGTATATAAGTTTGGTGGTTTAATTTTAAACTCCGAAAAAACAACACATGGAGACATATATTCGATTTCAGAATTTATTACTTCACGTAAGGAATGTATAGAACAGGTTATTTTAATTTCCTAAAAATATATATTTATATATACACTATATATTTAATATCTATATATATATACATATTTATATATCTATATTATATATTTTAATTTCCTTAATATATATATATATATTTATATATACACAATATATATATATGTACACAATATATGTATACATATATTTATATATTAATTTCCTTTATATATTTATATACACAATATATATATATTATATATATTTTAATTTCCTTAATATATATATATATATATATATATACACACACACAATATATATAGATTTTTTGTAGTATTAATTTATTTAAAAAAACAACACAACGTGTCTACCAAAGAGTACTCAATGTTTAGACAGAGCAATATAGATCAGTTGTATAATGGCTACACATATGGCGAGATATTCTTGGCCGTATGATGTGACTTTCCCTAGCAAGGTTGTCACTGAAAAATATTCGCATATGTGCATATGTTTTCATATTCAACATATATATATATATATATATATATATATATATATTGTGTATATATTTATATATACAATATATAAACACACAATACATATATCTATATATGTACACTATATATACACACAATATATATATACATATTATATATACACACTATATATGCAAAATATATATACACACAACATATATATACACAATATATATACACAGAATATATACACACAATATATATATACACATAATGTATATATAAAAAATATATATACACTTATATATACAATGTATAAATATACGCACAATATATATACACAATATATATGAAATGTATATATACACACAGTATATATATATACACACACAATATATTTACAATATATATACGCAATATGTATATACACAATATATATGCACACAATATATATATACAATGCATATACACGCAATATATCTATACGCAATACATATATACACAATATGTATACACAGTATATATATTAACAATATATATATACACACAGTATATATATTATATGGAAAAATGCGCGCATGAAGATTAATATTCTTAAGATTTTATTAAACCTGGAAAAGTAAAGGACAAGAAATTCAACCTGGAAAAGTAAAGAACAAGATATTCTAGTAAAGTAAAAAATAAGAATTTTTTAGACTTAATTATTATTATTTGCATATGTTGTTGTTTATTGTTGAGTTAGAAAGAGTGTCAGTCGGTGGTTGAACTTATTTCCCCCTTATTATTTGCATATATTTATGTAGTGAAAATTGTTTGAATAAAATTAATTCATTAGTTACTTAGTTAGTAGATGGAATTAATAATTTTATAATTTACATAAAAATTAATAATTTTATTATATCATAATTAGGATCATTTAATTCTTTCTAGCTCAACAATAAACAACAACATATGCAAATAATAAATAAAATATTCAAATTTTATTTTTAGCTGCAATATTTTAAGTCTAAAAAATTCTTATTTTTCACTTTACTAGAATATCTTGTTCTTTACTTTTCCAGGTTGAATTTCTTGTCCTTTACTTTTCCAGGTTTAATTAAATCTTAAGAATATTACTTTTCATGCGCGCATTTTTCCATATAATCCATGATTTTTCCAGGCATTGCTATTGTATTAATATATAAATGTATAATATTTATTAATGATTGTCAAAAAAAATTAGCTCTCAAACACACATTTATGCAATATTTATCATTCAATCACAGTAGTTCCGAGCCAGGGTCTCTACCGAGACTGCGGTTCATGAATTCGTGATCTGTATAGAGCGTAAACTAACAAATAAGAAGATGCCACTCGGTGTCTTTTTAGATATCGTTGGAGCTTTTGACAACATACCCTTCAGTAGTATGTTCAAGTCGCTACGAGAACTCAATGTGCCACCAGTACTCATCCGATGGATTGAGTATATGGTGAGGCACAGAACAGTTCAAGTAGAACTACTGAGGGCAACTGTTAAAAGGGAAGTAGTTAAATGAAACCCCCAAAGTGGGATTTTATCACCTTTACTATTGAACTGTATGCTGAATCCTCTTTTAAAGGAGTTTAAAAATAGGAATATTTATGCCCAGGCTGCTGCTGATGACATTGCAGTGCTGGTCGCGGGTTCAAAAGCATCATTGGTCAGACCCATTGCCAAAATGGGACTACATTTTTCATCAAATGTGATAACGAAAAATTTGAGTTCATTCAAGAACATGTATATCATAGAATTCACTAATATTTTTAATCGATAAATTCACCATTTTTTGCTATAAAATGATAAGGAGAGTTAAAAAAATTTTAATTATAAAAAAAACGATACACGGGATTGAACCTAAAATCTTTCCACCAACCCCCGGTACTCTAACCCTTACGCTAACATGTCATATTGGCAAAATCGCAATAAAAAATATTTATATACAAAAAAGTTATGCAAAATAAAAAAGCGTTAGTCACTTATGTACTTACTCTCCTGTTTGTGAACCCACATATTTTGTTGTAACTTTTTTTCTACTGAACCAATTTTCGAAATTTGTTTTTCAAAATGTAGCTAATGAGGTGTTCTATCCAACTATCCTGTTTGAAATTTGGTTGCGAACGCAATTAGTGGTGGGGGTTTGAAGTGTCTCGATTCATTCAATTTCGGACTTAAGCATATATTCAACCACTACAGTTGTTGAATGATACACAATATATATACACATATATATACACACACACAATATCTATATTTACACAATATATATACGCAATATATATACCCACAATATGTATATACACAATATGTATATATATACACAGTGTATATATACAGAATATATATACACATATATACACACAATATGTATATAAATGTGTAGATACACAATATATATATATATATATATATATATATATATATATATATATACAGTGTCTATATATTTTCACAATCTCTCTCTCTCTCTCTCTCTATATATATATATATATATATATATATATATATATATATATACACACACAATATCTATCTATTTATAAAGTGTTTTTTACATGTTTTATTAATTTGCTCTTGTTATAAGCTCTGTCTCCTATATTGTTTTATCGGGATTTTACATCTGGTTGAGATATTTTTATAAATATTAATTCTGTAATATTTATAATATACTTTAGTTTTACCATCTTGTATCATTTTGGTAAATTTAATTTTAATTTTTATTTTATTATAAGCTCCCGCTGGGTTGAGTTTTTATTCCCTCCAAATATGTTTTTAAAGGAATACATGCCTCTGTGTTCAAAAAATATCCATATTCTTACCCCCCAAAAATATATCTACAAATTTATTCTCGCTTTGAACACATTCCTTAAAAATATAAGGTGAATTGCTTATCACCATGACTTAAGCATTAAGAATAAACTTAAAGCGCCTATTTCCTCTGAAGACCAACCTCATCCAGAAATCTTAAATGAACTCCCTATCAACTCTCGCAGAGAACAAAAGAAAATCGAAAGAATTGCTGCCAAATTTTACTGATTAAAGACCACTGCTCACTCCAAATACAACTCTTACCTTGAGAAGTTTGAGACTTCCATGTTAAAGTTAGTCAAAAAAAATTCAATTTAAGAAACAAAAACACCATTAAAATCCTGTTACTCGAAAAATAAATAATTTTGCCGAAAAAGAATATACATATATTCGTACCTGCTGATAAGACAAAAATTATTATAAACTTGACTATCCTACATATAAAAGACATTTGTATAAAGAACTTAATAAATCTTATAAAATAGTCCCTCGAAAGACTTTAGATTCCATTAATTCTGAAGCTAAACTTTTACTGACATCTATGAATATTCATAACTTCACTGAAATAATTTCTCCGGATACCCCTAAATTCACCCTCAAAGATCATAAACCTAATTTCTATGACAACCCCTCCGTCAGATTGATCTGCCCATCTAACTCTGACTTAGTTGCTGTAAGCAAAAATATCTTAGATAGAATCATCCCTTCTATTTTTAAAAAGTAAGTTTCCGTCTTTGGCTAAATTCCGATTCCGTAATTAATTGGTTTGTCTCCCTTAAAAATAAACACCTCCTTAACTTCATAATCTTTGACATCAAAAATTATTATCAATCGATTTCTCCGATCCTTTTAAATAAGGTTCTAATCTTTGCTAAAATAAATTCTGACCTAACTAATTTAGAAATTAAATTAATTCTCTTAGCGAGAAAGTCCCTTATACAATTTAACTTTTTGGACTAGAAAGGACAGTCCTGATACTTTTGACATATCGATGGGTGCTTCTGACTCTGCAGAAGTTACAGATTTAGTGGGACTCTTCTTACTGAAAGAACTTAAACACCACTTTAAACATATCCAAGGGGGCCTTTATAGAGACGATGCCCTTTTTACTACAACAGCCAAGAGAGTACAACAAAATAGTTAGAAAATTATATAAATCGTTTAATAACTTTGGCCTTTCTATAATTATCAAACCAAACAAAAAAAAATTCAGATTTTCTAGATGTTACACTTAATCTTAACTCATAGCCCCTATCATAAACCTAATCTTACGCTTTTATACGTTCATAAATCTTCTAACCACCCCAACTCAATTATAAAATCTATAGTACCATCTATCTCTAGAATTTCTGCTCTTTCTGCTGATAAAAAAAAACTTATAATCAAAATGCTACTTTCTTCAATAATGCCTTAAGCAACTCAGGACACAATGAAAAGATTGAATACAACAATTATGCTCCTTCTTCTGGCCGCCTTAAATCTGTAATCACACACAATATGACTCGCAAGAAACCAGTTCAAATAACAAGATCTGCCGCTATCAATAACAATGTCTACATATATAATCCAAACCAAAATACTAATCGTAATACCTCTAACGCACCCAGTCGCATCAGGAGAAAGAAAAATATTTGGTTTAATCCTTCATTTAGCGTAAATGTCAAAACTAATATAGCTAAGGAATTCTTCAACATTGTACAAAACTCTTTCAAATACCCATACAGATATAGTTCTATTTTCAATAAAAACTCAATACGGATTTCTTATTCAACAATGCCTAATTTAGCACAAAGAATCGTAACATCTAATAACAAAAAAATTAAATCAACCCAAAAAATCCCTTTCCCAGTTAAGCCCAAAACTAACTGTAATTGTAATAACAAATATCTTTGCCCATTACATAATGATTGTATCCATAAAGATGTTATATATTCATGCACAATTACAGAGCTCCAACGCAATCCTCCCATAACAGACACTAATGTTTCGTCTTCAAGTTATCCTTCTTCCCATCCTCCATCTGATATAGTTACTAATCCAATATACTACTCGATTAATAAAAAACTTAACTCTTATAATACCCCCTTCTCAATCAAAGTGACTATCATAAAAAAGTTAAGTCTTATACTCCAGGCTCTTAGTCTGCACAACCGAAGCTATAACTATAATTACTACACCTAAAAGTAAAAATATAATAAATTCTACAAACGAACTGATCTCTTTCTGTAAACATAAGTCCAAATTTAATTATGGTAACTTTGAAATTACATAGCTATTACTTTAACCTTTCAGATATATATATATAATATATATATATATATATATATATATATATATAATTTTTCTTTACCATTATCGTTTGTTTTCCTACATACTTTCTTAATACTTTATACTCCTTTATTTTCATTCTTTATTTGTTCTTTGCTTGGCCGGTTTTTATCTGCAATTTCAGTTTTAGTGTGTAAATATTCCTATCTATCAAATATATTAATCTACCTACACATTCATACCCTGTACGTATATTTACTTATATTTTACTATATACATTTACTTACATACTTACTTGCTTTATCCGGAATTTGCAGATACCGGCCATCCTATCACCTTAATATTTTTTTTTAATATTTTATTTTTCATATATTTTTATTTTTTATTTATTCATTTTTTCCATTTAGTGTCTTTTAATAACTCTTGCTGACATTTTCTTAAGTAATAACCTGTACATTTCAGTTGACCTATTTTTGCCCTATATTTTTGGTGCCTTTTAACTTAATTTTGTCTGGGTCATTGTAACATTTGTTTTTCTATTTTATATTTAATTCTATCACCATTTAATCCTTTTCCTCTTCTTCACTGATCTTTCTTAATTACCGCTTGTCTTGGCAGCCGTCTTAAATGCATATTTTATTTTTCTTTTATTAATATTATTAGAAGTTTTTCCCCTTTTCCTAGTATATATTTGTGAATTATTCCACGGATTTCGGCTTTGGGATTATTTTGGACCATCTTACGCGTTTTCATTGGATTTTAATTGTGCGAATGAAAATTTACTTAACTTTTTGGATTTACATTTTTGCATTTTACCTTCATTGGATACTTCACCTTTCATCAGACTATCAATTCACGTGAAATCACCCTTCTTCCTCGCCCTATTCTCTATTTTTGATTTTTTGTTAGCAAGTAAGATATTTGACTTACTTGGAGTTTCTTCAAATACATTTGCATGCGAAATCCGATCCCGCATTTTGCTAATTCCACCCCTCTGATGATCTGATGAGAAGGAAAGTATTTCTTCGAAACTCCACAGATTAAGGACTACCCACTTATTAAGTGTTTCGTGTTCAGATTGAATATATTTTAACACTTTTTCAAAATGTTTTTAGGATGTTTTATTAACTATTTGCTCTTACATATATATATATATATATATATATATATATATACATATATATATACAGACAAAATATACAACATATACATATCTACATACAATATATATATACATACAATATATATAGATACAATATATATATATATAAAATATACATTATATATATACAATATATATACAACATACATATATACAATATATATATATACAACATATATACAATATATATATACAATATATATATACAACATATATACAATATATATATACAATATATATATACAACATATATACAATATATATATATACAATATATATATACAACATATATACAATATATATATATACAATATATATATACACTTTATATATATATACAATATATATATACACTTTATATATACACTTTATATATATACACTTTATATATATACAATATATATATACACTTTATATATATACAATATATATATACAATATATATATACAATATATATATACAATATATATACAATACATATATATATACTTTATATATACAATATATATATATACAATATATATACACAATATATATATATATATACAATATATATATATACAATATATATACACAATATATATATATACAATATATATACAAAATATATATATACAATATGTACACTTTATATATATACAATATATACACTTTATGTATATACAATATATCTATATATATACATTATATATACAATATATATATGCACACTTTATATACATGCAATATATATATTTACAATATATATATATATCTATATACAATATATATATGCAATATATATATTTACAATATATATATATCTATATACAATATATATATACAATATATATATATACAATATATACATATATACAATATATATATATATATACAATATATATATACATACAATATATATATATACAATATATATATTAAGTAATGTGATTTACAATTTAAAATTTAAAAATCAAATTTTAATTAAATTAAAAATCAGTTTCATAAGAAGGAACAACAACAAAATCAATTATCTGTACGATCGTTTCGGAAAACAATGCTTTTTATTGTGGTATACATCAAGTTATGTAGAATAATTATATATAGTTTTTTGGTAAGCAAGGTCTCCTCATCAGCAAATTTAGGAGGGTTTTTATTGAATTTAACCACAGTTCCTGATTTCAAAAAAAGAAAAATTAAAAGGTAAATATCTCTATATATTTTTAAAGCAAATTTATCATGTAAATTCAAAAATATATATTTTTCTCTACTTATTTCTATCTCTAACCCATATTAATTTTCTTATAAATTTTAAATCCAGACCTTTTATTTCAATTTTTCAGATTCATCTGCCTTACTTTTAATGCTAGGTTTATTTATGGTGTCTTTTAAATTCAATGTGTATATATATATATGTGTGTGTATATATATGTGTGTGTGTGTATAAATGTGTATATATATAAATGTGTATATATATAAATGTTTAATATATGTAAATGTGTATATATATAAATGTATATTTATATAAATGTATATGTATGTATATATATATATATATAAATGTATATTTATATAAATGTATATGTATGTATATTTATATAAATGTATATGTATGTATATATATAAATGTATATTTATATAAATGCATATGTATGTATATTTATATAAATGTATATGTATGTATATATATATATAAATGTATATTTATATAAATGTATATGTATGTATATTTATATAAATGTATATGTATGTATATATATAAATGTATATTTATATAAATGCATATGTATGTATATTTATATAAATGTATATGTATGTATATATATATATAAATGTATATTTATATCAATGTATATGTATGTATATATATAAATGTATATGTACGTATATATATATAAATGTATATTTACATAAATGTACATGTATGTATTTATATATATGTGTATTTATATACATGTATATGTGTGTATATATATAAATGTATATTTATATAAATGTATATGTATGTATATATATATATTAATGTATATTTGTATAAATGTATATGTATGTATAAATATATATAAATGTATATATGTATATTTACATAAAATTAATGTATATATATAAATGTGTGTATATATATATTTAAATGTGTGTATGTATATATATATATATATATATATATATATATATATATATATATATATCAGACACATAGAGTACTGTTTCACAGCTCATCAGTGCATCTAGCCAGGCAAGCCACGATTGAAGCCTGACCGCCTGTACGACAGTCAAGACTCCTAACCATTACGCTATCGGCCGCTGCTATGCGAGTCATGATTTTTACGATGTTTTGACAACGTCCGAAATATATCTATATATCCATATATATATATATATATATATATATAACATGTACATATATATATTTATATATACATACATATGTATATATTTATATGTACATGTATATACATATATATGTACATGTATATACATATATATGTACATGTATATACATATATATGTATATATGTACATGTATATACATATATATGTAACCATATATACATATATATGTATATATATGCGTTTGTATATATTTGTGTATATATATATGTATGTATATGTATATATGTGTGGTATTTATTTGCTCCCCCACAGAGCAAATTAGGCACAAGGCCGATTTTAATGTGAGGAGTGAAGGGGAAATGGGGATCAACTCCCTGGGGAGTAGGGGAGCTGGATAGTGATAAAGGTTATGAAGGGTTGCCCCTACATTGACCAAGGTCTTATATGGTAGGTTACCCCCACATATGGTCTTTGATTGCAGTATCTGCCGGACAGATACTACACTTTGATCTTGTTACCCGATCCACAGAGTACTTTGGGGAAAAAAACAAAAAAAAAACAAACAAGCAAACAAAAAAGCTCCAGCCGTTTGAAACGCGGTTCTGTTCATTTGGATTTTTCGTCTGATTCTACGTATATTTAGTTGTAAATAATGTGTGAAGTTCGTCGTCATTGTTTGCCTTCAGGGTGTTAATTTTTGTGTACAAACATTTTATTAAAAAAAATTTTTTTAAACTCATGCCGTTTGATACGCTGTTCTATTCATTTGGATTGTTCGTCTGATTCTATATATTTTTTTAATAAATATTTTGTCAAACTAATTGAATTGTACCCATCACCTTCATCCTGATCATTAAGGATATATGACTTTTGGAACGCTCCTTCATGTGTATTTTACATGTATGTGTATGTGTACGTGTGTGTATTCATATGTAAGTGCAGGCTTATAATGTGTGCCTCTATTATGTGTGTATGTTTACATGTGTGTGTACATGCATATGTATGTTTGCTCGCATTCTGTGTGTGCATGTATGTGTGCATGCATGTATTTATTTCCATGTGTATGTGGGGTAGAGAGGGTTCCCGTAAGCCGTGGTGAAGGCAACTCCTCTAGGAGAAGCAAATCTCTGATTTAAAAAACCATAAAGTGGGAGATTAGTACACGCATTAAGCTGGTCTGCAGTTTAACTTGTTACTGACTATCTTGCTCTTGCTTGTTGCTGGACCTACACATTTTGAACCGAGAGAGATTTAGCTGTCGTACAAAGCTAAATCTCTGTAACATCATCTTTGTATAGATACTTCCTCAAGAATTTGTTTATTAAAATAGTCCTAAAGCAATGGAAAAGCTGTGATGCGTGTAGGCTTGAAATGCTGGAAGAATTGTTCTGCCATTATTATATGTATCCGTGTGTGTATGTACGTATATGTGTACGTATGTTTATATATGTACTTGTGTATGTATATGTATATATATCTGTGTGTATATGTACGTATACTATGTATATATGTTTGTTTGTGTTTGTAAGTATATATATGTTTTTTGTGTATGTATGTATATGTTTGTGTATAAATGCATAGATATGTATGCATATGTATATGTATCTATGCATATGTATATGTATTTAAATAACTCAACGTACGAATCGACGAAAAGCAGCAGTCCAATTGATATGAAATTACAGACGCTTGGATTTTGTTTTTTAAATAAAAACTTTGTTTTAGACTATCACACATATGCAGTAACATGATAATGATTATGATGATGTTGACAAATTCACACATAATTTTCCAAATAACTCAACGTACGGATCGACGAAAAACAACAGTCCAATTGATATGAACTTACAGACGCTTGTGAATTTGTCAACATCATCATCATCATTATCATGTACTACATATGTGTGAGTCTAAGACAAACTTTTTATCTAAAAAAAAAGGAAGGGGGGAAAAGATCAAGAAGGAAAGCGGACAAAAACGATTCAGCCGCTTATCACTTACTTGTATGACTTTTGTAATGTTCCTTCATGTGTATTTTACATGTAAATGTGTGTGTACGTATGTATAGGCATATGTATGTGTGTGCGTATATGTGTGCCTCTACATGATTATGGTTGCGTGTGTGTGCACATGCATACATATGTTGGCGTACATCTGGATGTACGCATGTGTTTATTGTAATGTGTATGAGGTGTGGAGAGGGCTCCCGTAAGCTGTGGTGAAGGCAACCCCCTAGAAGAAGCAAATCTTAGATTAAAAAAACATAAAGCGGAAGACCAGTACCCGCATTAAGCTGGTCTGCAGTTTGACTTGTTGCTGGCTATCTTTCTCTTGCTTGTTGTTGAATGTCAACATTTTGAACCGAGAGAGAGATTTAGCCGTCGTACAAAGCTAAAACTCTGTAACATCATCTGTGTATAGATACTCCCTAAGCCATGGAAAAGTTGTGACGCGTACAGGCCTGAAATTCTGGAAGCGTGTAATAATTGATCGGCCATCATTATATGTATATATGTATGTACAGGTGTATGTATGTTCATGTACAGGGGTACGTATATGTGTGTATATGTATGTATATGTATGTATATGTGTATATGTATGTATATATGTATGTATCTGCATATATGCATGTGTGTGTATGTGTATATATGCATGGGTATGTATGTGCATGTTTGTGTATGAGTGCATATTTATGTATGTGTATGCATATGTAGGTAAGTGTATGTATGTATATATATATGTGCATATGTGTACATATGTGTATATGTATCTATATGTGTATGCATTTATATATGTGTGTACATGTGTATGTATGCGCGTGTGTATGTATATGTATGTACATGTGTATGTATGCGTATGTGTATGTATATGTACGTATGTGTATTATGCATTGTGTATGCATATATGTGTGTATGTTTACAGGCATATATGTGTGTATGTGTATATATGTATATTTGCATTTATATCTATATATATGTATGCCATCGACTTGTCTTGTGTATGTTTATGTATGTATATGTATGTGTATTGTGTCTATATGTATGCATATATGTGTTTTATAGGTATGTGTGTATGTGTATGTATGTGTATATATGTATGTATGCGTGCATGTATATATATGTATGTATACTGGTGACCGTCTTCGGTGTCATGTCTGTTTGAGCGTGTGAATTTTGCCGGCAGGACTAAAGTCATTTTCGGCTCGTGGTTTGCAAGGGGTGTGAGGGAGTGGCACTAGTCTGACAAGACTTTGCAATCATCATGCATTTAAATGTATGTGCATGTATTATGTATATGTGCATATATGTGTACGTATTTGTATGTGTATATGCATGCATATGTGTGTTTGTATTTGTATATGTGTGTATATATGCGTATGTATTTGAGTATGTATGCATGTGTGTATGTATATATATTATGTATTGTGTATGTATGTATATATGTGTGTATGTTTATGGATATATGTGTGTGTATGCGTGTACATATATATATATATGTATATATAGCAATGCCCGTCTTCAGTGTCATGTCTGCTTGAGTGTGTGAATTCGCCTGTACCACTAAAAAAAATTGTTGTTTAATTTATAAAAATAAAAAGTCATGTTAGGGCTCATGGACTTTAAGTGTCTGAGGGAGTGGCACTCGTCTGACAAGACGTTGCAATTAATCAATCCTGTATATATGTATGTATATATATACATATATGAGTGTATATATGTTTGCTTATATGCATGTATATGTGTGTGCATACATGCGTGTGGGGTGTATATATGTATGTGTGTGTGATTATGTATATACATATGTAATCACATCCATTTTTTAAAGACCTCGATAAATGAAAATATTGCGTTTTTGTATGTATAAATGAATTGCTGTTTATATCCGTATGTATTGGTATATTTATGTACATAGTTGTATAACTATCTTGGTATGTGTATGTCTATGGATGTATACATATATGTCCGTATGCATGTCCATGTACATATGGGTGTATTGGTGTATATGTACGCGCCTATGTGTATGTATGTATTGGGACACATGCACCCATAACCTTACTGTGCACCTATGGGTATAGACGTGTGTGTACATGTGTGTATATGTAATTAGGATGCATACATTTGTATGTGCACATATGCTTACGTATGTACGTGGGGATGCATATATATCTGTATTTATGTATGCGTATGAGCTCATATATACGCATATGTGTATGTGCGCATGTGTACTTACACATGCGTACACAATTTAACCCTTTATGGGCACTTAGGGCGTATATATACAATGCGGATGTGTATGTGTGTATGTGCGCGTGCGTTTGCATGTATGAATAAGGCTATATGTATATTTCTACTTATAATGTGTGTGTTTATATGTATGTGTGTACGTATGTATGTGCGCACATATATACTTACGCATATGTACCCAACTTAGCCCTTTAATGACCCTTAATAATAAATGAAGTCAAATAGATAAATATAACTAAGCCCGACGTAACTCCAAGCAACCGAATCGTAATCACCCACATCCAATCGCCCCCCCACCTCCCAACCTGAACCCTCAACAGGTCAAAGCACACTTATCAAGAAAGCATCTCCTTAGTGAGACACATTCTGAGTTACTTACTTTTCTTTCTCTCTCGCTCTCTCCGCCCCCTACCTCCCACCCTCTATCTTTACACATGCCATATATTCCGGTATCCAGCTAAACAGCCTAAATCCCCATTCACCTTCTACTACTTGTCAAATCTTAGAACTCGAAATGGAAAGTAACCTTCTCTCTCTCCCCCTCCCTCTCGCCTATATTTCTATCCGCACCATAGATGAACTTCCCAAACTCCCCCAACATCACTAACACTAAAAATCAGCTAATGTTTTTAAACGCCAAAACTTAAATACTGTCGATCTACAAACAAACTCCTCTATTTCCTTTCTTTCTTTCACCATCTCCCCATTTTTTTCGCTTTTTCCGCACCTCTACTGACATCATTCCTCCATAACAACTTATTATGTAAAGTCTGACGAAGTTACTGGATCGCCAACACGATCCAGCAACCGAAATATATGTAACTAAAGAGAAAAAAAACGGTAATAAAAAATGAAACGTATATGTATATACATATATGTATATACATGCATAAATATATATGTGGGTTTGTATATATTTGTGCATATATATGTGTATATATATGTATATATATTTCTATGTATATACATATTTGTGTGTATGTGTGTATATATGTATATTTGTGTATATGTATATGTATATGTATGTATATATGTATATGTGTGTATATATATGTATGTATATTATATGTGTATATATGTATATACATATATATGTATATTATATATGTATATGTATGTATATTTATATGTATATATTTTATATTTATATATGTATATGTGTGTATATATGTATATATATATATATGTACATGAGTGTGTGTGTATGTGTGTTAGTAGATTGAGTGTTTTTGCTTTACGACATATCAAACCTTTCCAGGTTATTTATTGCCGAATCCAAAGATTCGGCAGAAAAAAATTTAATACAATATTTGTTGTTTTCAAGTAGGTTTCTATTTAACCCATAGTTGGGACCCTAACAGGTACTACCACTGGAAGGAATAGCAATTAAAAGGCAGCTCCACACTCCCCAAAGCCCACAAGCTTGGACCTCATCACTGGATATAGTTTAAGGTCATATCCAGGACATATATATATATATATATATATATATATATATATGTATGTATGCGTATGTATATATATATATATGTATGTATGCGTATGTATATATATATATATGTATGTATGCGTATGTATATATATATATGTATGTATGCGTATGTATATATATATATGTATGTATGCGTATGTATATATATATATGTATGTATGCGTATGTATATATATATGTATGTATGCGTATGTATATATATATGTATGTATGCGTATGTATATATATATGTATGCGTATGTATATATATATGTATGTATGTATGCGTATGTATATATATATGTATGTATGTATGTATATATATGTATGTATGTATGCGTATGTATATATATGTATGTATGTATGCGTATGTATGTATATGTATGCGTATGTATGTATATGTATGTGTATGTATGTATGCGCATGTATGTATATATATATACGTGTACGTATGTATGCGTATGTATGTATATATATATATGTGTATGTATGTATGCGTATGTATATATATATGTGTATGTATGCGTATGTATATATATATATATGTGTATGTATGCGTATGTATGTATATATATATGTGTATGTATGCGTATGTATGTATATATATATGTGTATGTATGTATGTATGCGTATGTATGTATATATATATATGTGTATGTCTGTATGTATGCGTATGTATGAATGTATATATATGTGTATGTATGTATGTATGCGTATGTATGTATGTATATATATATGTGTATATATATGTATATATATGTGTATATATATATGTGTATATATATATGTGTATATATATGTGTATATATATGTGTATATATATGTATATGTGTATATATATGTATATATGTGTATGTATATGTATATAGATGAATATGTATATGTATATATATGAATATTTATATGTACATATATATGAATATGCATATATATACACATTTATATATATGTGTATATATATGTGTATGTATATATATATATGTGTGTGTATATATATATGTATATATGTATATTTAAATGTATGTTATATGTATATTATATGTATATATATATGTACATTATATTTCTATGTATATATACTTGGATACTTTACCTTTCAACAGACTATCGATTTACTTGAAAACACCTTTTTTCTTCACCATAATCCCTCTGCTTCACTTTTTGTTGTCAAGTAAGATCTTTGACTTACCTACAGTTTCATCAAATACTTTTGTATGCAAAATCCGATCCAGCATTTTGGTAAGTCCTACCTCTGTTGAAAAGGAAAGTATTTTCGAAACTCCGCGGATTAAGGACTATCCACTAATCAATAGTTTCCTTTTAAGATTAAATATTTTTAACGCTTTTTCAAAGTGGTTTTTAACATGTTTTATTAACTATTTGCGATTATATATATATATTTATATGTATATATGTATATGTATATGTACATTTATATATGTGTATATATATGTATATTCTATGTGTATGTATATGTACATTTATATATGTGTATATATATGTATATTTTATGTGTACATATGTGTATTCATATATATGTATATTTATATGTATATGTATGTTTATATATATATATGTATATTTATATATGTATATGTATGTTTATATATATATGTATATGTATATCTATATATATGTATATCTATATGTATATCTATATATATATGTATATGTATATATATATGTACATGTATATCTATATATATATGTATATTTATATATATATATTTATATATGTATATTTATATATTTATATATGTATATTTATATATATATTTATATATATATATGTATATTTATATATATATGTATATATATGTATATATATGTATATATATGTATATTTATATATATATATGTATATTTATATATATATGTATATTTATATATATATATATATATATGTATATTTATATATATATATATATGTATATTTATATGTATATTTATATATATATGTTTATTTATATATATATATATGTATATTTATATATATATATATGTATATTTGGGTTTGTATTACTGTACACATAGATTCGAAAAAGTTGACAAAAAAGAAATATATAACAAATAAATGTTATCAAAGGTAAGATAAGTTACTTTTCTTCCAAACTGGATATATTTTTATGTGTTTTTATTAAATATAACATGTTTATTCAGCTTGAAAAACATACAATGTTTACCGATGTATTGGAAAATTCAAAATGGCGCCCGACTTTCTCTTTAAAACAGTAAGTTTTGGAAAAGGTATTATAAATAATAAACTAGACAAAATACTATTAAAAACCCACCGAATATATGTCAACCTATGTCACGGTAACATATATTGAGCGCGTTTCTAACAGTATTTTGTCTAGTTTTATATTTATAACACCTTTTCCCAAACTTACCGTGTTAAAGAGAGAGTCAGGCGCCATTTTGAATTTTCCAATACATCGGTAAACACTATGTTTTTCGAGCTAAATAAACATGTTACATTAAATAAAAACACTGAAAACATATCCAGTTAGGTAGAAAAGTAACGTATCTTGCTTTTGATAACATTTATTTGTTATATATTTGTTTTTTGACAACTTTTTCGAATCTGTGTACAGTAATACAAACCCGTATATTTATATATATATGTATATTTATATATATGGGTATATTTATATATATATGTATATTTATATATATATGTATATTTATATGTATATTTATATATATATGTATATTTATATGTATATTTATATATATATGTATATTTATATGTATATTTATATATATGTATATTTATATGTATATTTATATATATATATGTATATTTATATGTATATTTATATATATATGTATATTTATATATATATGTATATTTATATATATATGTATAGTTATGTATATGTATATTTATATGTATATTTATATATATATATGTATATTTATATGTATATTTATATATATATATGTATATTTATATATATATGTATAGTTATGTATATGTATATTTATATGTATATTTATATATATATGTATATTTATATATATATGTATAGTTATGTATATGTATATTTATATGTATATTTATATATATATGTATATTTATATATATATGTATAGTTATGTATATGTATATTTATATGTATATTTATATATATATGTATATTTATATATATATGTATATTTATATATTTATATGTATATTTATATGTATATTTATATGTATATGTATATTTATATTTATATATATATTTATATATATATGTAT
The DNA here is from genome assembly GCF_053919585.1 of Euprymna scolopes. Lineage (NCBI taxonomy): Eukaryota > Metazoa > Mollusca > Cephalopoda > Sepiida > Sepiolidae > Euprymna > Euprymna scolopes. The sequence continues at coordinate 29,658,213 of NC_136525.1, forward strand.
GTATATATATATATGTATATTTATATATATATATATGTATATATATACATATGTATATTTATATATATGTATATATATGTATATTTATATATATGTATATATATGTATATTTATATATATATATATGTATATATATACATATGTATATTTATATATATGTATATATATGTATATTTATATATATGTATATATATGTATATTTATATATGTATATATATGTATATTTATATATGTGTATATATGTATATATATGTATATATATGCATAATTATATATATTAATATAAATGTATATTTATATATTTTATATATATGTATATTTATGTATTTTTATATATATGTATATTTATATATGTATATTTATATATATGTATATTTATGTATATTTATGTATATTTATATGTATGTATATTTATGTATATTTATATTTATGTATATTTATATGTATGTATATTTATGTATATTTATGTATATTTATATTTATGTATATTTATGTATATTTATATTTATATATATATATATGTATATTTATATATATATATGTGTTTGTATATAATTATATTTATATATGTGTATATATGTACATTTATATTTATATATATGTATATTTGTATACATATATGCATATGTATATTTGTATGCATATGTATATTCATATATATGTATATATATATGCATATTTCTATATATGTATATATATATATATGTGTGTGTGTGTGTGTGTGTGTGTGTATATGTTTATATATACATATGTATATTTATATATATTTGTATTTTTATATTTACTAGCATGGGTGTCCGGAGTTGCCCGGGTATTTGGAGGTTTAATCTAAGCAAAAAAAAAAAAAAAAAAAACGTCAATTTTTTTAATTTGACCCATATTGTGACCCCTTAATATTTATTGTTTTGGGCTCAAATTTACTTATTAAGTTAGATCTATGTCCAAGGAACATATATCTAAAATTTCAAGTGTTTAGACCAAAAATTGTTTGAGGAGTTTGGTAGAGTTCTCAAACGTCAAATCGTTAGACTTTGACCCGTTACTCGGTACATTTCTGGCCGAACACCGATCATATCGATTTTCCCAAATCTCAGAACCTTATATATCAAATTTCGAGTCTGTAGACTAAACATTGGCAGAGTTATTGCGTATAGAAATGTACACAACACACACACAGACACTTTTACTTTTATAGACATACTAGCATTTCAGCCCGGGTGTTCGGATGTGTATGTTGAGCAAAAAAATAAATAGTGGTAGTAGGAAGGCAGGCTCGCACCCGTACCGCAAAGAAGGAAAAGAACGGCGTAAAACTTAACGTTTACGCTGTTACGACCACCACCAAACCGGAAGCGACATTTTTTTAAATTAAGGCTAGACAATCTAAAGAGAGGATAACTTTAAAAAATGTCGGCGAAAAAATGACCTTCCCCCCCTGTAGAAAGGTGCCTAGTTGAAGGGGAATATATTAATGTTTTTAGCCAATTTTTCGATATCTGTCGTATGAAAGGTTGAACTTTAAAACGATACTGATCTTGGTAAAATCCGTCGCCTCTATTGAAAGTTTAAGGCAGACATGCAAACAGATATACATACATACATTTATATATTGGTAACTAAAAAGTTTCGACCCAAACTGATGAAAAAGCTTGCCCTATCTCTGAATACACTTTATGTAAAATTTAAAATATTTAGACCAGAAATTGTCTGAGTAATTTGGAAAAGACCGCAGATGTCAATTTTTTTTAATTTGACCCCTATTATGATCCTTAACATTTATTGTTTTAGGCTCAAATCAAGTTATTAAATTAGATCCATGTCCAAGGAGCCTATATCTAAAATTTCAAGTGTGTAGACCCAAAATCGTCGGAGGAGTTTGGTAGAGTTCTTTAGACTGAAAATTGACAGAGTTATTGCAAAGGAAAATGTACACAGACACACAGACACGTTCACTTTTATAGATATACTAGCAATGGTTGCCCGGCGTTGCCCGGGTGTTTGCATGTGTATGCTGAGCAAAAACAAAAGGTCATTTTTTTTAATTTTGACCCCTATTATGACCCCTTAAAATTTATTGTTTTGCGCTCAACTTCAGTTATTAAGTTAGATTCATGTCCAACGAGCCTATATCTAAAATTTCAAGTGTTTACACGCCAAATTCATGGAAGAGTTTTCAAAGGTCAAATCGTTGAAATTTGACCCCTTAACAGCCAAATTTCTGGTCGAAAACCGATTACGTCGATTTTCCCAAATCTCAGTACCCTGTATATTAAATTTCGAGTCTTTAGATAGATATATATGCGTATTTATGTATTTTTTTTATATATTCATATGTATATTTATATATATACGTATATATATATGTATATTTATATGTATATATATGTATATTTATATGTATATATATGTATATATGTACTCATATATATATATATGTATATATATATGTGTGTATTATTATATGTATGTATATATTCATATTTGTATATATTTATATGTATATATCCATATTTGTATATATTTATATGTATATTTATATATATTTGTACATATTTGTATATTATATATATGTATGTATATATATATATTTGTGTGTATATATGTGTATATATATACATGTGTGTATGGGGTGTGTGTGTACATTACATTATAACAAAAATGTATAATTAAATTAATTGGTTCAACAAAAAATATAAGAATAAATTTAAATGAGAACATATTGACACCGGAAATGTTATTAAATGATAAAATAATTTGTGTTTACTTCTTCTTTTTCTTGTTGTTGTTGCTGCTACTGCTGCTGCTGCCCGAATTATCGCTAAAAACTGTTTCAAAGAGAGGATAGTGCGATCTAGTTTTCTTTTCTTTTCTTTTTCTTCATAGGTTTATGATTAAGAGGTCGAGCCTCTCGAAGACAAAAAAACGTCTGTTATCGGCGGTTTTTTATATCCTTGTGTGTAATCGCTCGCTTGAAGCGCAAACTTTAAGAAATCTCATACATTTTAGAAAACTTTTTTCATATATAAACTGAAATGAATATTTGAAATTTGAATTTAAAAATTTAAATAAGGAGATTTTAAGACATGAAAAAGTTAAATTATAAAATCATTTTAACCTTTTTATTTTGTTATTTCAGAATTTTCCCAAAAAAACATGGCTATATCAAGGAACGGTTACTCCGATATAGTTTACTTTTCTTTTTCTTCATAATGTTATTATTAATAGGTCGAGCCTTCTAATGAGAAAATATGTCTTGTATCCATGTTTTCTTAAATCCGTGTGTGTAATCCATCAGTGTAAGCGCTAAATTTTAGAAATTAGATGTTGTTAATGTTTCAATCCTTGTAAAAATAGTCCAATTTTTTCTAAATAAATGTATTTATGAATGTAAAATAAGGCTATTTTTGTGATAGAACTATCGGATCGCATTAATTCGGTTGAAAATTTACAAACATACTTTTCGCGCTTTTTGTTCAGTAAAGTTATCAATAACTATCGACAAGTTACCTTTCTGTGGAGAGGATTGCCAAGTTTGTAAGCCTCGTCTGGCTCATTTTTGATCGAAGGTAGTTTTTTATGGGCTTCAGTTTCGAGAAAGAGCGCTCACAGCTGGCAACGCCAATAGCTCGGGTAAGGAAAATGCGCAGCTAGATCACAAGATTAGGGACGGAATCCGCAAGGTGGTATCTCTGTATAAAGTTCAAAAGTTCAAGAGGTTCATTGATTTTATCTTTTCCTGAAGCTTTTACAAATACTATAATCTCTTCCTTTTGGCAAAGAATTTATCTTTATCTATATCTTCGTCAACTTGACTAAGCTTACAATCATAACTATCATCAAGCAGATTTGACTGTGTAAGAAAAGCGTATTTACTTGCAAGATTGTGAACTTATTGAAATCTGCAAGATATATCTTTAGTCAACCTGTCTATGACAGACAGCATTTCCCGTCTCAACTCAGTATGAATCCCAGTGTTGCATCAGTCAATCGTTCACCACCCATTCGTTTCTTTTTGCGGATACGATGCTCCATGCTTATCCCCATTTCAGAGCAGAGTTTTTTGACTCGTCTATTGCGGTATCCACCATCTTTTCTCTATTCTGAAGAAGGCAATTTCTCAACGCCGTCAGCCTGACAGAACTTTGTTGCAGATCGAGCCCCTTTTCTTGAAAATACTTCTGGGCATCATTGATTTCTGGGAGAATAGTTTTCCAAAGGATCAGAAATAAAAAACGGAAACGACACTAGCCAGTTGAGAATTAAAGATGCATCTGATCTTGTGGTTGTATTTTCTCCTCTTCTGTGAGCTGTTCCAGGGCAATGACGACTTCCAATAATTTTTTTTACCACATCATTTACAGCATCTGCTCGACTACTCCATCTAGTTTTCCCAGTCCGCTTGGTCAAATACATTTTAACTGTTTTATAGATTAAAAAAGAATTACTATTTTTATAACTTATTATTTTATCATATTTAAACTTATAATATATAAGAACTTACAAGTAGTAGTAGTAGAATTAGTAGGATAATGAGTCTCTCGGTTAGGTTACTCTTCTAAAATAAAACAAGATTCTATTTTTTAGGCGATTACGCGTTAACACCTTAAAAACTTGGCGGAAAGATAAACAAAAAGAAAAACAATTATTTAATAATTTAGGGTGTAGATCTAGGTGTATCAGAATTTTTGTAGGAATTTTTGACACCCCTAACACGAAACTGCGAATACAATATAAAAATCTCGGAATTTCTCTGTTACAAGTGGGTTATTTATTTTCTTTATGGATTATACTTCCAAAATAAACTATTACAGTTGTTTTAAAAGTAATAGAAATATTTTTTTTTAAAACAGTAATGAATTTTCCGAACTCAATATTTTTCAATTAAAAATCTATCAAAATTTTTCTATTGATTCTATTTTTACGATATTTTCAGGGTCAGTGTGAAATTTTATGTTCTTTCCAATAAATCGAATATAATATTTTAGACAAACGTTTTTTTTTAAATTCACGACCCCCCCCATCCCAATTTTTAAGTGTCTATTAAAAAGTAAATACTTAATTTAGTAACCCGAAAGTAAATAATTAATTTACTCACAAATTGAAGAGAAAAGGTCAATACATAATATATTCAAATTTAAACAAAAAAAAGACATCGTGTTCTTTTAGAATTTTACCTGTAAAGTTTGAAGTTTAAAACCTTTTTTTTAAACCACGTTATTTGTTTTTTCTTTTTTTTTTTTTTAATGGAACCTTGGTCCTTGCTCCTTTAATTGAAAAAAAATTAGGGCTTGAATTACATTTTTCGAGGAGTTATAAGCTTGGAAAGACAGGGGGTCGAATAATTCGCGCCTCCCATTTTGTAAATGTCTAATAATAATTAATTTAGACCCCCATAAGTACATAATTATTTACTCACAAATTGAAGAGAAAAGGTCAATACATAATATATTCAAATTTAAAACAAAAAGAACATATTATTCTCGTAGAATTTTACCTGTAAAGTCCGAAGTTTAAAACCTTTTTAAAAAAAACACGTTTTTTTTTTTTGTTTTTTTTTTAATGAAATCTTGGTCCTTGCTCCTTTAATTGAAAAAAAATTAGGGCTTGAATTGCATTTTTCGAGGAGTTATAAGCTTGGAAAGATGGGGTGGAATTATTCGCTATTTTCACGAAATTTCTGACACTGCTAGTGTAGATCTGCTTCAATATTAATTGGACGTAAAATGATTTTTCATTTTAGAGATACCGTAGTATTTTAGAACACTAACCAAAAATTATTTTTTTCTGAGGAATTCTATTAGCTTTTAAGCGATTACGCATAATTTTACAACATTGCCAGTCAGACTTCGGCTTAGTGAACATTTCTACAATGTTAGAGTAGCCTGGAAATGATGATTATTCATCATTTCAGGTTAAATTAAAAAGTTTAAATTTGAAAATAATTGTTTGCGCTTTTTTCCGGCAAGATTTTCAAGGTGTCTACATGCAATCGCATAAAACAAAATGAAAGTCGAATAAAACAAAAGGAAAATATCAGTTTTAGCCAAGGGTGTTAGTCTAAAATTCTCACAATATTAGTAAAAAGTATTTCTATTATAATTATCTGTATCTTGCTTTTTTTTTTTATTTTTTACAAATGAATCTACGACATATCTATAACATTGTCAGTAGTAATAACTAATAATAGGCGCTTTAAGTTTATTCTTAATGCTTAAGTCATGGTGATAAGCCTTCCACCTTATATTTTTAGGAAAGTGTTCAATGCGAGAACAAATTTGTGGATATATTCTTGTTGGGTAGGAATAGGGATATTTTTGGCAGACAGAGGAATGTGTTCCTTTTCAAACATATCTGGAGAGAATAAAAAGCTCAACTAAATGGGAGCTTATAATAAAATAAAAATTACAATTAAATTTACCAAAATGATCCCAGATGGTAAAATTAAAGTATATTATAAATATTAAAGAATTAATATTTATAAAAATATCTCAGCCAGATGTAAAAGCTCGATAAAACCAAATAGGAAATAGAGCTTATAATATGAGCAAACAGTTAATAAAATATGTTAAAAAAACACTTTGAAATGAGTTAAAAACATATTTAATATGAAAAGGAAACACTAGATAAATGGATAGTCCTTAATCCGCGGAGTTTCGAAGAAATACTTTCCTTCTCATCAGAGGGTAGGAATTAGCAAAATGCGGGATCGGATTTTGCATGCAGAAGGATTTAATTAAACAACAAGTAAGTCAGAGATCTTACTTGAAAACAAAAAAAGTGAAGCAGAGGGAATATAGTGAAGAAAAAGGTGATTACACATGAATGGATAGTCTGGTGGAAAATAAAAAAAAATCCAGTGATGGTAAAATCCAAATGTA
>NC_136525.1:29670090-29675090 GCF_053919585.1 Euprymna scolopes
TTCAACTGAATTTCTTCCAGTTTACTAACAAAATATATAAATTTAAAAGAGATATAAATAATAAAATAAAAAGATTATGTAATTTAAAAGAAATACACGTACTCACAAAAGCAGAACTTTTTTTTACACATTTTTTTCTTTAAAACCATAAAAATGAGACTAACAATTACCTAGATCTTAGTAATTATTTGTTTTAATAGAACTGTTTTAATTGTACTGTTTACTTAGTTAACCTAAGTTGGTATTAAATTTATTTTACAGTTATTTTTTTTTTAATTATTACTTTTAGACTGTGACGTTTACACCCGGAAGTAATGAGTCACACGTAGGTCGCTTTTATTCATTCCTTTTGGTCAAGATCAAAGTGTAGTATCTGTTCTTCAGATGCTGCACTTCATTTTCTTGTTCTCTTTCGGTGGAGGAGAAATCCTTCACGACTGAGACAATTTTTATTTTTGTACCTTTTCTCCACGTTAAAAAACGACCCTGGTGTCTAACTCTGTCCCGTGGGGAGGCATAGTAAATAGGTACAATATAATTGTTTATAATTGTACTATTCAGAAATATTATTTATAGTTCGTCCATTTCAGTTAGTATACATTTCCTTTACGCTTAATTAATTTACAATCATTAATATCGTTAAACAATTCCGTTTAAAACCGAAATTATGCCACCCAAACGAAGTAGAAACGAAAGTGAGGAAGAAAGAATGGAAAGATTGGAAGCTAATAGACTAAGAGTTGCTGCAATTCGCTCCAATGAAAACAATTCAGATAGAGAAAGACGTCTAGAACTTAACAGGATACGTCAAAGAGAAAGGAGAGCAAGACTGTCAGATTTGGAAAGAGAAACCCAACATGAAGCTGACAGAACTAGACATGCTGTAAGGCGGTTAAATTCATCACAAGATGAAATTCAAGAAAGGCAAAGATATGCACTGGAAAGAGAAGCAATATTACGATCGAATGAATTATATGAGGTAAGTAGACGTACACAAGGTCAGTTGAGAGTGGCTCAACGACATCAGAATGAATCGGAAACCCAACGAAGCTTTCGCCTATACCAAGGGCAACAACGAGAGGCTGCATGGAGAGAGAGTATGACTTTGCCCCAGCAATTGACAGAAAACGAGGCAGCTAGACAACGAATGACTGCTTTGAGACACCATGAAATAGAACACTGCAATAGAAAAGGATTGCTCTACAACAAAAATGACTCTCTCACTACAGCTGATATAGGAAAAATGGACAAAGTATGTCAACATTGCTCAGCTGTAAAATTTAAAGGAGAAACCCCTGGTTGTTGTTGTTCTTCTGGCAAAGTTGTGCTTGATAGCTTTCCACCACTGCCTCAGTTGCTTCAAGATTTGCTCTCCGGCAATGGTCCCATCTCTAAAGATTTTCTGCAAAATCTACGCAGTTATAACAATTGTTTTGCAATGACATCATTTGGTCACAAAATTGCGGCAGTACATGGGTGGAATCCTTCTTTTAGAATTCGAGGCCAGGTTTGCCACCAGATTGGGAGTCTTTTACCATCTGAAGATGAAACAGCAAAGTTTATTCAAGTCTACTTCTTGGATAGTCTGGAAGAGGAACTACATAATCGGGGACGTGACAGTAGACTCAATAGAGACATTCTCCAAAGTCTGACTGAATTTTTACATGAGAACAACAGCTTTATTTGTCAGCTGAAAACAACAAAGGAGAGGATTGAAGAAGAACACTTGGTAGAACATAAAGTTGTCATAAGGGAAGACCGAAGGCCGCAAGAAGAGCATCCACGGCGATTCAATGCTCCAACAACAACGTATGAGATTGGAATATTAATGGAGAATGAACCAACAGCTAACCGGGATATTGTCTTGCGTTTTAGAAATGATACATTAAAATGGATCTCCGAACTACATCCCCTCTACGATACTTTAATGTACCCGTTAATGTACCCCTATGGTTCTCCATCTTACAACATCTACATGAAGGCATCCAATGGGCGAAAAGTTACCCAACAGCAATTTTATTCGTACCATTTAATGACTCGGCCTGGAAACTATTTTCTCTGGTACCGAAGGCTATTTCAACAATGGCTGGTGGATGTGTACTGCAAGATTGAAACAGAACGTTTACAGTTCCTGAGGCGTGAGCAACAGACCCTGAGAGCTGACAATTATAGCAACTTGAGAGATTCAATTCTTAGGGAGGATGGGAATCCAGAACAGTTTGGTCAACGAGTTGTACTTCCGGCAACTTATACCGGCAACTTATACAGGAGGCCCTCGATACATGTTTGAGCGTCAAAGTGATGCCATGGCATATGTTCGGCGAATGGGCCGAGCCGACCTCTTCATCACGTTCACAACAAATCCAAAGTGGACAGAAATTACAGAAAATTGTCTTCAAGGGCAAGACCCTCAGGATCGTCCAGATATTGTTGCCAGGGTTTTCAGGCAGAAGCTAAAAAAGTTACTTGAATTTATTAAAAAGGGAGGATTTGGCAGGTTGACGGCTTTCCTGTACAGTATTGAATATCAAAAAAGAGGACTGCCGCATGCACACATCCTCACCTGGCAGGCCCCAGAGGACAAACTTCTACCAGAAAAAATGGATCTCTGCAGATATGCAGAGATCCCTGACAAAGAGGAAGATCCTGATCTTCATGCTAAAGTGATGGCACATATGGTGCATGGACCTTGTGGACCATTTAATTCAAATTGTCCATGTATGATTGACAACAAATGTTCCAAAAAATACCCAAAAGAATTTCTTCAGTGTACCAAGCAAGGCCAAGACTCTTACCCCAAGTACAGGCGAAGAAAACCAGAAGATGGAGGCCAGACTGGTACAATAAGGATGAAGAGAAATGGTCGGTATGTTAATCAAGAAATAACAAACCAGTGGATTGTTCCGTACAACAGCAGTTCAACGCTCACATTAACGTAGAAATTTGCAGCTCGATCCAAAGCATCAAATATGTCCTCAAATACGTGAATAAAGGATGTGATCAAGCAGTGTTTGAACTACAAAGAACTGATGGAGCAGCTAACCAACAAGGCCAAGTACAAAGTCACATTGTGGATGAGATCCAGCAGTTCCAGAATGCAAGGTATGTCGGCAGTTCAGAGGCAGCCTGGAGGATATTGGAACATCCCATCCATGAACATTTCCCCCCAATTGTACAACTTTCTGTTCATCTTGAAAATGGGCAGCGTGTCATGTTCTCAGCTGATACTGCTCTGGAACGAGCCCAAGGTCCACCGCCTGCCACAACTTTGACAGCATTTTTTCAACTCTGCCATGAGGATGACTTTGCAAGGGGTCTCAAATACGTAGAAGTCCCTGAGTTTTACACTTGGAACAAATCGACAAAGAAATGGATGAGAAGAATGCGTGGGGTACAAGTTGAAGGTACTGAAAATGATGATGTATGGAAGGCACCATGCATTGGGAGAATCTACACGATTAGTCCAAAAGCAGGGGAGTGTTATTTCTTACGCCTGTTGCTCAATGAGGTTGCTGGTCCAACTTCATTTCAAAATTTGCGAGCATACAATGGTCAGGTGTTTGAAACATACAGAGCAGCGTGCCTTGCTCGAGGCCTTCTAGAAAATGACCATCACTTGCATCAAGCAGTAGGAGAGGCAAGTGCCACTCAATCACCTTCAAATTTGCGAAGCCTATTTGTGATAATTTTAACAGCCTGTGAGCCAAGAAATCCTCTTGAGATCTGGATGGCTTTTCGTGATGTAATATCTGAAGACATTCTTCACAGATACAGGCAAGAAGTTAACAATCCAGAAGCAGATATTAATGAGGACATCTACAATAAAACTCTTTGTCTAATTGAAGAAAAAGTTCTCCTTATGTGCGGTCAACCATTGGCAAGCTATGGATTACCTGCACCAATGCAAGGGAGAGATGAAAGACTCGCGAGAGAGTATCAACGTGAAGTTACTTATAATCTTGAAGAACTTCCCTACAAGCAGAAAATATGCAAGAAAAACTGACCGATTCTCAAAGAGAAGTTTACAATTCATTCATGGCAATGTTGGAAGCACAAGGTGAAATGAACAAAAACATGATGTTTCTTGATGCTCCAGGTGGTACGGGCAAGACTTTTGTAATCAATTTGATCCTTGCAAAGATTAGATCCATGAGAAAGATTGTGCTTGCAACAGCATTCAGTGGCATTGCTGCTACTCTACTACAAGGTGGCCGCACTCTTCACAGCACTTTTAAAGTACCCTTGGATACTCATCGAATGGATCAGCCAGTTTGCAAAATTACTGGTAACTCAGCCTTGGCAAATGTAATTAGAGACACCTCTGCAATCATTGTAGACGAAGCCCCAATGACGCACAAGAGTGCTTATGAAGCAATTGACCGAACACTGCAAGACATCACAGGAAACAAGAATCCCATGGGTGGCATTCCAACCTTATTTTGCGGTGATTTCCGTCAAATCCTCCCAGTGGTTAAAAATGGCACAAGGGCTAACATTGTCAATGCAAGTTTGAAACAATCCTATCTCTGGAGGCACGTTATAGTGAAGAGACTGACTACTAATATGAGAGCCTATATCTCTGATAACACAGCTGCAGCAGACTTCTCAAAATTGCTTCTCCAAATCGGTAATGGTCAGTTTCCTATCACTTCTTCACCTGACACAATTAAGATTCCAACTGCGCTTGGTAAATGTGTCGGTAATCAGAAGCAACTGAAAGACAAAGTGTACCCAGACCTGCAAAACAATGGAAAATCACCGGATTGGCTTGCTGAGAGGGCTATTATTTCGCCATTAAACAGCAATGTGAATCATTTGAACAATTCAATAATGGATGAATTTCCAGGAGACACAAAGCAATACAAGTCAGTTGATTCAGCTACTAATGAATATGAAGCTGTTCACTACCCTGTGGAGTTTTTAAACTCTTTGGAGATATCTGGAATGCCTCCACACATTTTAAATCTCAAAATTGGATCGCCAATCATGATTCTTCGATC
>NC_136525.1:29685090-29692590 GCF_053919585.1 Euprymna scolopes
GCTTTCAAACGTGCATGGTGGGTTTTATTATAGATGGAGCGGGTTCGCAGAAATTGGAAATTAATTTATCTATTACAGATGCCTAATTTATTAATATCGGGTGTTAGTATTCAATATTATTTACAGGGTATTTTTCTTTATTAATATTTTGTCTTTATTATTTACGCGTTTTTTTTATTTTCTGCGGTTCTCTTAAGATCGTTGGGCGTCTTGATTTTTTTTTTTTTTACTTAGGGATCGCCGCTTATCAAGGCCCGAAGGCGACTCGAGGATAAACGTTAATGAATGGTAGTAAAGTAATCGTTAATGATGTAAATTGGGTGGTATTGGTTTATTTATGAGGACGACCTAACAGGAACTTGTTTACATTAAATTTGAAGGCTACCATTTTGCTCATGAGACTCATTTCATTCAGCTGGGAAGCTTGCCGACGGACCAATGTTCCAAAGGTAGTCAGTTCTAGGAAAGAAGCTTTGTTCATGGAATCTGCGTTTATATTTAGGCACATCTATCTGTATAGAGAGTGGGGATAATCATATATAGTAGTTTTAGATAGTCGAGTGTTTTGTGTGAAAGTTTAATAAGGGCGTATAGATTGGAGTTCAGACGAGCACTCCATGAAAATAGCGAGAGAGCAGAGACAGTCTCACAACATCTCTTCTGTGGAAAAAAGGTTGAAGGGAAGAAAAAAGAGCATCACATACTAGGTTTCGAAGCCGGTTTTGAATTCTGTCGAAGCAGAATAGGGCGTATCAAGCAGCTCCTGCACAGATGTGGCAACAGTACTCTATTGTAGAGAGCACCTGACTCTACAGATAGAGGATCGCATCGGGAGTGAGATACGTACTGGAGCAGTAGAGTGATCCAATCATCTTTCTAGCGATCTTGGCAACAGATTTGATGCATGTGTTCCATTTCAGACCAGTCGCAGAAGTTTGTCAAGACACGGGGCTTCCTCAAGGTTATATCCATTCATTTCAATTGGGACGTGGTGTGGATCAGAGCGATTATGATGAAAGAAGAGAAGCTTGGTTTTCGATGCATTAAAAGTAAACCACCTTTTCCCCATTGCACCACCTTCCAAACATCAGTAGAGAATCAGAAAAAAAATCTTTGTTATTGCTGGCCTTTGAAGTGTCGCCATAGATTGTCGTGTTGTTTGCATAAATGTCTACGAATGTGATTTGGGAGATCATTAATGAAGATCAGGAACAGGGTTGGGCCCAGGATGGAACCCTGAGAGACACCAGCGTTAATACAGTGAGTTTCTTATTTCTACCCATCAACGACTACTCCATTGTAGAGCGCACCTGGCTCTAGAAATAAGAGAGAAAGGATTTTATTACTGAGAGGACATTTCCAGCTATTCCATAGCTGGTGATCTTGTAAAGACAAAGCCTTCATCGGGCGATTCGCTAATTCTGTGTTATAATATCAGCTGTAGATCTCGCAGAGCGGAAACCATACTGAGCAAGTTATTTTTGCCGATGGAGGTTGACCACGTCTCTGTTTATTACAGGTTACTTATAACGCACCGGAGACTGATTAGTCTTTAGGGAGATGATCGATCGCCGTAATACAGAGTTGACTGATGAAGTTTTCCAAGGTTTGGGAAAGCATTTCTCTTTAAGGCAACGTTTAAATATCTTTGTAAGTATGAGAGCTAGTTCCGGTTGAAGCTTTCGGACGTGTGTTGAAACCCAATAGTATTTATAGTGTTTAATTAATATTTAATCTTAATTATTTATCTTTGTATTATTAGCTAGATTTGTATTATTTTCTGCTTTCTTGTTCTATAGGTGTTTTGACTTTTTCTGTGAGGAAGGGGAGATAAGTCTTTATTCTTAAAAAGGAAAAATGCTACTTTAAAATAGTTTAAGATTTTTAATGAAGAGAAAGTAGCATTTTCCCTTTTTTCCGCTAAGGGATAATAATTTTAATATTGTGTCTGTCTGCATTTGTTTCTATTGTCTTTTTTCTTTTTTATTTTAACTTTATTTAATGTTAAATTATTTGTCTGCTTGATTCGTAACCTTTTTTTATATAATTATTTGTTTATTATTTATTGTCTACTTTCAATTCTATTAATTTATTCTTGAGGTGTTATGAAAGTATGCATATTGAACTAGAAATGCAGACCCTAATTCGTGTCGGTGATTTATTTCAGTATGTAATTTAAAAATACATAAAATATATATCGCACGCGGCAGTACGACTGCGATAATCGTCAACAAACGTAACTCACACGCTTCCGTCTACACGACTCAACATGAACAGTAGATACAACCCGTCGACATGGTCCCAAACAATTTCGTTGACACAACCCAACATGATGCGAATAATTCCGCTAACACGACATGCTGCAAAACAATTACGTCGATACAATCTAACACAATACCAGAAAAACCCTGGCAGTTGATTTCATTTTTGCCATAAATGGGCCCGATTGACACAATTTTTGAGTACTTCCACGTATGACCGTCACTCTCCTTCCTGATCTCAAGATCATACAAATGTCTTAACGGTACAGTCTCAGGAACTTTCTTAGTGGAGTTTCGTCGATACCCTTAGCATGGATCCTATAGGTATATATTACGTTCATAGGTGCAATCGCAACGATCTTGTCGACCTTGAGCGTAACGTTGTACCAGTATACTGCCTCCAAGATTGTGCAATGTGGTCTTGTCGCAATGCGCTTTATTATGCGATGAGACCTCTGTATTATTACGTTCCAGGTGGTACGTGGATGCAAACTTAGTAAATCTGTTTTCGCAAAGCGCCGCGCTATTGTCGATAAGCAAATCAATTGACGATCCCACTTCACAGAACATAATTTTCAACTGCTAGATGACGCTAGTAGTTTTGTTAGTGCAACTCCTTTCAGATGGCAAAACGGCTAGGGCTACAGTCTATCACCGTCAAGTATAGCTGAGTACAGGAATCCATTGCCACCCTGCTTCAAATTTCCATGGTATCCGGCTTCCAATGCACTGGGGCCAGATCTATGAATTAACATTCCTGCCATCCGCACTTCAACTTCAGGTATTCTTGAGTTGATTAAGATTACAAAGTATAACATTCTCTTCATACCGGGATGTCCGCTGGACTACTGAATTCCCTGTACTTGAGAAACATCGTGTCCTGCGGCTATAGCACACACAGGTTCTGTGAGCTTCATCATTTTGTAGATTTCATTTAACATAACTCAACTGTGTTCGTTACATCTCTACTTTCAATCGAGTCGTTGTTTGTTTCGTTCACCACACTCTTTTCTTCTACCTCTTCTTTTACACACATCCGTTCGCTTTAGTGGCTAAAAATCGTCTATCCTCCCGCTTCCGTTTCCTCGTTATTTATGGAACCAGGGTACGAGATTCCCCGAGACTTTTATCCACATAAAGGCCTGCGGGCGCCATCTTGATTCTCAATTTGTGCTCTGCAGGCACAAACGCACAGCCGCTTTGACGGTAAGCCACTTCTTTCTCCACATCAACACAACTCAACACGAAGTCAGTCCTACCTGTGAAAGTTGATTGGCTCTGCTTGCGTGAGACTTAATGGGCTCCACTTCAATCTTCAGTGCATGGCCAGTTAAATTCCCGCACACTAAAAAGACAAAAGCAGGTAAGTCTATAAGGGAATACTGGAAGTTTACCTCCATGTCACCAGAGCAGTCTGCCTTGCTCCTCCTTGACACGTAATCATAACACACGTGAGCTCAGTCTAAGTTATTCTGGGAGATTTGCTTGCCAGATCAAACTTTTGAAAAAATTTCTTCTCATTCACAAAAATATTCCCTCTCGTTCACAAAATATTGTTAATATAAAAAGACTTATGACGCGTTTATGATCTCATAATACTTATGGCGGCATTATTAAAGAGGCGATATTGAGTCAAGACAATATCTTTGAAAGGCCATATAGATTTGTAGTCATGTACGTGCGTCTTAGACTCAACGTAATATTTAATAGGTCTTTTTACGTTTGGATCCTTTCTATTAAATAAAAATAAACTGCAAAAATTGAAGCTTAAATGACAGTTCCATCCATTGACGAGATACTGACGATTTCTTAAAACTATGAAAAATGTTTGTAATAATTTAAAACATTTATAATTCCATTATTCCAATATTTTTCTAGATTCCAATACAAATACAAACCGCCTAATAAATAGAATTTTATCATTTAAGCGGGAGGGCGTATTTTAAGAACAGTAGAAATAATTTTTAGTTTGACAAACCTCTTAATGTATATAAAGAGAGAATTATATCTTGTATCCAAGAATTGGATAAACTCATTCTGAGATTTTCACCTTTATTTTTCACTTGTGCTATTTTAATTCATGTCATTTTTACTAAAATTAAAGCTGGATTTGTGAGACCACTTAATATCCGATTGCTTATTAAATATATTTATTTTGCATAACTGCATGGGCTAAGGAGTTCAGAGTTGAGTTAAAAGCTATCTCGTGTCTGAGGTTTGGACAGAGTGACCAACAGACTGATGATGAAACAAATAGTGATAATAATTCAACATATTTATTATACTAGTATTTAATTATTTATCTGCTTTACTAGGAACCTCTCTAAAAGTACACATGCATGTGGGTGTTTTAAGGAGAGTGGTCTGACGCTGCATATGTTTGCATCCTTGTCTATGTAACTCTTATATCATGATATGACACTATGCATGCAGCGAGGTGCGTATTGTGGTGAGAGGGGGTGTTTGACCGGACCAGATGGGGTGGAGGGGTGCAGAGGAATGCAAAACCTTAGCTAGAAAAATGGGACCAACCACCGATATGTTATTATTGGCTTGTTAAAGGCAAAGCAGATGGTATATTGTTCTAAAAAAATGGAGACAGATTTGGAGATATCTCCGAGTCTGTTAAATGTTGTATTAGAAGTGACAGTAGAGGATAAGGGCCACACACAGTGCTGGGCAAAAACAAACCCCAGGGTACTGCCAATGTGAGCACACACCCCTCCCAGGAAGCAGAGAGAGAGAGAGAGATATTGAGTGGACGAGACAAGGAGAGGAAGAGAGAAATAGTGTTTTTAACCACACTCCGAGGGGGAAGTGAGGAAAAGGGGTTAGATTTAGAAAAAGGAATTCTAAAAAGAGTAGAGTCGTAGCCAGCAAACTGAACGGCTGGGCTGGTCAAGCGCTCCCGATTTGGGTCCCTCGGGGCCTGATGTTATGATATTAACAAGCCTGTGTTAACGGGAAAACTGTGTCTTGTCTAGTCATACACCGTTCACTGCTATAGTCAGACACCTCTACTTAGACAGTAGCTGTTATGAAGTAATGAAATTAATAAATAGTTTGTTATTGTTATAAACCGGAGTTTTGTTTGTTTGTGGTAAGGACTCTTCATTTTGCAGCAAGCCGCAAGGATCAGCGGAATGATTGATAAACCTGGAGACTACACAGGATAGGAGACGATTCGGTTGAGAGGAAAAACGCCCGACCATGAAAACACAGCGGGTGAAGACGATCAACAGGCCAACGGGACAACGTACGATCGAAAGAACACCTGTCATATCGGGTACAGTCTGATGAGGTTAGAGACACCCGGTGTGGTTGGTGCAGTATCGGTCCCGTTATAATATATGTTGTGTTAATTCATCTGAATAAATTTGATTTAAATTGTACATGAGGAAGGTATTTTCATAACTAAACTATTGTAACCCTAATTGTTTTGTATCCATAGCAAGTCCAGAGGATAGATAGTTGCTTATACAAAAAACAAATTGTCCTTCAAATCTCTACAGTAATTAAGCCGTAAGTCGGACATTTTTATGGCGCCAAGAAACTTGCATAATCTGATGACTGTTGTCGTTGTTGCTTGTTTTCGGTTCATCGGTTCGATGTGCTTATGACTTCATGTTCATGCGACCTTTGTCGAATCATGGATTACATCTCCTCAAACTTCAATCAAGCATGTCTAATGAAAGTAAATCTTTTTGTATACGTCCTTGTGTATACGGTTTCTGATGCAAATAGAAAGAAACTGAGATTTATCAGTTAATCATGCGATCCACCCAAATCATCTTCCAAAAATAAGTTCAAGAAGTTGAATAACACTCAAACTGAAACTTAAAAAACATGAGAATTGTATAATACATTTGTACCATGACTATTGAATTAAAAAACATTAATTCCTTCTAACTCAACTGTGCACACTTCTACAAGTAGGGGTCGCCTTTTACGCCGATATTTTCGGAAGTAATCCCATCTTTTTAATTGATCAGCCTTAATTTAAACATTCGCCACTTCGGGTTTATGATGAACGCAAAGGCAAGACGTCACGTTTTTTTTATTATTGTTTGCGTTTTTTTCCTCCTTCGCAGTACGGGTTCGAGCCTGCCTGCCTAATACTACCACTACTCATTCCGCCGAACACCTGGGCAACGCCGGACACCCAGGCTAGTAAAAAATAAGGGCGATTCATAGATATATATGATATATTGTGAACATATATATATATATATATATATATAGTAGCAAAAGTATCCGTCGTTGACTGGATTCAAAAACAGCATACAGAAAATGGGCTCTGATTTATGAAAGGTTATGAAAAGGCAGGGTTGTAAAGTGATAGCTTCGAATTTGGGGGTATCAAAACCAAAGCAAAATATGATGAAAGTAAAAATAAAATATATAAACCCTATAATTTATTATACCATACCTGTTCACACTGAAACACTTATCACAATATTCTGTGGATCTATATTAAAAAAACCTTGTTAAACATTGTGACATATTTCCATTCTATGGAGGTCAGGTGCGAACGAACACCCCATAATTTTATTATACCATATTTTTTCGAACTGAAACATAATTATCAAAGTATACTTACAGAGATAGATATGAAAAATCTTTATTAAAGTTTGTGTCTATTTCCATTCTATGGAGGCCAGGCGCGAACACAGACCCCACAATTTTATTATACCATCCCTATGTAAGTTAAAACATACTTATCAAAATATTCCTATGTACATCTATATCAGAAAACCGTTGAAAACGTTTGTTTTTTGATTTTTAATTTTTTTTATTTCCATACTTTGTGGATCAGGCGCGTACGCAGATCCCACAATTTTAATGAACCACTTTTCTGCCAGATCAAACATACCCATTCCTGTGTCTCGATACATCTTCTATCGTTATATGTAATAAGCTTTTTAAAATAGTCACCCATATAGGAGCCTATTCGTGACAAGACACACACATACACATTCAGCTTTATATTATAATATATATATATATATATCATATATATAATATATATAATATATAACATATATCATATATAATATATATGTATATAATATATATATAATATATACATCATATATATAATATATAATATATAATATGTATATATCATATATATAATATATATATCATATATATAATATATATATATATAATATATATAATATACATATATCATATATATATCATGCAAATATGATATATAATCATATATAATATATAT
>NC_136525.1:29712172-29714672 GCF_053919585.1 Euprymna scolopes
TAATATATATATAATATAATATATAAATATATAATATATATATATATAATATATATAATAAATGTACATAATATATAATATATAGATATATATAATATATATATGATATATAGATATATATAATATATAATTATAATATATATATATAATATATATAATATATATAATATATATATAATATATATAATATATATATTGTATATATATATAATATATATATTATATATATATAATATAATATATATAATATATATTGTATATGTATATAATATATATATTGTATATATATATAATATATATATTATATATATATAATATAATATATATAATATATATTGTATATGTATATAATATATATATTATATATATGTATAATATAATATATATAATATATATATTATATATATATAATACATATATTATATATATAATATAATATATATAATATATATATTATTATATATAATATAATATATATAATTATATTATAATTGTAATATATATAACATATATATAATATATATATATAATATATATATAATATATATAATATATATATAATATATATATGTAATATATATATAATATATATATAATGTATATATACAAATTACATATATAATATATATATATATGTAATATATATATAAAAAATATAGATATATAATATATATTGATATATAATATATAGATAGATATATAATATATATAGATATATATATTATAATATATATATTATATAATATATATGTAATATCATATATATGTAATATAATATATTATATAATATATAAGTAATATAATATATATATTAAATAATATATATGTAATATAATATTTATATTATATAATATATATATAATATAATATATATATTAAATAATATATATGTAATATAATATATATATTATATAATATATTTGTAATATAATATATATATTAAATAATATATATGTAATGTAATATATATATTATATAATACATATGTAATATAATGTATATATTATATAATATATATGTAATATATATATATTATATAATATATATGTAATATAATATATTATATAATACTAGACCACCCGTGACCCGTTGGGTCAGTACGTTATATTAGCTATGGAATTCATGTATGAGCGTGACACTTGTGGCATAAAGAAAATAGGGTTTTTTTACATAACAGAAGCATTTCTATGAAAGTATATTAAAATGAAAAAATAATATAGATAGATTTCTATGAGTCGTTCTGTTAATTATAATTGTTATTTTTTTATAAATTACAGTTACTGAATTACAAGTGGGTGGTCATACTTATAGGTAAATATGCACTGAACAGGTATCATAATCCTTTGTATAGTTAAATTCAAATTTTGATATATCATCTTTTAATGTAAATTGTTAGTTGAAAGTACAGAATAATAAAAAAAACACTCTCCACATGTTAATAATGGCTTTTTAAATAGAAAATGAAAATAAAATGTAACTTTTTTCATTTAATTTAAGCAAACATTCAGTACCCATTGTGTAAAATATTTAATTTGTATGTTAATAATAAGGTCAATAAAATTAAGACAATTCTTTTCTATTTACATTTTTTGTACAATTGATTTTTTTTAAAGAAAACTTTTGTAATCCTTTTGCTTAATTGAGACTTCTTATCAGGTTCTAACTCTCTTATATCCAGATTAATTATATTAATCAATTTATTTTATTGAATATGTATCGCTGAAAAGCACGGGTGCTTAAGCACTTATTGTACAGAAAATAAATATTGTATTCATATGCTAATAATAAGGTCACTAAAACTAAGACAATACTTTTCTATTTACAACATTTTTTGTACAATTTGAGTGTTTTAAAAAAACTTTTGTGTTTTCCTTTCGCTTAACTCTACTGAGTGCAACATATAGTTGGCCATGTTGAAAGACAGGTTTGTCTAGATAAACTAAAACTTTATGTAAGGTCTGTCCTTGAGACTTATGAATAGTCATAGCAAATGCTAATTGTATAGGAAACTGGACTCTGGCAAACGGAATATTGTCACCTTCAGATAAGACCATTTTCAATCTTGGAATTAAAACGATTTCTCCTTCAAACTGTGATGCAGTAATTTTAGCAACAATCAAATTATTATACAGCTCCTCTATTATTAGTCTTGTACCATTACATAAGCGTGGTGGATCAATATTCCTCATACATATGATTGGAGCTCCTTTCTTGAGTTCAAGTTTATGTGGAGGTAATCCTGATAACTCTATCGAATCAAGAAATTCTGTTGGGTAATGTGTAGCTTCTGTTCCTTCAAGAACAGAATTAAATGACAAATATTCTTTGACTTGTCCAGGAAATTTTTCAATACAATTATGATTTATTGCTCTAACTGTATCATTAAATGGTACTAATATGCAATTTTCCGCAAACATTTCTAGATTGTCAAACGAAGGATAAATGTATTCAATGCATTGGTCAACATTATCTGCACGGATTATCAAATCTTCAGGCAGTT
>NC_136525.1:29719672-29724672 GCF_053919585.1 Euprymna scolopes
GTAATATATATAATATATATATATCAAAAATATATACTATATATATTATATATTTGATATAAATATTATATATATAATATATATATAATATATAATACATATACATAATATAATATATATGTAATATATATAATATATATATATCACAAATATATACTATATATATTATATATTTGATATAAATATTATATATATAATATATATATATAATATATAATACATATACATAATATAATATATATGTAATATATATAATATATATATATCACAAATATATACTATATATATTATATATTTGATATAAATATTATATATATAATATATATATAATATATAATACATATATATAATATAATATATATGTAATATATATAATATATATATATCACAAATATATACTATATATATTATATATTTGATATAAATATTATATATATAATATATATATAATATATAATACATATACATAATATAATATATATGTAATATATATAATATATATATATATCACAAATATATACTATATATATTATATATTTGTGATATAATACATATACACAATATAATATATATATAATGTATATAATATATACATATATATCACAAATATATACTATATATATTATATATTTGTGATATATATTTTATATATAATATATATAATATATAATACATATACACAATATAATATATATATAATGTATATTATATATACATATATATCACAAATATATACTATATATATTATATATTTGATATGAATATTATATATAATATATATATATAATATATGATACATATACATAATATAATATATATGTAATATATATAATATATATATCACAAATATATACTAGATATATTATATATTTGATATAAGTATTATATATAATATATATGTAAAATAAATAATACATATACATAATATAATATATATGTAATATATATATTATAAATATAACAAATATATACTATATATGTTATATATTTGATATAAATGTTATATATAATATATATATAAAATACATATACATAATATAATATAAGTAATATATATAATATATATATCACAAATATATGCTATATATATTATATATTTGATATAATTATTATATACATAATATATATATATAAAATATATAATACATATACATAATATAATATATATGTAATATATATAACATATATCATATATATAATATATATCAAATATATAATGTATATATGTATTATATATAATATATATATATATATCATTTATATATATAAAATATATATGATATATATGTGTATATAATATATATAAAATATATATGATATATTTATGTATATCATATATATATATGCAGTATATATGATACATTTATGTATATCATCTATATATGATATATATGTATATAATACATATACAACTTATATGATATGTATATAATACATATACAATATACATGATATATATTTATATCCTATATATACAATATATATGATATATATGCATATCATATATACATAATATATATGATATAAATATATATCATATATATACAATATATATGTGATACATATATCGTATATATACAATATATTTATGATATATATGTATATCATATATACACAATATGTATATGATATATATGTATATCATATATATATACAATATATCTATATGATATATGTATATCATATATATACAAAATATATATATATATATATATATGGTACATATATGTATATCATATATATACCATATATATGTGATATTAACATGGATACCCGGCGTTACCTGGGTTGACATGAACTTCCCTTTGACACACGCCTTCTATACTAATAATGTTCATCATGGGTAACGTTGATACTCTCGCAACAATTTCCAAAATAACAGAACGGATAAAAACCTGTAAATGTAATCGCCACCCTCCCCTCCCCCCCCCAAAAAAAAAGGAAGTATCTTATACCTTCTCCACCAGATATTTCTGTAGAAGGAATCACTTTCTTAAGAAAACTAACGATTTTTTTAACCTAAATTTTAAGTTTATAAACATTAATGCGTGCATTTATTTTTCATTTTGGTAAATGTGTAGTTTTGCGACTTAAATTATTTGCCAGACAAAAAAAATATAAAAACTATTTATTGTTATATAAAATTGTTAGACCCTTATGCTGAAATAAAACCAGAAAAATCATTTTTATTTTTCATCATTTATATTTATTATTCGAGGCCGCTATATTGCTTTTAAAATTTGGCCTTGCTAAGGTTTGGCAAATTGGTCTTTTTAAGCTCTTTCGTGCACTATATTTTTGGCCGCCATATTTTTTTTTGTAATGATAGATCGTGAAAAGGCCAAATCTTGCCTTAAAAAAGCCGATCTGCCAAACCTAAAAAAAAGGCCAAATTTTAAACGTGCACATTTAGTCTAATAATAAATGATAAAAAAAACATAAAAATGGATGTTTTTGTTTGTTTTATTTTAGCCTTTGGGTCTAATAATGTTTTATATAAAAATATATAGTTTTTATACTTTTTTATCTGTCAAATAATTTGCGCCGCTAAACTACACATTTACCTGTATTTAAGGGCACTTTTTACTGGCTTGTTTTTTGTAAATAAAGGAAATTTTAGATTTGCTTTTTTTTTAGGGTGGTGCTTTTCGATTTGCTTTTTATTTGTCGTTTTATGTTTCTAATGTAATCCCCGCCCCCGCCAAAAAGAATTGATTTGTTATATTTTGGCCTTTGTTTTGTTTATTAAATTGTCAGGTGAAAGTAGAGAATGGTCTCATAAAAAATAATTAAATTTATGGTTATTTTATGTTTCCAATGTTACCCCCCCCCCATTTTCCCTCCCCCTCAATCGCCAAACTTTTAAAAACTGCTAGCGGTGACATGTCTCATTAAACGCTTGCTGGCCAAAATGTGGGTGCTCATTTTACGTTAAATTTATATAGAAAAAGGATTTCCCACTTTAACATGTTATTTTTTTTTCTAAATTTCTAATTTGTTTTGCACTATTTGCACTTCTGCAAACTAATAATATTTATAAAGGCTGTTTAAATGTATTAGGATGAAAAAAGTAGATCTCAATTGTTGTAGGGGTTAAACGCTAGGTGTATCAGAATTTTTGTGGAATTTTTGACACCCTTAACAGAAAACTGCGAATAAAATATTTTTAAAAAATCGTAATTTCTCTTTTAAAAGTGGGTTGTGTATTTTCTTTATGGAATATGCTTAAAGTTGTTTATTAAATAATAAAAATATTATTTTTTAATTTTTAAAAACAGTGTTTACAAAGTGCCTGCCCTCGTTCACACCGCCATGTTTTTACGTAATAAAATTAATTGAATTTTACGAGTTAATTTTTTTCAATTTTTAAACTTTAAAAATCTCTCAAAACTTTTCTATTAGTTAAATTTTTACGATATTTTCAGGGTCAATGTGAAATTTCATAGTCTGTCCTATAAATGGAATATAATATTTTAGACAAACGTTTTTTTTAATTCACCCCCCCATTTAGAAATATCTATTAAAAAGTACATTAATTTACGCACAAATGTTTTATATATCATAAATTGAAGATAAAATATCAATAAATAAAATATTCTAATTTAAAACAAAAAAGAAGTGTTTTTGGAAATTTACCTGTAAAGTCCAAAGTGTAAAACCTTTTTTTTTAAAACCACGTTGATTTTTTTAGTGAAAGCTCATGTGATGCTTCGATAGTCAAGTAAATATGGGATGCTGACGACAATTTTTTCAATTTCATTCAATGTTTTCTTTTTTTAGATATTAAAAACAATTCACTCGATAAAGTAGAAATAAAATATAATATTTAAAACTCATGTATTCCATTAAGAGAATAAAAAGATTGGTAGAGTGGGTTTGGTTTTAAACGTCAAAAACTATTAAGTGGATGTGTTCAGTTTTCATCTACGGTGGCCCAAAAATACTAATTTGGGTGAAGAGCACGCAATAGAAAGAGAGATTAATTGTGACGCTTAGCGCCACCGAAGATTCAGCGTGAAAAAAAGAAGATATTTGTCTCCCTTTATTTCAACAGTGAAAAACATCGGATCGCGCGTTTTTTAAATACTTGATTAAAAAAGTATTTTAGTTAAAAAGGACATGGAATATAAAATATAAATATGGATAAATTCTTAACAATGAAGAATGAAAGTACCCATTGAATAGTATTTTTTAGAGGTAAGTGGTTTTTGGAATATATGTATATCTTTTATCATCGAAGTAAGTAAAATTTCGTTGATTTTCTTTAAATCTTTTTTAAAGTAAACCGATTTTTAAAAACAAATATTGCATAATTTGCTATTAAACCTGTTATTTTTTTAAAATTTGATCTTTGCCCCTTTAATTGAAAAAGAATAAGGGTTTGAATTACATTCTTCAAGTAGTTATAAGCTTCGAAATATAGTAAGTTGAATTATTAAAGTTCTTATCACGCAATTTTAATAGCCGATTCTGATACACCTAGTAAAACGCTGCTGGGTCACGTCGTATAAAGTTACCTTTTTAATTAGAAAATTAAGTTTGTAATCAATGAAATTAACGCGAAAAAAGAAAAAAGTGTAAATTGTGTAATTTAGAGGGGGGCTGTAGATCTTTATTTTTTTAAGTATTAAACGACGCTGAATTACGTGGTAAAAATTTACCAATTTCTGTATTGCCGTAAGGAATAAAATCAAACAAACAAATGAAATCGATTCTATTTTTTTCGTAAGGGGCTTTTATTTAATATTAAAAAAAAAAAAACAATAAAAGCCAATCATTTTTTCTATTTACAGCAAGAAACTACCAATATATTTGGCAAACGTTTGTTTTCTTTTTATGGATAGAATCTAGGGGCATAAAACTCTAATAAAAAGTTTTTAAAAGGTCGCTGAGGGGAATAATAATTCAAAAATAAATTAAATAAAATATATTATCAATATAATTGTTGTTTGAAATTTATTAAATAACAATTTTAAACGGATTACTTAAAATAATTCTCT
>NC_136525.1:29727172-29769672 GCF_053919585.1 Euprymna scolopes
TTTAGAAAAAATAAATAACAAAGGAACAACAAACATAATTGCAAAAAACCCTTGTTCAAAATTATTGGCACGGCTTTGTTTTTCTTTTAGTATCAGTATAATATCAATCAATTTCCGGTTTACGTGCTTTCTGAACTTTTTTATAGCTATATTATGCTTGTTTAACGCTAATTCAGTGAATAATTTTTTTCAGATAATTTTTAGATAGCGATTTATTTAAACTATTATAAGTGACTAAATTATAATTTTCAATCGCCATGGTTAAAACTAAGGAACACAGCGAAGACGTCAGGAAGCTTGTTGTAGCATGCCATACCAATGGGGAGGGCTATGATAAGATTTCAAAGAAGCTAAACCTTCCCAAATCCACTGTTAGAGCCATAATAAACAAGTTCAAATCGCAAGGCCACGTTATGAGTTTAGAGGGTAGAGGGAGAAAAAGGATTCTTTCCCCAAGAGATGAACGGAAAATTGTTCGACAAGTAAAACAAAACCCAAGGATCTTTGTTGGGGAGATTGTTGATGAACAGAACACCTCTGGAGTGAATGTATCTCGACATACAGTTGGTAGAGTTTTGAAGAGAGCTGGTTTAAAAGCATGTCGTCCGAGAAAGACTCCCTTATTGAAGCCTATGCACCTGAAAGCAAGGCTAGCCTTTGCAAAACGTCATATTGATAAAGATGTTGCATTCTGGAAACGTGTTCTATGGACTGACGAAACGAAAATAGAGTTATTTGGCCATAATAAAGTGTCTTATATTTACAGAAAATCTGGCGAAGCTTTCCTGCCTAAGAACACCATACCCACAGTGAAGCACGGTGGAGGCAGTTTGATGTTTTGGGGATCCTTTGCTGCCTCTGGACCAGGGCGACTTGTTAAGGTCACAGGTAGCATAAAAAAGGAAGATTATGTTAAAATATTGGATGAAAACCTGAAAGACTCTGCTAAAGAGCTCTCACTTGGTCGTCGTTGGTGGTTCATGCAAGATAATGACCCAAAGCATTCGGCTAAACTGACTAAGAAATGGCTTGAGGACAATCATATTAATGTTTTGGAATGGCCATCACAAAGCCCAGACCTTAATCCAATTGAAAATTTATGGAGAACATTAAAATTGAGGGTCATGCAAAGGAAGCCTAAGAATCTTATTCAATTGGAGGATTATTGTCAGGAAGCGTGGGCTAAAATTACTACTGAAGAGTGCAACAACTTGGTTGTAAACTATGAAAAGCGACTGAGGAAGGTAATCAAGGCCAACGGCTATACAATTGATTATTAAATAAATCGTGCCAATAATTTTGAACAAGGGTTTTTTGCAATTATGTTTGTTGTTCCTTTGTTATTTATTTTTTCTAAAATCCGATTGCAGCATCGGAATGGCAAGTTAAAAATACATAATATACTTTGTTATTTTCTTTAATTTAATCCCTTTTTTAGAATTTATTAGACAAAATTTAACTTTTATTTTACCGTGCCAATAAATATGATCATCACTGTACATGTATATCATATGCACACAATATATGATATAGATACGTGTATCACATATAATATATATATGATAGCTATGTATATAATATATATACAATATATATGATATATAGCATGTATATACAATGTATATGATATATATAAATGTATATATACAATATATATGATATGTATATCACATATCATATATAACAAATGATATATATATGTATATCATATATACAGTACATATGATATATATATGTATATCATATATTCAATTCATATGATATATATATCATAGAAAACAATATATATGAGACACATATGTATATCATATATATACAATATATATGATATATATATGTATATCATATATATATACAATATATGATATATATATGTGTATCACATATACTATATATATGTTAGCTATGTATATAATATATATACAATATATATGATATATATAGCAGGTATATACAATGTATATGATATATATAAATGAATATCATATATATACAATGTATATGATATATATAAATGAATATCATATATATATAATGTATATGATATATATAAATGTATATCATATATATACAATATATATGATATATATATATATATGTATATCATATATATAAAATATATATGATATATATGTATATCATATATATACGATATATATATACATATAATATATATGATATATATATGTATATCATATATATATACAATATATTTCATATACCATATATATGATGTGTATATCATATATATACAATTTATATATGATATCATATATATATATAATATATATGATATATATGTATATCATATATATCATATATATTATATATATATGATATATATATGTATATCATATATATACAAAATATATTATATATATATATATATATATGTATATAATATATTTATATATATATATGGGTATATCATATATATACAATATATATGATATATATGGGTATATAATATATATACAAAATATATGATATATATATATATATGTATATAATATATATTATTTTTAAAATATAATTATCAAATGACACGTGTTTCGTCGTCCACGACTCATCAGAGTTGCTGAATCTGGCGAGATTCGAAAGCGGCACCTCGTGATAAGAAGCCTAAACCTCTACCACGGTGCTAACCTCGCCGGACTACTAAATGTATCACTTTTACATAGATGTTCTTATTTGTTTTTGTTAGCGATACTTTATTGAATGAATTCAAGTATTTATAGGAAAGTGCATTTTTACATAAATGTTTGTAAGGAATAATTTTCCCATTGACCAATCTGGTACCCACTTTTAATGGGGAGCGGCATATATATTATTTTTAAAATATAATTATCCACTGACACGTGTTACATTTAGTAGTCCGGCGAGGTTAGCACAGTGGTAGTTTAGGCTTATTATCATGAGGTGCCGCTTTCGAATCTCGCTAAATTCAGCCACTCTGATGCGTCGTGGATGACGAAACACGTGTCAGTGGATAATTATATTTAAAAATAATATATATGCCGCTCCCCATTAAAAGAGGGTACCAGATTGGTCAATGGGAAAATTATTCCCAGCAAGCATTTAGGTAAAAATGCACTTTCGTATAAATACTTGAATGCATTCAAGAAAGTATCGCTAACAAATAAAAACATCTATATAATATATATAAAATATATATGATATACATGGGTATATCATATATATATACAATATATATGATATGTATGTATATCATATACATAGAATATATAGGATATATATGTATATCATATACATAAAAATATATATGTAAGCATATCATATACATACAATACATATGATATACATATGTTTATCATATACATAAAATATATATGATATATATATGTATATCATATATACATATACAATGTATACGTACAGCACATATATACAATATATATGATATATATGTATATTATATAAAATAATTGTATATATATATGATATATATTTGTATATCATATATATCCAATATATATGTAGGTCATATATATATATATATATACAATATATATGATACATACATGTATATCATATATATACAATATATATGGTATACATGTATATCATATATACAATATATATATATATCATATATATATATATATATATATATATATAATATATATTTGGTATATATGTATATCATATATATGATGTATCATATATATATGCATATCATATATGTATATGATGTATATGCATATTATATATAGGATGTACATATATATCATGTAAATGTATATCATATATATGTATATGTGTGTGATATATATGTATATCATATATATATATAATACATATGATATGTATGTATATTATATATGTATAATATATATGATAGATACGTGTATACTACATATATAATATATATGATAGATACGTGTATACTACATATATGATATACATGTATACCATATATAATATATATATGATATGTATGTGTATATCATATATAATATATGTATATGATATATATATATCATATATAATATATTGGATATATACACATATCATATAGAACATATATAAGTGTATAGATTATATAATATATATATTATATATCATAATATATATATATATGATATGTACATCATATAATATATATGTAATATATATAATGTGTTATAAGTATATGGTATATATATCATACATAATATATATATGATATATTTATATCATATATCATACATATATTTATATGATATATATACCATATATGATATATATATTTATATGATTTGTATATATATTTATGATATATATCATAAATATAGATATGTATATATTTATGATATATATCATAAATATATATATATATATATATTTGTTATTCATATGATATATATTTATATGATATATATACATTTATATGATAAGTATATCTCACATATGATATATATATGATATATTTATATCATATATATGATATATATGATATACTTATATCAAATATATGATAAGGGGGCATGGAGTTATATGTATATAATATGTATATATATATGTATATTATATGTATATAATATATATATGTTTGGGAGGAAACTACGTTATGTAATATAGTTACTAGGTGTTTTGGCTAATTGAAAATTGAAATATCTGTCTTAGCATTCCAGTAACTCCATGCCCCCCATAAAAAGTGTCTTGGCAATTACTGCCAGGAGGATATTACTGACGAAAGCTGATTGACTAACTAAAAACTCAATAGAATGTGCATGTATAAAAATGCGAAGACATCACAACTCCTCACATAGGCCTGACGAATCCTAGTGGGGATGAATCACAGATTATTCTGTGTAGCTTACTTGCCATATATATTCTATAAATTATTACCTTGCTTTACCTACGTATTGAGCACTGTTGAATTAAATACTTAAAGTTTACGCATATTTTCGTATATTAATTTATGTATTTAAATGAAGTAGTAATATATATAGATGATGGCAGCAAATTCGTTTTCGAACATTGCCATTACTTGATATAGCACGAAAAGGTATACAGAAGCACAAAAACATTCAGTGATGGGCCGCACAAAGGTGGCTTTTAAGCCCTGCCAAATTCTGGCATTCCTTGGTGCACATTGTACAGACATGTGCGCCACTAGCAGCACGTTCTTGATGTTCTCTTTTATGTATGATCAAATGCCGTTTCAAACCACCTGCTGTTTTGTACGTCCACCCGCAGTTGACACAGGTTAGCTCTGGCAACTCAAGACTGTTTTGTGGCCCACTGTGCCGATAAGTAGTCTGGTGGCTCATCAGCTCAGCTCTGCTCAGACATAATCTTCCGCACACCTCACACTCCAGACCAATTTGGCACCCCCTCCCATCCACGGCTTCTTTTACCCTCCCTTTCTGGATGTCACACTTCATTCGCTCATACTGGGTTTGATCCGCCTCAAACTTGCCCACACTTTCTGCAAGGTCCTTCTCCTATCTCGGCGATCCAAAGCAAGATCCAGGTTCTTTCATCTATCTCACATTTTTTTAAGGTGGACGTTAAACTCTCTTCAGCTCAATTCAGCCTTTTGAGCCAGATGTCTTCCATCGGTGAGCTCGCCATAAAGGAGTTGTTTGGGAAGTCGACTGTCTAACATCGTCACCAGATGTCCACTCCACCTCAGTCTATGTTTGATAATGTAAGCTTGAATGCATTGGGTCTATTCAAGCACCTCCACATCACTGACATACATCTACCAACCCACACCTAAGATTCGCCATAGGCACATCTGGTGAAACCGCCCGAGACGTATCAAATGTTCCAAGTTTCACACCCATAGAGAAGAGTAGACAGAACGCATGCAGCATAAACCTTAATCTTAGTTGGCAGCAAGATCCCATGACGTCTCCACAAACGCCTGTCCAACTTTCCGAAGGCATCACTTGCCCTGCTGATCCGTAATAATACCTCATCATCCAGGTCACCAGACATACTCAGTGTGCTACCCAAGTATACAAACTTAGTTACAACTGGTATCCTTAACCCACAGATATAAACTGATGGCTCATAGTATGGCATTCTCGGAGTAGGCTGATACATTAAGACAGTTTTTTTTTCAGATTAATAGTCAGGCCTAATGCGCTACAGGCAACCACAAAGGCACCCACTAGATGCTGCATATCAGTCACCATATGAGCCACCAGATCACAGTCATACATATAGAGCAAGTCACAAATCGTGTTGGTGAGTATCTTTGTACTTGCATTGAAGCACCTAATGTTGAACAACCCCCCAGTAGTTCAGTAACGAATATAGACACCATCAAAGCAACCCCCAAATGCCATCCAAAAGACCATAGTGAAATATAACGCAAAGAGTGTGGGTGCTGGAATGTCTCCCTGCTTAGCACCATTTTCTACTGAAATAGGATCAGCCAGCTTTCCCCAACGTTGATCACAGCCTTCATATCATCGTGCAAGAGCTTTCAGATAGTTACAAACTTGTCAGGACAGCCAAGCTTTTTCAGAATCTTCCATAAAGCATCCCTATTGACTGTATCAAAGGCCTTGATTAAATCGATGTACACCTGATACAGTTCCTTTTGCTTTTCTATATATTTCTCCTGTAGTTGCCTAGCTGTAAAAATCATATCCACTGTCCCTCGACATCTGAAACCACACTGCGACTCAGGCAAAACATCGTCAGCAATGTGCTCCAGCATTCTGTCAAGCATGATCCTACAGAGCACCTTACCGACTACTGACAGCAAAGAGATGCCCCGATAATTTCCACATTCATCTCTGCTACCCTTTCCCTTGTATAGCACTACCATCACTCATCCCGTCAAACAGTTTGCAACAAGTCTGCTAAGCGTTGCATCATCTTGGGTCCAGAACATTTAAAGATCTCTGCATGAAAACGATTCCGGTCAGGAGACTTTCCATTGTTCAACTTATGGACAGCTGCCTCAACCTCCTGGAGAGAAGAAACCTCTGCCAAGATATCCTTGACTGGATTGCTAAGAATTGACCTAACAAACTCCTTATCAACGTAAGAAGGTCTGTTCAGGAGGTCATCGAAATGCTCCCTCCATCTATGAAGAATGTCAGTAGGGTCTTGAAGAAGATCCCCACCATCCCTCGAGTGCAGAGAAGTAATAGGTGATCTGGATAGTCCGTAAACTGCACACAGTAGGCTGTATAAGACGTTGGTGTTGTTTGAATCCGAGGCGAGCTGTATTTCCTCAGCTTTCTGCCTTCACCATTCATCCTGCATGTCTTGCAACCTCCTCTGCACCTCGTGCTTGATTGCCTTAAACTTGTCCCTCAATCGATCTTGCTCACTATTCGCCAAACCACCCCCAAGATAATCATGCAATGCTCTGGCCTTTGAATCAAATAGAGCCTGAATTTCAGTATCATTCTCATTGAACAAATCCTGATGTTTATGCTCACAATAACCTAATACTCTCTCACATACCTCATAGACAGACTCCTTAAAAGCAGGCCAAGTGTTTTCACAGTCAATCTCTTCCA
Organism: Euprymna scolopes; assembly: GCF_053919585.1. Lineage (NCBI taxonomy): Eukaryota > Metazoa > Mollusca > Cephalopoda > Sepiida > Sepiolidae > Euprymna > Euprymna scolopes. The sequence goes on from NC_136525.1 coordinate 29,734,666, forward strand.
TCTCCTTAACTAGTTTCTCCCTCACAATATTGTCCCTTAGACGGGCAACATTAAGTCGCTTTGGGATAGCCACACCAGGTCCCCTGATCTTGGGCTTCACAACACACTTAATCTTTGCACGGACCAACCGATGGTCGGTCCAGCACTCCGCATCCCGCATGATATGAACACTGCAGATATCCTCATCTCACATTTTCTGACTAACACATAGTCTATCAAGTGCCATTTTTTGGAACCAGGATGCATCCAGGTCGTCTCGTCCTTCTGCTGAAACACGGTGTTACCAATTTTAAAACCCATCTCTGAACAAAACTGCAACAACCTCAGACCATTACACTGCAACAACATCAGATTATTACACTTGCCCACTCCGTGTTTACCCAGCACATCCAATGTTTCAAAATCTCTTCCCACCATAGCATTAAAATCTCCAAGAATGAAGATCTTATCAGCAGAGGAAATGCGTCTAACTACACTGCAAAAAGCAAGGTAGAAAGCAAACTTTTCATCTTCTGTTGCATCCATAGTTGGAGCATAGACACTCAAAAACGTTGTATAACGACCATTTACCAGAGGTAACCTCATAGTCATGATCCGGTCACTCACACCACAGGGAAGTTCTTCCAGGCTAGAAAGAATTGAAGCCTTTATAGCAAAAACCATACCTGATTCCCTCTTACCTCCATCCACTCTACCACTCCAGAAAATGGTGTAAGCTCAGCCAACTCGGAAAACTGTCCTTCATCAGCCAGCCTGGTCTCAGACAGAGCAACTATGTCCATGTAATTACGTTGAAGTTCCTTAGATACAAGAGCAGATCTATGCTCTGGACGCGTTATTGTTGACGACAAGTCAAGCAACGTCTGCACATTCCAACAGCCGATGGTCATTGACATATATTTCCTCGCATGATGACGACTGGGTCCAGGCTGTGAAGCCCCGAAACACCTGCCGGGCCAGGCCCTGGAAATTCCAGTTCCCTTATTGCCATTTACGTTCATAATCATATTTGCCAACTTTATTGAATGTTTTGCCGTTTTAGGCTACAGCCAGCCTTTTTTGCTATTGAGATAAAATGTGTATCTAATTTATATTAAGCAATGCCTGTGCATGAGACTTTTTATAGTAAGGAAAGACTTTGCACCGAGACAATCCCACTCTCTAAACAACTTCCACATTGATTCAAAAAGAAGAGCAAGTCAACATCACTGGATGCAGTAGTCACTTCAGATTTTATATCAGAGATTTCCTTCTCCTAGGGAGGTTTCCTTCACCACAGCTTACAGAGCCTACCATGCCATTTGATCCATGACTGGAACTTAGGTTGCTGGGTACCAGAGTATATTCCATACGTTGGTGGATCATATATGCCACAGCTTACAGGGCCTAAGCTTCTCTGGAGGTTTCTGTCAGAGTTACCTCACCCTAAGCCTTTGATTAAATAACCTTGGCCCACAAGGCAGTAGAGGTCGAGTTATACGGTGCAGAACACTCGCCGTTCATCAGAGCCCCGTTTGCGTGGCAGTGGATGACGTGCACGTGGGGTTGATTTGTCTGGGAGAAGCACATAAAGACGCTAAGACATCTGTGTTCTTTTAACACACGTCCACACCAGATGGAGAGGCGAGTGGTAGATGCACCAACCCAGATGTGGCAACAATACTCCATGCATGAGCGAATGGTGGCCTTGTAGGTACAGGTATATTACAAACAAATGACATGCAAAACAAAAATCTGGGAAAATAGTTTCAAGTGGGTAGATAGAAATAGAATAAAATAATACAATAACATAAATTAATTTTTTATATCTATTTTAAAGGCACATTAAAGGATGGTTAAAATTTTAAATAGATTTAAAGCTTTTTTTTTTTAATGCAAGTCCATCTATATCATATTTTATGGTATAACATAATTCGCCAGTTAAAATGTATTCAGATAAAATTGGGAGTTTGGAAATGTGGTTTAAAATACACTATAAATACATTTAAAAACAAGAACTAAGTTTATAGAATAAGTTAAAATAAGAAAGAGATCAAAAACATTACAATTAAATTTTATTATGCTTTCAGTCTAAAAGGAACTACAATATTTCGGGGTAGGAAAACCTCTTTAGGCCATGACAGTTCGAAGCTCTTCAGAAGAGGGAAGTAAAGTATACAGAGAAGAAATTTTTAAAAAGATAATATTGCCTTTATGGAAAGAGGATCAAAGGCAAAAGATGAAGATGTACTGAAACTAAAGCCAATTCCAAGACTGCTAGCAATCCCTGTAAAAGAGTAATAAAGAATGCGAGAGAGTTGTATGCTCAGTCCAAAGCGGCTTGGTTCTCACTAGTTTTGGCAAATAGCAAGCAGGATTCAGAAACTAGATAACTTTCAGATTACAATCCAATTGTTATCCAGTGTAATCCACAGTGATTCCACTCAAAGACAGACTTTTCATTGATCCTGTGTGACGTCACAACCAAAACGAAAACAGCTGTCCAGACAGGATTTGCAGTGATCCGACAGACCGAAATATCTTGATGAAGTAGAAGCATTACAGTACAAAATATGAGATATCTCCAAAAATAAAAGCAAAACCATACAAAAACTGCTAAATTCTGCAAACCACTGCTTAAGAAGCAATTAAGTTATTGCTTATTCACAAAATCTGTTTTCCTGCTTTTATTTACTTTACTTTACTGTTTCCCCCCTTGTTGGAAATCATAATTTATCATTCTATGACTAAGTGTAATGATTAAATATAAGGCCTATACTGGCCACATGTATATTGTTTCTTTTTTTTTCTTTTTTTACACAGTGATCACCACTTATCAAGGCCCGGAAGCCACTCAGAGATAAGGGTTATTGCAAGTACATTACGTTAGTGTGGAGATTTGATGAAGTGTTTACTTAAGGGGGCGGTTCATAAGGAATTTGTTAACGGTGGACTTGAACACATCCAAGTTGTAGTCCGGTGGGAAGCAGCCAGACGGAAGAGAGTTCCACAGGCGTGCAGTTCTAAGAAAGAAGCTTTGTTCATGGAATCCACGTTTTGATTTAGGCACAGATATAGAGTGGGGAAAATTTTTCACAGTGGATTCAGCTAGACGGGTGTTTTTTGTAAAAGATTGGCGAGGGGGGACCAGAGATTGGAGTTCAGACGAGCACCTGCCATGGAAATAACGATAAAACAAGGATAGGCTCGCAACGTCTCTTCTGTGGGATAGAGGTTGCAGGGTAGAGAAAAGGACATCCCTCACTAAGCCACAAAGTCTATTTTGTACTCTGTCAAGGCAGGATAGGCTGTTTTTAGCAGCTCCTGCCCAGATATGGCAACAGTATTCCATCCTTGGACGTACTTGGCTTTTATATAGATAGAGAATTGCATCAGTAGTGAGATATCTTCTGGAGCGGCAGAAGGATCCCACCATCTTTCCAGCGACCTTGGCAACAGACTTGATGTATGTGTTCCATTTCAGATCAGGAGTAAAGGTCAAACCCAGAAGCTTGCCAAAACACGGGGCCTCACCCAGACGAGAGCCATCCATCACAATTGATGCCAGATGGGGATTAGAGCGTTGATGATGTAAGGATAGGAGTTTGGTTTTGGATGCATTAAAGGTAACCAGCCACGTCTTCCCCCACTGAACCACGCGCTCAAGATCAGAGGAGAGAGAATCAGAAAGAACTTTGTCATTTACAGCCTTTGATGTGTTGCCGTAGATGGTCGTGCCATCAGCAAAGATGTCAACGAATGATTTAAGTATGTGTTTAGGGAGGTCACTGATGTAGATCAGGAAGAGAGTCGGGCCCAGGATTTACCCCTGAGGGACTCCAGCATTTATATTGCAGGCCTCCGATTTTTGTCCATCTACCACTACTCTTATGAGCCTATCGGAGAGAAATGATTTAATGATTGAGAAAACATTTCCAGTTATACCGTAGCTGGAAATCTTGTGAAGTAGACCCTTATGCCATACCTTGTCGAAGGCCTTTGATATGTCAAGAGCAATTGCCCTAGAAAGGAAGCCTTTGTCAAGAGATTCACTAATCCTGTGGGATATAACTGTCAGCACATCTGCGGTAGATCTTGCAGAACGGAAACCATATTGTGTGTCACTAAGAAGGTTGTTCCTGCTGAGGTGGTTGACTATTTCTCTATTTAATATGGATTCCAGCAACTTACTCATAACACACAGGAGACTTATTGGCTTGTACTGAGAGGGAGATGACTTATCACCTGAGTTCTTAAATACAAGGCAAACTGATGAGGTCTTCCAGGGAGTCAGAAAGCACTTCTCCTTAAGGCAACGCTTAAATAGTTTTGTAAGTATGGGAGCAAGTTCTGGTTGAAGCTTTTTTAACACTATAATTGGGATGCCATCTGGGCCAGTTGCTTTACTGGAATCTAGGTTCTTGATTAGCTTAGCGACCTCATGCACGGATATTTGTATGTTACCTAACTTGTTCTGTGTTATAGGAGGAAATATGGGGAGTTGATGGCCTTCGTCGCATAGGGTAGAATTAGCTGCAAAGTTCTTTGCAAATAGTTTGGCCTTGTCTGACGCTGACGAGATGACCTCTGGTCCATTGATAATGGTTGGGATAGAACGCACACTTCTGTTCAGGATCCTATTTGTTATTTGCCAAAACTGGTGGGAATCAAGCCGCTGATCAGCTACCTTGGATTCAACAGACTGGGCATATAGCTCTCTAGCATTTTTTATTACTCTTTTACAGTGGTTGCTGGCAGTCCTGAAAGCAGCTTTAGTCTCAGTGCATCTATTACGTTGGTAGCTATGGTAAAAGTGATTTCTGTGTGCGATAGCAGCAGCACATTCTGGGGAGAACCATGGCTGGCTGTTAGGTTTTTGTTGGAATTTTTTAGATGGTATGAATTGGTCTATGCCTACAATTAACCATTCGGTCAGATCTGATACGATAGAGGACACATCCTTTTTAAACATGGAGTGCAGAGGTAAATCAGATATGAATGTACGGAAGCTATCACAGTCAGCCATAGAGTATCGGTATACAGTACGGTGGAGGAGTACGTCTGGGGACTTCTTACATTTCGTTTTTATCTTAACTGATACGTCGGAGTGGTTGGAGGATCCTAGAGGAGAATGAATGGAACATGAACATAGCTCAGGGGAAGTTGAGAGAAAAAGGTCTTGGAGACTTGCATATTGACCGGGTGTATCGGGCACATGGGTGGGTTCGCGAACAATCTGAGTGAGGTCATAAGCAATGGCAAAATCATGACAAAACCTCCCCTCATCGTCTGTCTTATTTGAATAGGTCAGCCATTCCACGTTATGGACGTTGAAGTCACCACAGATGTGGATGTTAGCCGAGGGATGTGCAGACAGTATGTGGTCTATTTTCTCAGATATACTCTTAAAGGTAGTAACTCCGCTGTTGTGGGGCCGATAGAAGGCAAATATAAATGCAGTAATGTTAGCAAGTGCAACCCTGAAGCACATATAGGGTAAATTAGGATCTTCTCTAGAGATATTCCTGCCACACGGGAAGCCATCCTTAATGTAGGCACATATTCCATACCCATGGCGATCTTGGGGGTCAGATTTAGCTGTTAAGTTAGAGTATCCGTTAATTATGAACTCATCTAGGGAAGTGGTCGGCCCTCTTCCAGTTTCACTTAGAAATAATATGTTCGGTTTCGTCTCTTGTAATTGGGTTTCAACCTCTGGAAGGTTAGAACGTAGACCCCTGATGTTGGAGAAGGAGACCTGGTAGTAGGGGTCTACGTTGGAAGATGGGGTTCTGATGTATGTTACTAAAATAACTGGCACAAATGTTATTTCTAAATGTCTGCTTTAAAGAGATAATACTTTGCATCCAAGACGCCTTCCTGTTTGTTTTGCATGATAAACATTTAAAATCCTTATACTCGTAAATCCTCCCCAAGTCCCTGTATATCTATATTGTATATTAATGCTGTATTGTAAGTTATATCATCTCTCCTGTTTAAACTGGAAAAAAAACAATTTCTCTTCTCCCCAAGCTGATATAAAATCACATACTTTGCACATACCTTGGGAGGAGGGTTTAGCTTCCGGTCCTAAACTTTAGTAGACTGACCTTTTCAAAATCGATAAATACTAAATATCTATAGATTTCTATTGCTAAGGGATGCATTAGCTTAACCTATATTTACACTCTATAGAATATCTATAAAATAGATAACTAATAGCCACAGTTTGTGCCCAGATTATAAGTGATCTATATTGACTAGCAACTGTATCTTTCTTTCATTAGATGGGATAAAGTGCGGATGATTATCTTTACTTGAAAACTAACACCTAAAGCATATTTCGAAACGTACCCTAACTCTTATACTATAATTTTCCAATTAGTCACTAATCCACAAACCACATTTGATCTTTTCTTAACCCTAGTAGATATTCACACCCCATACTCATACATACCTCCTTTTAAAACGTAACCAATCTTAATCCTATTCTGAGGTGTGTAACTTCAAAGCAGATACTAACTCTTTGATACTAACTCCATCGATCCTAAATATCCATGCAAGAGCATAGAAATACCTGGCTTTGAAACAAAGTGCAGGGAAAACCTTCTTAGTGCTGATGGACCAGTAGATCTGTTTAGGTCATCCATATAGCATAAGGAAAACTCCGATTTGTAAACTTGCCACTAACGTCATATGTCTTGGCACGAAACAGGGGAGGGAGGTCTCCTCATTCCTGGACAACAACCTCCCTATAGCTGGTGACTTGATCAAATCACCGGTTTGCAAACTTAAACTGCTTAAGGAGTAGATAGACTCTGCCTATCTATACTATATACTCCTTCTTTTCCTATTAGCCAGGAGCAGGGGTGCAGCCGCAAGGACTCATTAGAGATGCCCAGTGCTTAGCCTTGTTTCCTGACTAAGGCAATGAATGCCGTCCCCCACATTTGCCTTAGTCCATTCCCCTATACCTGGGCATCTTGGAAGTGCTTATTTACCATATATGCTCACCTGATTGGACTGATCCACTCCTATCGGACATGTTTGAGTGCACCAGTTTGACAGTTGCTGATTACTGTTTCCAACTGACAGTACAGGAGCCCTAACACTTTGATAGCGCTTAGAGCGGCTGTTCTATCATCAGTTGTGTAATATCGGGATATTTGTAGTGCCATGTCACGCATGGGAAGGCACCCTTCACTCACCTCTGGTAGACATTCCCGAGGCCACATTCCTGTGGATGAGGAGCCGACTGATGGTCTACTCGTGTTGCATTATGGTGCCTATGCACATCCGTTTTGCCTAGCACCTCAATCTAGATCTGAAACTACAAAATAGAATGAAATGACATCTCAATCCAAAAAAATGTTCAAACCACGCCTCCTCCCTTGAGGCTTGCATTTACACATATTCGAAGACTTAGAACTAACTTAGATGATGTAGAATCATTTCTTCTAGCAAACTCCCCGGATATCTTAGCACTTAGTGAAACTAACTTGCACTCCTCCATCCTCTCTAACATCTTTAACATATCTGGTTATCTTCCACTTTGTTGTAAGACTTGGAGTCTATATTTGTAACACCCTCCCCATGTCTAGGCAATCTAAACTAGAATCAGGTGACCAGGTCTTCATGTGCTTTAAACTAAATTTACAAAATAGCGTTAGCTACTCGTATTTTTATTATTGCTCTCCATCAACCCAGGACTGTACTATAATCAATCATGTCTCTGGCAGTATAGATGTAGCACTCTCCCTTGACACTAGCGCCCTAATACATGTATTTAGTGACTCTAACGCCCACCACAGAAATTTGCTTGTCTAAGCTACAGTGACACAGCTAGTAGCATCATCCATAACTTTGCTATATCTCATTTCTTGACACAGACAGTAACATTCCCGACCCATCTCCCAGATCACCAGGACCAGCAAGCCTCACTTCTGGATCTATTTCTGACAAGAGATCCTGAGGATTGCGTAACAAATGCTGATTGCTCACTTAGGAATGCTGATCATGCTGTGATAATGATAGAATCACTCTAAACTCTCGACCCCAAGTTGTAGAGCCATTGCTCCAAATAACAACATACTAAAATAAGGCTGACTGGGATGCCATTAGCGATCGCATGGGGAAATATCTTTTCTCTTCCTGCAGAATAGTGCGCAAATGAGATTACTGAATCGTTCAAAGCAGCAATTGAAGCACATGTTCCTACAAGGAAGTTCTATAGCAAACCCCACTCTCCCCAATAGTTTACTTCTACTTGCGCAGCTGCTATTGCTCAGAGGAAACATGCATACCGTAGATTTATCCAGCATAAGTCCTGTGCAAACAGACAAAGTATATAGACGCTAAAAGTAATAGTAAGAAAGAAGTAGCAACAGCTAAGAGTGAATATACTGAAACCACCAGGAAACACATTGAAGCGCAGAAATTAGGAACTCATGATTATACAATAGTATAGTAAATAATGGGCAATCAATAATTCCCCCACTATCCAACAATCATGAGATTGTTTGCACAGCAACTGAGAAAGCTAACATGTTTGCCCATTATTTTCTCTCAAACTTGAACCCAGCAAACCATTCCCTCCCTGATTTTCCTCTATGGACAGAAACCACACTAGATGATCTGAAAATCAACCCTTCTCGAGTACATGATATCATAAAAAATCTAGACACCTCAAAAGCATTTGGACCTGATCTCATCCCGGCTGTGCTATTAAAAAAAATGCTCCACTGAGGTTGCTCCAGGTCTTAACAAATCTTGCTTTCCTGAGAGCTGGAATATTGCTTCTATGTTACCAGTTTACAAAATCTTTGGCGAACCAACTGACCCATTAAATTATTGCCCAATTAACCTCCTCCCACTTTTTGCAAAAATATTTGAGTCGTTCTAACTCCTCGGCTTCACAGGGAACATGAGTTGGAATAAATACATTGAGATCATTGCCAAGAAAGTTACTTAGTCCTAAAAGTACCTCGACGAAATGTTGCATCCCTCTGCTTGTTTTACAAGTATTTAATGGTGGATGCTCTGATGAACTACAAGCTCTTGTACCCCCTCGATGAAGATACCCCCGACAAACCCGACAAGCAGCGAAATGCCACATCTACACAGTAGAGATCTCCAGATGAAAGAAAGCCTTCTACTCTAATAGCTTCTTCCACAGAACTGATAGACTTTGGAATTCTCTTTCGATTTCCTGCTTCCTCAACAGTACTGACATGCAGAAGTTCAAGTGTAATGTATACAGACATTTTGCTGATAAAATCCCTACATAATACCCCTGAAACATTATATATTACATAATGTTATATATATATGAAATAATATATAATATAAGGTGTATATTATATATATATTACATATTATGTCGTTTGAAAGTTTTCACAACCAGCATTTCTTCATACTTTATGAATAAGCACACTTTTGGCAATGGAGCATTTTCGTATCCTTATTTAAGAGCAGTCATGACAAGTTGCTACAGAGAGCCCTAAGCCATTTAAAAAACAATTTTTTAATATATATCCCATTCGTTGGGTTCCTAAATTAGATCTTGTTATTTCTTTGTTTCCCAATACTTATTTTTTAAATTTTTTATTTCGATATTATGGCCGTAACAGCCTTGCAAAAATGTTACGGTTAGTTTTAGTTTCATATTAGTGGCAGGTAATGTTTATAGATTATCGTTATATTTGTGCTCGGATTTAAGACCCTTTTAGGTTCAAAGTTTAATTGAATACGAGAGTAAATAAAATGGGTGTATTAAAGATATATATAAATCCTTGTATAACATTACGGGTGAAACTATTCTAATCTATTTATTGTTATTTAATGTTTTAAGATTCATTGTTATTCTACTTGAAAAATGTTTTCATATCGTTGAGTAGGATAAAATGAAAAGAATATGTTAAGTACTGCTAGTTAATTTTGTTTGAAATTGGGTCGATTTGTATCCTATAATGGTCAAAGCCGTTTGGTGTTTTTGGTTCATTGATTACTAGAAGGCGTCTATGATTTAATAATTAATTTAATAATTAATTTAACTTAATCAGACAGGTCCAGAATATGCTACGATGGCTTACTTAACCAATTAAGTATATAAATTTTGTTTTGATCTCAAAGAATAGTTTTAGGCCATGGGTTTAACCCGCATCACTTAATTCATGCGTTGTATTTTGGGGCATCTAAATAAATAAAATATATATCCTCTAATTATTATTCTGAAAGCAAAAACCACCCAAGTGTGTTTCACTACTGTGGGAAGATGTCTATTCCTGCATTTATGGGTAAAAACTTTTAGAACAGGGATTGCTGTAGGTAAATAAGTAAGTCAGTATGGATTCTACCAACTTGAAGTGTAAGATGACAAATTCCGATGAAATTATATTTACATACATTTTGCAACCCCCAAATTGCTAATTTAATTTTTATTTTTTAATAACTGGTTTAATTGCTAAGTTGTTTTATTGATTTGAAGAGGGTAACCCTTATTTCACCGTCCATACTGCTATGATTGAATATATATATATATATATATATATATATATATATATATATATATATATATATATATATTGCATAATATTATATATACTATGCAAGCGAATGTTACTATATGTATGTTACATAATATTATATTATTATTTATATTACATATTATAATTTCCTATATTACATAATACTATATATATATATGACTATTACACAATATCATATATTATTATAATATATATATCGCATAATAGTATACATTTATATATATAACATAATATTATGTAACATAATCTAATGTAGTATATATATTACATCATATTACATATATATGTTACATGATATATATTACATAATATTGTATATTGTATATACATATATAAAATAATATTATATTCTTATATATACAAATATATTACAAAATATTGAATTATTATATACATTATATTACAGAATATTATATACATGCATATATTACATAATATTATATTCATATACATACATATATTAAACAATATTATGTATATATATATAAATTAAATATTATATTAAATAATATTATATATATAAATTAAATATTATATTAAATAATATTATATATATAAATTGCATATTATATTAAATAATAATATATATATATAAATTACATATTATATTAAATAATATTACATAAACATACATTTATTACATAATGTTATATATACATATACTACATAATATTGTATATGCACCTATATTACATAATATTATATATATATATATTACATAATATATATATATACATATATTACATATTATGATAGACACACATACATTACATAATGCATATAAATTACATAACATATATTACATTTACAATTACATAACATATATTACGTTTACAAAATATCATTTGGTAATTTCAATAAGTTTCTAGCTTGAAAAATAATTCTGTGTATATAGAAAAAATATTTGGATTTATTTTTTTATAAATATTTGGATTTATTTTTTATTTAAATATTTAAAAAAAACACTTACGAAAAAAACTGAAAAGATTTCATTTGTTTGTTTTGTTTTATTCCTTACAGCGATACAGAAATTGGTAAATTTTACCACGTAATTCAGCGTCGTTTAATACCTAAAAAATGAAGATCTACTGCCCCCTCTAAATTCCACAATGTACACTTTTTTTCTTTTTTCGCGTTAATTTCATCGATTAAAAACTTAATTTTCTAAGTAAAATGTAACTTTATCCGACGTGACACACCCCTAAAAAATAGGAATCTACTTTTTTAGGCTAATACATACTTTTTAAGCCTTTATAAATATTATGACAGAAAAATTTTTGAAAAAAATATGTTAGATATTTTTGAAAAAAATATGTTTAGATATGTTAGATTATATATATATCTTTTCTATATAAATTGAAAATGAGCACCTACTTTTGGACACAAAGCGTTCAACGAGGCATGTCACCTCTAGCATTTTTTTAAGATTGGCGATAGAGGGGGAGGAACAAACTGGGGGAATTAACTAGCAGTATCAGAAACCGATGTTAAGATTTGTTAATTCAACCCCTATTTTTTTAAATTAAAGGAGCAAAGACTAATTTTTTAAATAACAGGTTTAATAGTCAATTATGCAATATTTGTTTTTCAAATCAGTTTCTGTTAAATTTTCTATGAATTTATATCGATTTGTATCGAAGAAGGAAAATCAACGAAATTTTTCTTTTTTCGGTTATAAAAATCGATATAAATTCGAAAAAAATCACTTACCTATAAAAATAGTATTGAGTTCCATTCTTCATTGTTCAGAATTTATCCGTATTTATATTTTAAATTCCATTTATTTTTTAAATAAAAGAATTTTTTAAACGACTGTTTGAAAAAAGCGCTATTTTAAGTATTCATCAAAAAAACAGAAGTCATCGTTTGTCCTTGTTTGAACTACGGATCAACAGATTAAAGTAAAACCACATGTAGGCTTCCAAATCAACGTGTTTTTTTAAAAAAGGTTTTACAATTTGGACTTTACATGTAAATCTAAAAAAAAACACTTCTTTTTTGTTTTAATTTACAATATATTATTTATTGATCTTATATCTTCAATTTGTGATATATACAACTTTGGTACATGAATTAATTATTAAAATTTTAACAGACATTTCAAAATGGGGGGTACAAAACGTTTGTCTAAAATATATTCAGTTTAATAGAAAGAGCATACAATTTCAAATTAACCCTGAAAATATCGTAAAAATGTAACTAATAGAAAAATTTTGATAGATTTTTAAAGTTTAAAAATTAAAAAAATATATTAACACGAAAATATCAATTGATTTCATTAGGAAAAAAATGGCTGCATGAAGGCGCGCCGGCACTTTGTAAACACTATTTTTTTTTAAATAAAAAATAATGTTTATATTATTTTTAATAGTTTATTTTGGAAGTATATATTATACACAATAATAGTTTATTTTGGAAGTATATTCCATAAAGAAAATAAACAACCCACTTTTAAAGGAGAAATTACGGGTTTTTTATATTTTATTAGCAGTTTCGTGGTAGGGGTTTAAAAAATTACCCCAAAATTCTAATACAACCCAGGAATAACATAGGAAACATAAAATAACAAGAAATTTAATTATTTTATGGGACAATTCTCTACGTTCGCCTAAAAATGGAATAAATAATACAAAGCCCAAAATATGACAAATCAATTTGGGTTAAAGGTTATATTAAAATAATTAATCAACAAATAAAAAGCAAATCAGAAAGCCCACTAAAAAAGCAAATCTAAAATTTCCTTTATTAACAAAAAAAACAGTAAAAAAAGTGTATATATACGTATATAATATATATATATACGTATATAATATATATATATATATATATATATATATATATATATATATATATATACGTATATAATATACAGTGATGATCATATTTATTGGCACGGTAAAATAAAAGTTAAATTTTGTCTAATAAATTCTAAAAAAGGGATTAAATTAAAGAAAATAACAAAGTATATTATGTATTTTTAACTGGCCTTTCCGATGCCGCAATCGGATTTTAGAACAAATAAATAACAAAGGAACAACAAACATAATTGCAAAAAACCCTTGTTCAAAAGTATTGGCACGATTTATTTAATAATCAATTGTATAGCCTTTGGCCTTGATTACCTTCCTCAGTCGCTTTTCATAGTTTACAACCAAGTTGTTGCACTCTTCAGTAGTAATTTTAGCCCTCTCTTCCTGACAATAATCCTCCAATTGAATAAGATTCTTAGGCTTCCTTTGCATTACCCTCAATTTTAATGTTCTCCATAAATTTTCAATTGGATTAAGGTCTGGGCTTTGTGATGGCCACTCCAAAACATTAATATGATTGTCCTCAAGCCATTTCTTAGTCAGTTTAGCCGAATGCTTTGGGTCATTATCTTGCATGAACCACCAACGACGACCAAGTGAGAGCTCTATAGCAGAGTCTTTCAGGTTTTCATCCAATATTTTAACATAATCTTCCTTTTTTATGCTACCTGTGACCTTAACAAGTCGCCCTGGTCCAGAGGCAGCAAAGGATCCCCAGAACATCAAAGTGCCTCCACCGTGCTTCACTGTGGGTATGGTGTTCTTAGGCAGGAAAGCTTCGCCAGATTTTCTGTAAATATAAGACACTTTATTATGGCCAAATAACTCTATTTTCGTTTCGTCAGTCCATAGAACACGTTTCCAGAATGCAACATCTTTATCAATATGACGTTTTGCAAAGGCTAGCCTTGCTTTCAGGTGCATAGGCTTCAATAAGGGAGTCTTTCTCGGACGACATGCTTTTAAACCAGCTCTCTTCAAAACTCTACCAACTGTATGTCGAGATACATTCACTCCAGAGGTGCTCTGTTCATCAACAATCTCCCCAACAGAGATCCTTGGGTTTTGTTTTACTTGTCGAACAATTTTCCGTTCATCTCTTGGGGAAAGAATCCTTTTTCTCCCTCTACCCTCTAAACTCATAACGTGGCCTTGCGATTTGAACTTGTTTATTATGGCTCTAACAGTGGATTTGGGAAGGTTTAGCTTCTTTGAAATCTTATCATAGCCCTCCCCATTGGTATGGCATGCTACAACAAGCTTCCTGACGTCTTCGCTGTGTTCCTTAGTTTTAACCATGGCGATTGAAAATAATAATTTAGTCACTTATAATAGTTTAAATAAATCGCTATCTAAAAATTATCTGAAAAAAATTATTCACTGAATTAGCGTTAAACAAGCATAATATAGCTATAAAAAAGTTCAGAAAGCACGTAAACCGGAAATTGATTGATATTATACTGATACTAAAAGAAAAACAAAGCCGTGCCAATAATTTTGAACAAGGGTTTTTTGCAATTATGTTTGTTGTTCCTTTGTTATTTATTTTTTCTAAAATCCGATTGCTGCATCGGAAAGGCCAGTTAAAAATACATAATATACTTTGTTATTTTCTTTAATTTAATCCCTTTTTTAGAATTTATTAGACAAAATTTAACTTTTATTTTACCGTGCCAATAAATATGATCATCACTGTATATATATATACATATATATATATATGATAGATATATATGTATTATAGAGATATATATATCTAATATATATATATAAATTATATATATATATATATTAGATACATATATTATAGAGATATACATATTAGATATAGATATATATATTATATATATATATATATATATATATATATATATATATATTATAGATATATATATATTATAGATATACATTTTAGAAATATATATATTACAGATAGATATATATTAGATATATATATATTATAGAGATATATATATTAGATATACATATATAAAAGATATATATATTATGTATAGATATATAATATAGATATAGATATGTATATTATATATATGTTTATATATTTAATCGATATATATTATAGATATATATATATATACGATATATATCTATATCAATATATATATATATATATATATATATTTAAGATATATCTGTATATTACCAATATATATATATAGAGATATATATACTATAGATATATATTATGTATGTATATATATTATATATATGTATATATATATTTTATATATATATATTAGTGATATATATGTATATATAATATATATACAATATATACATATATCTATGTAATATATATATAATATATAATATACATATAATATATATATATGATATATATTATTCATATATATATAAAATACATATATATAATATATATATAATATATATACATAAATATATATACAATACATACGCTTATATAAAATATATAATATATATATAAATATATATATTTAAATATATATATATAAAATATATATATTTAAATATATATATATAAAATATATACATATATACAATATATAATATATATATAAAAAATATAATATATATATATCAAATATATAATATATATATAAGATATATATATAAAATATGTATATATAAATATATATATAATATATATTATATATAATATATATATCAAATATATATATAATATATATATAAAATATATATATAATATTTATATATAATATATATAATATATATAATATATATATAATATATATATATGAAATATATATATAATATATATATGAAATATATATATAATATATATATATGAAATATATATATAATATATATATGAAATATATATATAATATATATATATAAATATATATATATAAAATATATATATAATATATATATTTATATAAAATATTTATATATATATATATAAGTATATATATAATATATATATCAAATATATAATATATTTATAATATATATATATACAATATATATAAAATATACATATATGATATATATATAAAATATGTACATATAAAATATATATATAATATATATATATATTATATTTAATATATATATATATATGGATAGATATATATAGATTTTTAGATATATATATATATAGATTGATATACGTATATCTATATATATAGATATATAGATATAGATATACGTAGATAGATATATATAATTAGATATATATATACAAAATATGTAGATAATATATATAATACATATATATAATATATATATGAAAAATATATATATAATATAAATATATATATTTAAAATATATATATAATATATATATATTATATATAAAACAACATATATATAAATGCCTCATCTATATAATATATATATACATATAATATATATAAACATATATATACAAAATATATACATATATAATATGGATATATAATATACACATATATATTTTATATATATATAAAATATATAATGTATATAATATATATAATATATAATTTTATATATAAAATATATATATTATATATAATATATATAATATATATAAAATTTATATAAAACATATATATGAAAAATATATATAGAATATATAATATACATATACAATATATATAACATATATATATAAATATATATATAAATTATATATATATATAAATATATAATATATATATAGTATATATATAAAATATATATATAATATATATAATATATATATAGTATATATAACATATATATATAAAATAAATATATATTAATTATATATATAAGAAGTATATATATATAAAGTCTGTATATATAAAATATATATATACAGAATATATATATAATATACATATGTATATAAAACAAATATATATAATATATGTATAATATATATACAAAATATGTATATATTATATGTACACATTATCTATATAAAATATATATATATATGTATTATATATATACCAAATATATATATATATATAAAATATACATCTATATAATATATATATTTACATAATATATATATACATAAAAAAGATATAATATATATATTATATAGATAAAATATATGCATATATAATATATATATAATATATACGTATAATATATATAATATATATATAAAATATATATGTAAACTTTACACATACAATATATACATATATATTAAATATATATATAAAATATATACACATATATATAAAATATATATATAAATTATATATATATATGTGTGTAATATATATTTATACATAAATATATATATAATATATATATATTGTGCATAGAAAATATATACAAATATATTATATATAAAAATATATACATGTAATATATATAATATATATAAAATATATATATATATAATATATACATATTATATATAGAAAATATATACATATGCTATATATACAAAATATATACATATAATTTATATGAAATATATATATATAAAATATATATATATATAAAATATATATGTAAAATATATATTTGTATAAAATATATATATATAAATATATATTTATGTATAATATATATAATATATATATAAAATATAGAAAGAGAATATATATAAAAAATAAGTATTATATATATAATATATACATACATAAAATATATATATATAAAATATATATATAATATATATAATATTTATTATATATATATAATGTACATATAAATATATTCATATAATATATGTATAATATATATTATATATATAATAATATATATATAATATATATAGTATATATAATATAATAATATATATGTATATATATTATGTATAATATAATAATATTTATATATATAATATATAATATAATAATCTTTATGTATATAATGTATATATAATATATATAATATATATAACATATATATATCTTATATAATACATACATATATATATATATATATATATAAATATATATATATATATATATATATATATATATATATATATATATATATATATAATAGATTTAGGCAAGCGAGTTCCACAGCATACATCCTTACTGTAATCTCAGAACTTAAATACCAGTCACGGGACAAAGCGTGGGAGGGTAGTGCGGTTGCTCTAGATATATCTAAGGCTTTTGACAGGGTATGGCATGAGGGTCTTCTCAAGAAAATCAGACGATACGGCATCACTGGAAGAATATATAACATAATTAGATCCTTCTTAGATAAGAGATAAATCCTGATTGTCCTGGACGGCCGTACATTTAAACAATATGATATAAATGCGGTATTTCCTCAGGGGTGTATCCTTGGACCTCTGTTATTCCTAATATTCATAAATGACCTCCCTGACAAAATTGTTTGTTAGATGGTATGTATGCTGACGACAGTACGCTCCGTAAAAGACACGACAGGAAAACAAATGAATACATATCTAAATAAATGGCAGAAAAACTAGAGGATGACCTCCGATACGTAGTGGAATGGGGACAAGAAAGGATGATCACCTTCAATGCCGCCAAACTAAACTTGTTTCCTTCAATAATTACAAGAAACCTTCCCTACCGCCAATAGCAATAGTCAATGACTCTTTATCTAAAAGTACATCTTTTAAATTCCTCGGCCTAACGTTTACAGGAAACATGAGTTGGAACAATTACATTACCAGGACCGCTGCGAAGAAGTGGGGTTCTCTCTACCATACTAGAAAGCTATTAAAGCCTGAAAGTATCCTATACCTCTATAAGGCCACCATTCTCCCATGATAGAGTATTGTTGTCATATTTGGGCTGGTGCATCTGCCACTAGCCTCTCGCTCCTAGACATGGATCAAAAGAGAGTCGCCAATCTGATAGGTTTTGAACTGTCAGCTAAACTTCAGCCTCTGTCACATCGACGAAATGTTGCATCCCTCTGCCTGTTCCACAAGTACTTTCATGGTGAATGCTCTGCCGAACTGCAAGCACTTCTGCCCCCTCGATGTATATACCCCGGACAAACCCGACAAGCAGCTAAATCCCACCCCTTCACAGTAGAGATCCCTAGATGCAAGAGAGACTTATACACCAGTAGTTTCTTCCCCAGAAGAGCTAGACTTTGGAATTCCCTTCCCCGACTGTACTGACATGCAGAAGTTCAAGTGCAACGTGAACCGACATCTTGCTACCCAACTTCCTACACGGTACCCCTGATGCTTATGTCCCTGATAGTAGCTCCCTACAACAAAGTGGCAATGTGCTTGTTTGGGGTGAAAAGGTAATTTAAAAAATAAATATTAATAATATATATTTATATTATATATATATATTATATATATAATATAAATATATATACAGGTGTATATAATATAAATATATATAATATATATATATGATATATATAATTATATATGGTATATATAATTAAATATAATATATATATATATATATATATATATATATATATATATATATATAATATATACATACAATATATACATATAATATATACATATAATATAAAATATATATAATATATATATTATATATATATTATATATAAAATATATATATATATATATATATAATATATTAAATATATATAATATATATATAATAAAGATATATAAAATATATATATAATCTATATAATATATTAAATATATATAATATATATAATAAAGATATATAAAATATATATAGAATATATATATAATATATATACAATATATATATAATATTTTTTTACGAGGTGGTCACCACTTAATCAAGGCCCAGAAGCCACTCAGGGATAAGGGTTATTGTAAGTACAGTACGTTAGTGTGGAGATTTAATAAAGTGTCTACTTAAGGGGGCGGTTCATTAGGAATTTGTTTACGTTGGACTTGAAGACATCCAAGTTGTAGTCAGGTGGGGAGCAGGCAGATGGAACAGAGTTCCACAGGCGTGCAGGTCTAAGAAAGAAGCTTTGTTCATGAAATCTACGTTTTGATTTAGGCATGGATAAAGAGTGGGGAAAGGTTTTGACAGTGGATTCAGCTAGACAGGTGTTTTTTGTAAAAGATTGGCGAGGGGGGGACCAGAGATTGGAGTTCAGATGAGCACCTGCCATGGAAATACCGATAAAACAAAGCTAGGCTTGCAACGTCTCTTCTGTGGGAGAGAGGTTGCAGGGAAGAGAAAAGGACATCCCCCACTAAGCCACGAAGTCTATTTTTTACTCTGTCAATGCAGGATAGGCTGTTTTTAGCAGCTCCTGCCCAGATATGGCAACAGTATTCCATCCTTGGACGTACTTGGCTTTTATATAGATAGAGAATTGCATCAGTAGTGAGATATCTTCTGGAGCGGTAGAAGGATCCCACCATCTTTCCAGCAACCTTGGCAACAGGCTTGATGTACGTGTTCCATTTCAGATCAGGAGTGAAGCTCAAGCCCAGAAGCTTGTCAAAACATGGGGCTTCTCCTAGACGAGAGCCATCCATTTCAATTGATGCCAGATGGGGATCAGAGCGTTGATGAGGTAAAGATAGGAGTTTGGTTTTTGATGCATTAAAGGTAACCAGCCACTTCTTCCCCCACTGAACCACGAGAAGAGAGAATCAGACAGAGCTTTGTCATTTACAGCCTTTGCCGTGTTGCTGGAGATGGTCGTGTCATCAGCATAGATGTCAACGAATGATTTAAGTATGTGTTTAGGGAGGTCATTGATGTAGTTGGGCCAAGCATCGACCCTTGAGGGACTCCAGCATTAATACTGCAGGTCTCTGATTTTTGTTCATCAACCACTACTCTTATGAGCCTATCAGAGAGAAATGATTTAATGATAGAGAGAACATTTCCAGTTATACCGTAGCTGGAAATCTTGTGAAGTAGGCCTTTATGCCATACCTTGTCAAAGGCCTTTGATATGTCAAGAGCAATTGCCCTAGAAATGAAGCTTTTGTCAAGAGATTCACTAATCCTATGAGATATAACCGTTAGCACATCTGAGCTGGATCTTGCAGAACGGAAACCATATTTCGTGTCACTAAGAAGTTTATTTCTGCTGAGGTGGTTGACTATTTATCTATTTAATATAGATTCCAGCAACTTACTCATGACACACAGGAGACTTATTGGTCTGTACTGAGAGGGAAATGACTTATCACCTGAGTTTTTAAATACAGGGCATACTGATGAGGTTTTCCAGGGTGTTGGCAAGCACTTCTCCTTAAGGCAACGCTTAAATAGTTTCGTAAGTATGGGAGCAAGTTCTGGTTGAAGCTTTTTTAACACTATAATTGGGATGCCGTCAGGGCCAGTTGCTTTACTGGAATCAAGGTTCTTGATTAGTTTGGCGACCTCATGCACAGATATTTGTATGTTACCTTGTGTGTTGTGTTATAGGAGGAAATATGGGGAGTTGATGACCTTCGTCGCATAGGGTAGAATTAGCTGCAAAGTTCTTTGCAAATAGTTTGGCCTTGTCTGAAGCTGACGAGATGACCTCTGGTCCATTGATAATGGTTGGGATAGAACGCACACTTCTGTTCAGGATCCTATTTGTTGTTTGCCAAAACTGGTGGGAACCAAGCCGCTCATCAGCTACTTTGGATTTAAAAGACTGGGCATATAGCTCTCTTGCATTTTTTATTACTCTTTTACAGTGGTTGCTGGCGTTCCTGAAAGCAGCTTTAGTCTCAGTGCATCTATTACGTTGGTAGCTATGGAAAAAGTGATTTCTGTGCGTGATGGCAGCAGCACATTCTGGGGAGAACCATGGCTGGCTGTTAGGTTTTTGTTGGAATTTTTTAGATGGTATGAATCGGTCTATGTCTACAATTAACCATCCGGTCAGGTCTGATACTATAGAGGACACATCCTTTTTAAACAAGGGAGTGCAGAGATAGATCAGATATAAATGTACAGAAGCTATCCCAGTCAGCCATGGAGTATCGGTATACAGTACCGTGGAGGGCTACGTCTGGGGACTTATTTCATTTTTATCTTAACTGATACAACGGAGGTGTCGGAGGATCCTAGGAGAAAGAACGGAACATATTCCAGTTTTGCTTAGGAGAAAGAACGGAACATATTCCAGTTTTGCTTAGAAAGAATATGTCCGGTGTCGTCTCCTGTAATTGGGTTTCCAAGGTTGGAACGTAGACCCTGATGTTGGAGAAGGAGACATGATAGTAGGAGTCTACGTTGGAAGATGGGGTTCTAGGTTAATTCGAGTTTTTTTTTTCTAGAGATATAAAATATATGTATATATATAAATATAAAAATCGATGGTCGACCCTATCGAATGCCTTGGACTGATCGAAACTGATCAGCGTGGCTTCGGCGTCATCTTCTATCCCCTCTATGATCGAGCATATCAAATGCAAATTGTCTTGAATCGATCTCTCCTTCACAGCATAAGTCTGGTCCGGTTCGATACAAGTCAGTGATGACAACCTGCAAACGATTTGCAAGAATCTTTGCCAAAATCTTTAACTCTGTTTTTAGAAGAGTCAAGGGCCTGAAATTGCCGAAATTTTCCACCCCACCATGCCGTTGACCTTTCCTCAGCAATGTGATCACACCCTTGGTCACCTGTCCAGGGATGGAACCCTGAGCAAACCAATGGTTGAACATATCCTTCAGAATAGGGATCAACATGGGCGACAGCCTCAAGTAGAACTCGTAGGGTAAACCATCAAGCCCCTGGGATTTGTTGCAGCCGACCTGCTTCAACGCAGTAATGACCTCTTGTTCAGTAACAAGATCATCACAGCTAGCCGCCCGAGCCACCGTGAGGCGGGGCGAGTCAGCTAAGTAGCTGCGAAACTCCTCGACCCTGAGTCTGGGTAGCTAAATAGCTGCGAAACTCCTCGACCTTGAGTCTGGGTAGTTGGGTGAAGTGCTCCGATAGATGCTCCCAAAACAGCCCGCAGATCTGCCGAGTCGAAACTAGGGCGTGTCCTTCCAGGTTATGTACTTTATGAATGTACCCGTCTGAACCGCGCCTTAAAGCAGCCTTATGCTCAACAGCGTCAACATTCACAGTCTCGTTGGAAACTTTCTAGCCTTAACTACTTGACCTTCATACCGCTCGCTAGCCAAGCGGTTGAGGTCTTGTTTAGCTAGTGCTAACTCTAGGGGGTCCCCCCTCTCCACCGCCTGGGGCAGCTTATCCTCTAAGCGCTTCTTTGCCTTAGCCTTATCTAACGCGAGGCGTTGGCTGTATTGGATAGAGAAGCGCCTAAGTTTGGCCTTAAAACTAACCCACCACTTACTCCCTGTAACCGCCCCCACTAAAGCCCACTGAATTAATTCAGTAACCTTCAACCGGTAGTCCTTCAACTCCAACAAGGTGCTGTTGAACTTCCAGTATCCGGCCAATTTAGGCCTAGCACAAACTAACACAAGTTCAAACGGGCCATAACAAGTTTATGGTCCGAGTGTCCTAACAAGTGGAACGTGGGGCATGATAGAAAGTCTACGTCGCCTCTTCTAACTAACATCCGATCCAAGTAAGTACTCGGATGGGAAGGCACTACAGAATGCCACGTCCACATCTCCCACCCCGGATGATCCAGACAGAATCTGTCGACGAGATCGCCCGAGGCCATCAGGTCGAACAGACTGCTGTCACACCACACCGACCCACTAGACCCCCGACCTTATCTATCTTGGGATCAAGGATTGCATTCCAATCACCCATTAAAACTAACCGTTCCGGATCCACTAAGCCCTCCAACCGTCGAAAAAAGGATGCCCTCTCTACAGCAGAATTGGGAGCATAAACAGCGACAATCTGAAAAACACTGCAATTAACGGCAACATCAACAACAACTAGCCGCCCGTCCTTGCCTGCATGAACAACATTCACCGATGCTGACAGGGTGCGACTCACTAGCAAGGAAATTCTACAACTATTAGTATTGTCATATGCTGAGTAAACCTCATAATCGTTTACCAGCACCTGACAATCCTCGTCACAAACAAAGTGGGTCACCTGGATAGCGGCAATATCTACCTTAAGGGACACCAGGTCTCTCACAACGTGCGAGGCCTTGCTTCGACACCTGATGCCCCTCACATTAAATGTCGCCAAGTTCAAAGCCATGCTCACTTACCTTACTCAGTGTCACAGACGGGTCTGAAATCCTTGGCAGTAAGAACGTGGCAGGCCTGGCTTAGGCTGCCGGTAAGTAGGTCTATTGAGAGTACTCCATCCTTGGCCACACCCCCCCACGTCCAGGTGGAAGGTTAGTTTAAGTGCCCTGTAGAATGAGGGGTGGATGTACACTGGGATTCTGCCCTCGCACTTAAAAAAGAAATTGTTCAATGAAGGATGGTCCCTGACCACCAGCAGCTGGCCCGGGATCGCATCCTTCGCTGCAATTATCATGGCCCTGAGGGCTTGAGTCCTAGCATCCTTGTTGACCCTAACGAAAGTGGTCAACATGGGAGCATCTTTCAAATTGGTCAGGTCAGCGACGCTGTCGCCGATGACATAGGCGAGACTCCTCAGCTTGTTATACCAGACCTTTTGCTGTCCTTTGAGATCCGGTATTGTTTGGTGTGCGTCTAGTTCGCAGATCCTATCTCCTGGCAGGAACAGGAGATTTTTGGTTCGCTCAGTGCGAACCGCGGTTGTTGGGAAACGGGGGGGGGGCCTTTAGGTTGGAGGAGAGAGGAGGGGGTGGAGTGGGAGTAGCTTGCAGAGTTTATTGATTAGGTGGTTTATCACAGGATGGGGGGTGAAGGGTTTCTGGGGGCTTTGGGGAGAGCGGGGGAGGGGGATAGTTGCTCGGGCTGCTGGGGTGGTGGGGTGACGGGGGCTCAGCCTGCGAGTCTGTAACAGAGTCCTTCTCAGTAAGGGTAGGGGGGGGTCGACGCGCGTCTTCCAGCTCTTCCTCCTTCTGGCCCTTCTGATTTCAGTCGCGCTCAGTTTCGCCGGTACTGGTGTTGCCTCCTCTTCCTCCGACACTGTCTCCTCCTCAGACTCTTGTAATTTCCTCTTGTTTGAGGAGGAGGGTGCCTGTGTGTCTATGATTTCCACCTCTGTGACTGCTTTGTTCTCAGGATGGTCTTTGGGCACTGTCTGCAGGGCTGGCTGTTTGGCGGTATTTCCTTTCTTTGTGACTGTCACCCACCCTGCTTGTGCTTCAGGGGTACTTGTGGCCTGAGTGGGAGCAGCGGCTTGGTTTGGTGTTTTGGCTGGTCCTGCCGCCTTGCCCGATGCCTTGGTTGGGTTTTTTCCGCCATTTCTTTTGGGGCAGTCCTTGGCCATGTGCCCTTGTAGTTGACACTGCCAGCAATGGGGCTTCATCCCCTCCACTATAAGGGAGAGCGTCCATTCTCCGAACTTGAGCATGGCTAGGATTCCATAAAATCCTACTTTGTCCAGGACCATTTGTATTCTGTAGTCCCCGGTCATGATTTTCCTCAGACCGCGGACCGGCGTCACTTCTTCTACTTCCCCATACTGGCTGAGGATGGCACCCAGTTGTTTAGCCTCCATGTAGCAGGGGACGTTTAGAGCAGAAACATTTGCTCTCCTTTTGTTCATGTATATGGGTTGGAGTTTGATGTTCCTGCTCTGATGACTGGTCCTGGACAGATTGACTGCATCTTCGGAGGTGGGGAGCAGAACATCCCACTGCGCGTAGCTCCTTCTGCAGATGTAGTTGGCCAGGATGTTCTGCTCCAGCAGCACGTTTACCATCATGTCTTTGTTGACGCCCATCAAGCTCCTCGTCCTCGTATCCGACGTTATTAATGAGAGGACTCTCTTCTCCAAACCTTCCACCTGACCCGGGAGGGGCTGGATGTTGTTTCCCTGGGTGTACTCTTTAGATGTAGAGTCAAAGAGTCTCCTGTAGTCCTCGGGCATCAACTTTCTTTGCTGCTCTTTGGGGCCCCATGCTGGTCCTCCGTCCTGTTGGGTGTCTGCTGGACTCGAGACGGGGGGGGGGGCGTAGTTGGTGCTGTTTGGCTCTCCGCCATTGTGGGCGTTACTGGCTTCGGAGTTTGACCGTTACCAGACAAAGTTGGCCATTGCACATTTCATGTTGTTGCGTGCTGGCTTTGTCTGCTTTCCGGGTCGCTCTCCTTCCTCTTAATCTTTTTCCGTTGCTGGGTGGCCGTCTCCTTGGGGGAAGGTGGTGTCTCCCCTTCTGGGGACGTGTTCCCAGCTGATGCTTTTGCAGGTATCGTGGTCAAGGGTGTCTCTCCCACCAGTTTGATTTCGTTGACACTGGCTGGAGAGTCATCCCCTTCCCGGACTTTTCTCTTCCTGTCGTAGTCCTCTTGGGAAGTGTTGAAGGGCCGATCACTGTCCTCCCCTTCGAAGAGTGATTGTATAGAGGCTATGGTAGCGTCAAACAGCTCCTCGGTTTTGTCCGCAGTGCTGTTTTCCTCCTTCGATATTGGGGAGTTGCCCTTTGGGGGAGTGGGGGATGGGTTTCCCGATCTTCCTCCCTTGGCTCTGCAGTCTTGGAGTGCAGCTGGTTTGGTTTCCTCTGCATTATCCTCGGCTGGCGATATTGCAGCAGCTTTTTCCGCCAGGTTGCCCTCGTGGGGAGTGGCTGCAGGTGCTTTTCGGGGGTCGCCTGGCATCGTGGTGGTGGAAATGCATCGTGGTGGATCCCTTCCAGAAGAGCAGAAGTTTCGAGTCTGAGAAAAGATACTACACTTTGATCTTATTTATCTATTTTATTGTTTAGAGAAAAAAATTGAACATACAAAAAAGTACAAACAACAAATTTCAAAACAACAAAATTAGGCACAAGGCCCTATAAGAAATTGGGGAGGGGAAGGGTACAGGGTCTTTGTGACTATGTGATTTGAGTAGAAAAATGATGACTTATTTACCATAATACCTCATTCACTCTATGGATCCTAATCTTACCAGTGAAACCCAAGCGTTGAAAATAAAGAACATATTTACAATTTTTGTAAAAACTTATCTGTATGCTTGTGTATGCATTGGTTTTTTGGGGATTTTTTAAATAAAAACAAATAAAGTGTGTGTATGTGCATTTGTGGAGTGACAAAAAGTTCCATTTCATTGGTAAAACAAAAGTCTTTGAATCAAGTGTGTATAAGCTCGTGGAGTGGGGAAAGCTAATGAAAAAAGTTCAATTCAAACATAAACTATAAAACCTACTGGGATATTAGTATTGACCCCCCCCTGTACTACTCTAGTGGCTATACCCCCCCCCCATTGTTTTCCGGTGAACCGAAAACAAGCAGGGAGATCCCTATCAGGGGTCGGGAAGAAGCCTTAATAAGACTGGGAGAAAAAAAAAGCAGTGGGTGGAGGGGTCGATCGGTGACCTCTGAGTGATGGGGAAAGACCGGGATTTATCCAAAAACAAAGGTGTGATAAAGGGGAGCGGGCAGACTCAGGGGTTCTCTAGCACCAAAAATAATATCCGGAGCAGGATCTCGTTTATACCACCAGTCAAGAGTGTCTTTACTTTACTATGCTAAACTAAGCGAGATGGGTTCCGAAGGACCCAGCACCGCCCGTGCCATGCTTAAGGAGGGAACACGTATTGAAACTTGGCTCCTCGACGGATACACAAACTAGTGCTGTGCACCCACCTCTTGTTGAATTCCACTCTAGGCAACCTCCTCCAATCGCATCTGATCTTTACTTTAAGCAGATGTTTAAAGTAAACGATCAGATCCCGATCCGGAACAGATGTCCCTTCACGGACCAACTTGAGGCGCATGATCCAAATCACCATGCGCGCTACTGCTAGGATCGCCAGGAAAACCATTCTTTCCTCGCTGGGGAACAGCGGCTCCATGTTGTACACAAAATAACCTTCGTCGAGATCGAGCGGGCACTCGGCATCGATGCGAGCCGTTACCTCTCCAACGTACTCCAATAAGGGCTGGATCCAGCTGCAGGTGATAAACGCGTGCCCAATCGTTTCAGGTTCGCGTTCGTCACAGCGCGGACAGAAGCCCCTCGTATGTTCTTTATACCGGCAGAGTTCATCGAAAAGGGGCAGCGCGTTTCAGACCAGTCGCCAAGTAAGGGAAAATTCCGAGTTGTTCAGAATCTCCCATCCCGGCGCCCAACTCCACTGAGAACGGACAACCTCCATCGACCATCCCATCCGCCTACAAAGTGGATCCTTCGTGGTCCCCTCCACTAGCTCCCGATAAAGTTTCTTTCTTGGCTGATCGAAGACACTGGTCCCCGGTAAAGCTCTAAGAGCGGTCCGTCATTTGGAGAAGAACTTAGACTCCCCCCTCGGTCTACGACGACCTTTTGCCGAGGGGTTGGGTTTGAGATTGTGAAACGAGTTCAACCACAGGGATCCAAGGAGTGTCTTCTTCAAGCGAACGACCCAGGAAAGCCAATCTCTCGGCATTTCTATGACAGAAGAGACTGGGCTGACCCAGGCCTCCCTTGCTCGGACTCTGGACACAGACCTCTCTGCAGACATAATGCTTACCCTCGTTCCACAATAGTGAATCAAGGTGCCCTTGTAAGCAGGTTAGTCATTCTGCAAGGAGAGGAAGTACAGACAATCGGTAAAGGATGAGCGGAAAGACGTATGTAGCACAGCCTCCGCCCGACCCTTCAAGGACAACTTCCTTCCAATCCAAGTCTTCACCGACGATTTGATCTTGGCCTGTACTTCCGACCAATTCTTTTCCAGCTGAAGTCCTAGTCCAAACCAGACACCCAGAATACGGACCAGTCCATCAGTCCAGCTGAAAATACCTTGAAGCGAGTTTAGCCCGGTCCAGGCCCCCAACCGCAGGCCAACAGACTTGCTGCGGTTGAAGAAATTCACTTCTTCGTATTGAGCAAGCGCCTCCACCACCACTTGAACGTCCATATGGCAGGACACAAACACAGTGACGTCATCAGCGAACGCGGAAACCCTGGCACGTGTGCCTCCAGGGAGAGCTATTCTGTACAGGACTAGTGTAGCCGGCTCGTCCCTTAACTTGCGAAGGAGGGGTTCCAACGCCAGGATGTACAACAAAGGCGACAGCGGACAACCCTGACGCACCAACCAAGAGACGGCGAATGACTCCGACAGCTTACCGTTGATCTGCACCGCTACCGTCGGCCTGTCATACAGGACAAAGATCCACTTGCGGAAGTCCAGATTAAATCCGGCGGCCTCTAGCACAGATCCCAGGAACCGCTGGTCGACCCTATCGAATGCCTTGGACTGATCGAAACTGATCAGCGTGGCTTCGGCGTCGTCTTCTGTCCCGTCTATGAGCGTCTATCGAGCGTATCAAATGCAAATTGTCTTGAATCGATCTCCCTTTCACAGCATAAGTCTGGTCCGGTTCGATCAAGTCAGTGATGACAACCAGCAAACGATTCGCAAGAATCTTTGCCAAAATCTTTAACTCTGTGTTTAGCAAAGTTAAGGGCCTAAAATCGTCGAAATTTTCCACCCCACCATGCCGTTGACCTTTCCTCAGCAATGTGATCACACCCTTGGTCACCTGTCCAGGGATGGAACCCTGAACAAACCAATGGTTGAACATATCCTTCAGAATAGGGACCAACATGGGCGACAGCCTCAAGTAGAACTCGTAGGGTAAACCATCAAGCCCCGGGGATTTGTTGCAGCTGACCTGCTTCAACATAGTAAGACTATCACAGTTAACCGCCCGAGCCGCCGTAAGGCGGGGCGAGTCAGCTAAATAGCTGCCAAACTCCTCGACCCTGAGTCTGGGTAGTTGGGTGAAGCGCTCCGATAGATGCTCCCGAAACCCCTCGCAGATCTCCCGAGTCGAAACTATGGCGTGTCCTTCCAGGTTATGTACTTTACGAATTTACCCATCCGAATCACGCCTTAAAGCAGCCTTACACTCAACAGCATCAACATTCACAGCCTCGTTGGAAATTTTCTTTAATCTAGCCCTAACTACTTGACCTTCATACCGCTCGCTAGCCAAGCAGTTGAGGTCTTGTTTAGCTAGTGCTAACTCTAGGGGGTCCCCCCCTCCACCGCCCGGGTCAGCTTATTCTCTAAGCGCTTCTTCACCTTAGCCTTATTTAACGCGAGGCGTTGGCTGTATTGGATAGAGAAGCGCCTTATTTTGGCCTTAAGACTAACCCACCACTTACTCCCTGTAACCGCCCCCACTAAAGCCCGCTGAATTAGATCAGTGACCTTCAACCAATAGTCCTCCAGCTCCAACAAGGTGCTGTTGAACTTCTAGTATCCAGCCAATTTAGGCCTAGCACTTAAGTTCAAACGGGCCATAACAAGTTTATGGTCCGAGTGTCCTAACAAGTGGAACGTGGGGCAAAATAGGAAGTCTACATCGCCCTTCTAATTAACATCCGATCCAAGTAAGTACTCGGATGGGAAGGCACTACAGAATGCTACGTCCACATCTCCCGCCCCGGATGATCCAGACAGAATCTGTCGATGAGATCGCACGAAGCCATCAGGTCAGACAGAGTGCTGTCACACCGCACCAACCCACTAGCCCCCCCGACCTTATCTATATTGGGATCAAGGATTGCATTCCAATCACCCATTAGCACTAACCGTTCCGGATCCACTAAGAAGCTCTCCAAAACGTCGAAAAAAAGGATACCCTCTCTACAGCAGAATTGGGAGCATAAACAGCGACAATCCGAAAAACACTGCAATTAATGGCAACATCAACAACGATCACCCGCCCGTCCTCGCCTGCGTGAACAACATTCACCGACACTGACAGGGTGCGACTCACTAGGAAGGAGATTCCACGACTATAAGTATTGCCATATGCTGAGTAAACATCGTAGTCGTTCACCAGCACCTGACAATCCTTGTCACAAACAAAGTGGGTCTCCTGGATAGCGGCAATATCTACCTTAAGGGACACCAGGTCTCTCACAACGCGTGAGGCTTTGCTTCGACACCTGATGCTCCTCACATTAAAAGTGGCCAAGTTCAAAGACATGTTCACTTACCTTAAGCAGTGTCACAGACGGGTCTGAAATCCTTGGCAGACAGGATGTGGTAGGCCTGGCTGAGGCTTGTGGTGAGTAAGTCTTCTTCGGGCTGACCATCCTTGGCCATGCCTCCCACATCCAGGGGAAAGATTACTTCAGCGCCCTGTATAGTGATGGGTGGACGTAGATGGGGGTTCTACCCTCGCACTTTACTGCAGTCTTTAGCAGTGAAGGGTGATCTATATCTATTAGTTTTAGTCCTGGTATTGCCTCCTTGGCTGCCTCCAGCATTGACCACAGGGCTTCTGTCCGTGCGTCCTTCTTTTTTCGCACAAAGGTGGTCAACATTGGAGCGTCTGGGAATTGGGTGGGATTGGTGACATTGCTGCTCCCGATGTACACCAAATACCTCAGTTCGTTGTGTTGAGTCTTCTGCTTGCCCTTCAACAGCTGGCAGAAGGCTCGTTTCACAGATTCTTCCTCCGGGGAGGAAGGGGAGTTTCTTGGTTCGCTCTGTGCAAACCGGTGTTTTGTCCTTGTCGAAGGGAGGAGGAGGCAGAGGAGGAGGGGGGTTGAGTTTGGTGCTGGGGATGGTTGCTTCTCTTTGCCCTTCCTGTCGTGGGACAGGGTCCGAGATTAGTCTCTGGGGGAGGAGGGGTGGGAGGGGGTTGATTGCTCAGGCTGTGAGTGGGTTGGGGGATTGGGGAATTCAGCCTCGGCATTAATCAAAGTGTCTTTCTCAGGGGGTGTGGGGTTGACTTTAGTTTTCCTGCTCTTCTTCCTCCTTGACCTTCTTGTCTCTGCTTCTGCTGTTGTCGTCTTTGATGCTTGTTTCGGGTTGGCTTCTTCCTCGGACGCTACCTCCTCCTCCTCAGACTCTTGTAATTTCCTTTTGGTCAAGGAGAGAGGAGTCTCCGTATCCATGGGAGCTGCCTTGTCTGCTTGGTCTCTGGTCACCATCTGTTTGGGCTTATTTTTGACATTTTTACCCTTTCTGGTGACCGTCGACCATTCGCCCTCAGCTGTAGGAACTGCTGCTGAAGTTGAGGGCATGGCTGCGACCGAGGCCAAAGGTTGGACGTTCCCAGTGGCCTTGGTAGCTGTTTTTGCTGGTGGTTTCTTGGGACAGTCTCGGGCCATGTGTCCTTGCTTCTGGCATTGCCAGCAGTGTGGTCTCCTACCTTCCACTATCAATGACATGGTTCATTTTCCAAATTTCAGCATTGCTGGAACCCTGTCAAATTCGGCCCTTTCCAGGACAATCGTCAATTTATAGTCCCCGGTCATGACATTGCATTGACCACGGACTGAGGAGACTGTTTCAACGTCCCCGTACTGGTTCATAATAGCCCCAAGCTTTTTGCCTTCCAAATGACACTGGACGTTTAGCACAGAGACGTTGGTCTTGTTGAGGTATTCCGGCTGCAACTTGATGTTCCGCCATTTAAGGTTGGTCCTGGCTATCCTGATCGCCTCTTCTTGGGTTGGAAGCAGGACGTCCCACATAGCATAACTTCGCTGGCATATGTAGCTGGCCGGGATGTTCAAGGCCACCAGCAGCTCGATCATCGTATCCTTGTTGACACTGGCTAGCCCCCTGGTCTTTAGATTAGGGAGAGGACTCTGTTCTGGAGTTCTTCTACTTGACCCGGAAGGGGTATGATGTTGATCTCCTCTGTGAAATCCTTATAGGTGCTGTTGAACAGCTTCCTATAGTCCTCCGGTGTCATTTTCTCCTCCTTCTGAGGGTCCCATGCCACTTCCTTGTTTGCCTGGGATTTTGATGGCCCCGGGCACGGAGTATCTGGCACTGTCTCCTTGACCTGCTGCTGCTGTTTCTGTTGCTTCTTCGGTTGAGATTGCTGTTGGGTAGTGGTGGTTGCCAAGGTTGGCCAGTCTTCGAGATGTTCCTCAGTTGGGGAGGGTTTTCTCTTCTTATTGGGCGTCTGCAGACTGGGTGATTTTACCGCTGGCGCCTTACACATAGACTTGGAGTTAGGGGCTCTGCCGAGTGATGGTGACTTTGCCCCACATACTCCTGGTGTTGCTGATGAGCGCTTTGTTCTTTGTCGGCATCATCCTCGTCCTCTTCTTCTTCCCCCGGTGCAAGGGAGTTGTCTTCTTGGGGGGTTGGAGGACTTGGCGATCCTCTTGGAG
This sequence comes from Euprymna scolopes, assembly GCF_053919585.1. Classification (NCBI taxonomy): domain Eukaryota; kingdom Metazoa; phylum Mollusca; class Cephalopoda; order Sepiida; family Sepiolidae; genus Euprymna; species Euprymna scolopes. Next base: position 29,768,000 of record NC_136525.1, read on the forward strand.
TCCCGGTAGCTCACGTTTCTATTGGCTGTGATTTCACGGTCGCTTTCGTGGGCTCCTCTTCCTTAGCTGCCCCTTTTGGGTGAGTCTTGCCCTTTACGGGAGCTGTGTCCGCCGGACTGGTAATGACGCCGGACTGGTTCTGGTCCTTGCAGATGAGAAAATGCCTTGAACCTGGCTCGAGAGCCCGGTGGCAGATCCCTTCGCAGACAATTAGGTAAGAGCAGAAGTTTTGCAGCTGAAGAACAGATGGTATTTATTTGCTCCCCCACCGAGCAAATTAGGCACAACGCCGATTTTTAATGTGAGGAGTGAAGGGAGGGGGAAGGGAAAAAGGGGACCAGCTCCCGAGAGGTGGGAAATGGGAGCTGGTTAATGGTCAGGCATGTGGGGTTGCCCCCACATCTGGTCTTTGCTAGTCATAGCTAGTCATAGCTAGTCATAGCTTGCAGTATCTGCCGGAACAGATACTACACTTTGATCTTAGCCAAAAGGACAAGAAATGCAAATCATGTTTATTAGCTTTGCCTCAACAGTGACACCACTTTTTTTTTATTATCAAGGGGTGACAAGGTTTATTTGGAATATTCCACTTTCCTATTTTTAGGGATGCACAGCATGATAACGGACGGAGCGATAAGCGTAATAATATAATGATGATAATATATATATATATATATATATATATATATATATATATATATATATATATAATGCTGGATTCTCTCATCGAAGACGATGAATGAGGGTTCAGTATGCAATCTTCAGCAGCTCTTAAGCTCTGTGACACCACATGCATAATTGCAATCCTGTAGGCGTCTGACACACTCCTCTGCAGATGATGAACTTTATATGCTCGTCGGTCAAAGATGCCTTCTTGAGTGAACAAATAACCCTGTTTTCTGCGTACTCTGAAACCACAATGGCATACATATTCATTTTTAAGTGGATTTTTCTTGTGTTATGCCTTCATATTTGCACAAAGGGCGTCCCTATGACAAAGGCGGTTATGTTCAAATTCTTTGGTCCACAGGAAACACATCTTCCTCCATTCTCTGCGATCCCCTGCTGCATTTTCCCAGGAACTCAGAGAAATTCCACAACTCTCAGGTTGTCTTTATCTTTGTAATGAAGCAGGGGACGTCCTATTGAACGGCAAGAATTTGTCAGTTGGTCATAAAAAAAGGTGCTTAGGAACTCTTGAGTCATCTATTCTCACAAGATGACCCGACCACTGCATTTGTATCCTGATCAAAAATGATTCAATACAAGTGATTTCACATCTCTCCAGTAATTCACTATTCAGAACACAATCCTGCCATCCAACATTGCAAATCAAACCCGGAATATGGAAGGAGTCAAGCTGATTTATATGCTTGTGGAAGAAAGAGTAGGCAGAACAAACGATTTGTAGACTGCAACCTTTACTTTTAGAGACACATCGTGGCTGGTCCAGAGTCTGTGTCGCAACCAACTAAATGCCTCACTAGCTTTATTTATTCTACATTGAATGTCCTTTTCAAATCATCAGACACAATAGATCCGAGGTATGTAAAAGAAGATACTTATATAATATTTATATAATATCTATATATATACAATATATGTAATATAGAAAATATATGTAATATATAAAATATATGTAATATATATAATATATGTAATATGTAAAATAT